>NC_090984.1:84935719-85238749 GCF_041146395.1 Eulemur rufifrons
TAATTTTTAAATTTTTTGTAGAGATGGGATCTTACTATGTGGCCTAGGCTGGTCTTGAACTCCTGGCCTCAAAAGATCCTTCCAAAGTGCTGGGATAGAAATGTAATTTTAATGGCTATAATAATTTCTATATTGTTCCATGTTTTGGTATTTGACTATTAAAATTAATATTGCCATAAATATCTTTGTGTATAAAACTATTTTCTTAAAGCAGAAAACTATTTTCTTAAAGCAGATTGGAGTATTAAGCATGCATGTTACATATACAAGGGCTGTCCAGAAAGTATCCAGCCATGTAAACCATTCTCTTGTATTAACAATGGCTGGATACTTTCTGGAAAGCATATATATATATATATATATATATAAAACTTTAAAAAATTATTTTGCAGAATTATTACTTTCCACTGCAGACTTTTTAAGGAGCCCATATATTTATAACATCCTTGTTAAATAGTTAAAAGCAAGTTGTCCTCATTTCTCTGACTGCTCTGGTAGAGACAGACTAGAACCTAGCTTAGAATAAAACAACAATCAACCTATTTTATCAGGTGCTTATTAGGTGCCCATTATTACCTTAGAACTGTTCTAAGTACTGGGAGAGTGAGGAAGTTGTAAACAGAAGCTCAAGGATCAGCCCCAGCTTTAAGGAAATATGAAGCATGTCCTTTCTATTATAAGGAAAAGAACTCAGACCTCTATGTCCTAATTCTGGTGTCTGTGTGCACGCGAGCTCATTTTTGCAACGCTGCATCCCTGCTTCATCTGGTTTCCAATAGTGAGCGTTCCAGATTGGAGAGCACCCTGCAATCCTGATTGGCCGTCAAAGATTCATATGGCATTAATGTTTACAAGCTGTTTGCAAAGTGTTGCTTAGTGCTGCGTAATCTGTGGCATGTGCCTGCTTCCGACGTGTCCCTTGTGGGAGGCAGAGCAGAGATTGGGGGGGGAGTTTGCCCCCGCATTCCCTGAGGCAGGCACAGTGACCTCGGGAAGGGGAAGGGCACAGGCCCTGTTTGGTCTCCATGTTCTAGAAGTCGTCACCAGACTTTCGGCATTCATTCACCACCTTGCTTTGGGTTTTCATCTCAAATGACTTTTCATAATGTCTGCTTCAGAGATTTTGTCTTCAAAGTCCAGTGAGATTTAGTGACTTGGAGCGTTCTTAATTTAGCAAGCTGCCTGGTCTCTGGCACTGAAAGGTTTTTCATACCCTCCTCCTTTAGTTTGGTGGCTGAAGAGAATCTCTGGGTTGGCTTTTTCTTCACTGCGGACGTGCTGTGGAGGGTCAGTACATCTTCACTTATTTGCTAGATTTGGTTTCCATTTAAGAAGAGAGGCTGGGTAAGGCTGCGAGAAGAGAGTATTGGGCAATGCCTGTGGTCAGGAGATAGGAAGAAGTGTACCAGAAGAAAGAGGAGTCACAAAGTTGGGGAAAGCAGCATGCCGTCCTGAAAGCCAGGAGAGGAGGACCCTCAGTCAATAGCGTCCAGATGACAGAAGTGATGAGAGCAAATCACTCGAATTAAGAAGACCTGAATTTGAGTCTTGGGCTTTGCTACTTATTGCGTGACCTTAGCTATGTTACTGAAGCTTTTTGGACTTGAATTTTTCATCTGCAAATTGGGGATGATCACAATACTCTCCGTACCTGACCCAGTTGTAGTGTGGATCAAAGAGAGAATGTATTGGAAAGCACTTAGTGCACTGTGGTGTCCTGTATAAAACTTAGAAAATCTGTTTTGAGTCTCTGCCTCAATCCAGGTCTTCACCTGTCATGATAACTATTTTTGTGACATGCTGCCTAATTTTAAAGATTCCCATTGCATACATGTTTTTCTCATGTGCTCTCAAATATGTATTGAGAGAAAGTGGGGCATAAATAATAGAAAATAGCTTGCCTCTATATCCCCCCGGAAATAGTAGAAATGCTATGCTAAGCCCAGTAAGGGCAGGGAATATGCCACTTTTGTTCAACACTGGACATGCTGTGCCAGCACATAGTAGGTGTTGAGTTAATATTTCTTGGATTTGTTACTAAATTCCTTGAGCAATGGACCTTGCATTTACACTAGCTGGAGAAAAGGAATTAAACTCAGAGCAATGCAAATGTGTATTTTTGGTGGGAGAAGAAGGCTATGACTTTCTTAGGTGAAAACATAGAAAGAATCATAGATTTAGAGGTGGAAGGGGGACAGCAAGGGAAGCAATGGCATGATCTTGTATTAATCGCATTTTAAAGCTGAGGTGCCTGCACCCAAGGGTGTGGAGAAACTATGGCTGGACAGTTAGCAATAGTAGAGAGGTATGAATCTAGACTTTCTGAAATGATATTGAAGTCACTTAATAAGAATAAGTAGTTCAGGTGCAGTGGCTCATACCTATACTTCCAGCACTTTGGGAGGCCAAGGTGGGAGGATCAGTTGATACTGGGAGTTTGAGACCAGTCTAGGCCACATAGTGAGACCCCATCTCTACAAAAAAATGAAAATACTGTACAGGCGTGGTGGCACGCCTGTAGTCCTAGCTATTCAGGAGGCCGAGGCAGTACGATCGCTTGAGCCTAGGACCAGGACTTTGAGGCTGCAGTGAGCTATGATTGTGTCACTGCTCTTCAGCCTGGGTGACAGAGTGAGAGCTGTCTCTAAAAGAAAAAATAATAATAATAATAAGTTTTACTTATCATGAGTCAGAATGCTCTTGTTGAAAATTAATGAAGGTAAAATGTTCATTTTATTCTTGGCACCTGTGGTAGGCAGAATAATGGCTTCTCAAAGATGTCTATGTTTTAATCCCCAGAATTTGTGAAAAATTCATTATGTGACATAGAGAATGGAGAATTTAGGTTGCAGATGGAATTAAGTAAGGTTCTTAGTTGGTTGAGCTTAAAATAGGAAGATTATCCTAGATTATCCTAGTAGGCTCAGTGTAATCACAAGTGTCCTTATAAGTGGAAGTAGGAGGAAGAAGAGTCAGTGTCAGAGAGGCGATGTGAGAAATACCCAAGCAGCCATTACCGACTTTGAAGATGGGAGTGGCCATGAGCCAAGGAGTGCAGGCAGCCTCCAAAGGCTGGAAAAGGCGAGGAAGGCTCTGGCTCTGGCTCTCCCGAGAGCCTTCAGAAGGAATGAAACCCTGGTGACGCTTTGATCCTAGTCCAGTGAGACCTGTTTCAGACTTCTGACCTCCAGAACGGGAAGATAATACATGTGTGTTATTTTAAGCCACTAAGTTTGTGGTAATTTGTTACAAGAGCCAATAGGAAATGAATACGGCTCCAATATGGTCTACCTCTGATGTACTTTTTGGCATCCAGATGCTTTGATGGAGGGCTAATTCATGACATCTGGAGAGGAAGGTGAATTCAGCGGGACACAGATTTGGAAGAAACCGCTGTAATTGCCTAGTACATCATTACAGGTTCCTCTTGGCCACACTGCCCGTTTTTCCTTCTGCCATGTGATTGTTCTGAGTGGACCCTTCTTGACTGTCAAAGAAAGTAGTCAAATCCTTTGTGAGTCAGACTGACGGCAAAAGTTAGCAAAATCACTCAGAATGTCTTATTAGCATGTTTAAACTTGCTTGTAGGATCTAAGACTTTATTTAGTCTTTGAAATAAATGTAAAATCACCATCCTTTTGTGGTTTTCTTTTCACACGGCATTTATTTGCTCTCTGAAAGATGAGAACCCATTATGATTTCTCCTTTTATCAGCAGGGCTGGTATTAAGTCAGAGTATTCAGGTGATTAGGTTATGTATGCAGTGTTTCTGACTTTCGACTAGTTGGTGAATTCCTTTTATCTTTTGATCTCTCTGCAACCTGATTTTTGTTGTTAATTATAAACATGACCCCCGTCTTCCAGATCTAGATCACTTTCATTCTGTTTTGAATATTTAAGAAAAGTTTCCAGAATAAACAAGTGTTTTTGCAGCATTTTCTCTTCCAAACAAGCTAGGGCTCATTTCTTCAAATTAGAATGAAACAGAAATGTGACCAAATCAGCATCTTCATTGGAAATGACAAGAATGCATTTCTGCAAAAAATATAAACTGAACTTTACAGTGTAAAGAAGGAACAAAGTCATCGGTCGAAAAGCAACTCCAGGCCCTGGAGCTCACAGAGCACCCATTATAGTCATCGCAGAAAAGCGTTTCTTTACCAGAGAACTTGCTCGGCCTGGCACCACGATGGGCTGACACCAGCTCTTACTGTTCTCTCCACTTGGGGTCTGAAAAGTATTTATTTTTTGGCACATTTCTCTTATCTTTGGTTCCATGCCTCTACAGCTGGATATTGCTTACAACTAGATGTTTTCTGTGATAAAGTTAATTTCTGAAGCTTTTAAATTACTTTTTGAGCAATTTGCATGTAACACTAAGTCATTGTTGATAAAGTCTTGCTACTATGAAAGTCCATTCTGATTTTTTTAAAAAATCAGTTCACTTCTCCCATGAAATAGCAGATAGTCGATGATAAAATAGTTTGAATCTGACACAGTCTTGCAATAGCTCAACTCCAGTGAATTTTTTAGGGGTGAGTGTGGAAAAAATAAGCTATGAAAAGCACTTGTAGCCAGATGGAAAAAGAGAAAGTTTCAGTTCTCTCTCTGAACAGCCAATATGCCCAACTCTGTAGAATTAAAATAAAAAGCTGTTAGGACCTATGTTAGGTTTAAATTTTGTCTAAGGTTTCACCTAATAATAATGATCAAAATCTAGCATGATGATAATTAGAGCTTATAGCATATTTAATTTGTGCATTAAAAATCATGTTAATTGTGATTATTCAAAGCTGTATATAATAATGGCATAGAAATATTGTACTTTAGTTTATAAAAGGAAGCCTTTAAATCTTGGCTGGGTGTATATGTCTTAAAACTAAAATATCAAAGATGAATTAATGAAGAATTAACGTTAATAATGTCACAGCTCTCTTCCCTTTTTACCCATACAGCCCATGTATTAATAGCAGCAGCACCAACAGTAGTGAGCATATGCCTTCTTTCCCCGCAAGTGCTCCTCAGGGCTCCACAGAGCTCCCCATTCCTGTGAGTGAGCAAAACTCAGGACACCAGATGTCTTCCAGAGTGTGAAAAATTCCCTGGGCAGACCCAGGTCCCAGCAAACCGTCTTAATCAACTGTTACATAAAAATCGTAGCCTAGAGAAGGCATTGGATGAAACTCTTCCTTATGCTAGCCTTCTCTCCTCTGATTTTGGCCTCTGGGTTCCTGTAAGTTTAAAAAGAGAACCTGACATACTAGATTCTGCTAAACACTGAGTTTGGTGGGAAAGAAGCCAGTGATAACTGTTGTCATTGCTAACGATTGGCATAGGCAGGTCTACTCAATCTGTGGCTAGAAACCCCCTGATCCCACCTTTACCTTGACTGACCCCAGAGCTGCACAACCCTTTGCTGAGGGCTGAGGTGAGCAAGGTGGGCGGTGATGGGTAATTCCTGGCACCACTGGAGTAGGCATTCTGTTGGTTTCTGAATTGCATGTATGAATAGCACAGGATTCAACTTGTTACTTAAAAGTTGGTTGTTGATGTTTGGAAAATAATAACTAAAAATTTACATGGGAAAAATTTTTTTTTCAAAGGAGAGCCTTTCCATTTTGGTTTAGGTTGCATGTAGTTAGCCAGTGTCTTCTAATGTTTCAATTTCCTTTAGGCTGTTCTTTAATGTCCATATTTTCATGATAGGATACCATCATTTTTTAATTCATTTGAGTATGATGGACTAATCTGCATATGTTTCCATGTCTTCTTTGAGTCATTAGAAGCTCTTTCCTGCTTGATACAGTTTGGACTGTTATTAATTTGATCTCTTATTTAAAAATCTCATCTTTCTTTGAATGTGAATGTCTTCATTTCCCCTAATGCCTATTCAGTCAACTCTAATTGCTGTTTCTTCAATCTAGGGTCATCTTCATTAGTTTAATTACTGTAGAAGCCTGTTTCCTAAATGTGCTAATAGCATGAAAATGACTTATTTCCACGTTCTCCCTTGTGCTATACTAAGAAAAATTTGTACAAGAAGACTGAAAAACAAGAGTTTTTTTGAATGATACATTCAAGGGAGTTGCACCCACCCTCACCCACCTGGGTGTCAGGGCTTAGGCGTGAGGGGCACAGAAGGTGGGGTGGGAAGACCACCTAAGGCAATCAGTAGCAGAAACAGCCACAGTCCTCACAGAGAGTAAAAGCCACAGGAAGGAGACATGCTCACGGATTCTAAAGGAACAGGGATGCATGCGGGAGTAGAAGACATGGGCCAGGGGCTGGCTCCCCATTCTTGGGTGGAGATCAGAGGGAGGTGGGAGCAGGTTGAGAGGAAACGAGGAAGGTTGTAGGAATTGCCACACCAGGAACTGGGTCTCTGATTTACCTCTGTTGGTAAGTGTGTTCATGGTATGTGATATGCCAGGATGGTTTAAAGGGCTAAGGCTGGTTATGGACACTCATGATGCAATAAAAATATCTTTACAATGTACCCAAAGATTCTCACGTATTGTTGAAAAAGTCACCTTCTCTGAGATGTTTGAGCCATCATGATGCAACTACTATTCCCAGGCTCTGGCTTGGGCCATTTCTCTACACTCCTAACTTACAGTGCCTGTTTTCTAGTTCCCAGGAGATGAGGGTAGACCGTGGCATAAATGATATGCTTGCTCTTGATCTTTCTTCCACGCCTTCTTTGTAAGTTTATTTCACCTTGTTCCTTAAGTTTTACATAGTGTCACCTTTACTCCACCAATTACACATCATAAGACCATTTGCATCTTTAAAGCAGAAGTTCTCTAAGTGTGGTGCTGGGAACCCAAAGGTCCCTAAGGCCCTTTCAGAGTGTCCACAATGTCAAACCTATTTTCAAACTAATTCTAAGACACTGTTTGCCCTTTTTTGCCCTCATTATCTCATGAATATACAGAGTACAAGTTCACCCATAAGATTTCAGATTCCATGTTGCAAGTAACCTTTAAGAAATGAGCAGTTGTTGAGTTTTAGTGTCTATCGAAGAATTTCCACAGTTATCTGAAGAGACTATTAAAATACTCCTTCCTTTTCCAACTACATTTATGTGAGTCTGGATTGTTTCCTATACTTTAAACAGAAGAGCATATCGCAACAGACTGAATGCAAGGGAGATATGAGAATTTAGCTGACTTCAAGTAAGAGCGATATGAAAGAGATTTGCAAAAATTTAGAAACAGTGGTTCTTCCCACTAAAGTTTTTTTTTTGGGGGGGGGAATATAGTTATTTCTCATAAAATATAGAATTTATGTTAACATATAATAGGGTTATTGTGATTTTAAAATAAATTAATGAATAAATATTTTTAAAGTTTCTTGGTTTTAATTTGTAATATAGTTAATCTGGATGGATATAATCCACATAAACAAAAGCTCTTTGGGGTTATCAGTAATTTTTTTTATAGATATATATTTTGTCAAGATGAGGTCTTGATATGTTGCCCAGGCTGGTCTCAAACTCGTGGCCTCCAGCGATCCTCCCATCTTAGCCTCCCAAGGTGCTAGGATTACTGGTGTAAGCCACCGTGCCCAACCTATCAGTACTTTTTAAGAGTATAAATGGATCTAAAGATTAAAACGGGCCGGGCGCGGTGGCTCACACCTGTAATCCTAGCACTCTGGGAGGCCGAGGCGGGTGGATCGCTCAAGGTCAGGAGTTCGAGACCAGCCTGAGCAAGAGCGAGACCCCGTCTCTACTAAAAATAGAAAGAAATTATACGGACAACTAAAAATATGTATAGAAAAATTAGCCGGGCATAGTGGCGCATGCCTGTAGTCCCAGCTACTCGGGAGGTTGAGGCAGTAGGATTGCTTAAGCCGAGGAGTCTGAGGTTGCTGTGAGCTAGGCTGATGCCACGGCACTCACTCTAGCCTGGGCAACAAAGTGAGACTCTGTCTCAAAAAAAAAAAAAAAAGATTAAAACATTTGAGGACCACAGCTTTAAAGTAAGCATTTGTTTGGATAATGCAAAAATTCAGTTTATGACATAAATACATACTGTAAAAGTCAGACAGTGATCACAAAAGTGACTTAGGGCACTTATGTGGCCTCTCCTTTCTTCCCAGTAGTTGGTGGCTTTCCCTCCTCTTTCTTCCCCTTGCACACCAGTTGAATCCCTATAACTTTAATAGCTGATGTAAGCTTTATATAAACATGTGGGAAACATTTAATTACTACTTATTTCCTTTTCATAAAATGTTTCAAGTTGCCAGTAACATTTTAATAAAAGCAAACAGTTTTGGCCTTTTTGCCTAAGGGACACAGTGCTTTACAATGAAATTTCATTGATTCTCAGTTATTTATCCATTAAAATAAAAGCCAGAGTATCAGCTTCCTAAGAGAAAGACCAGAGAAGCCCCATTAACTTCTCCCAATTTAAAGAGAGCGCTTGTGACATGGAAAGTGGCTGTGTGATTGTCTAATAAAGTCCTCCAGTCAGAGATGAGACCAGGGGTGGGACCTGGTTCTCTTGAGTTCAGCTCAATTATCTCAAAATATACCATTCTTACGGCATCACCTTTCTTTGGTAGTATGTGTGTTCCATAAAATTAACTACCGAAAGGGTATGTTAGACGTCATGTATCTAGTGCAGAGGGAGATAGCCTAGAAGAGTCCTGTCTTCCTCTCTTGGCTTGTCACAAGCTAATCTTGGACCTTGGGCAAGTCCCCCAACCTCCCTGGTACTCTGGGGCATCTGGCAATGAAGACTTACCCACATGGAGAGGTGGAAGGCTCCTTTATAGTTTACAATGTGATTTTTTGGTTCTCATTTAATTCTTACAACAAACTCTTGAAGTAACTAAGGCAGTGTCATTACTTCCATTTTGCAGTGGAAGAAATACCTGAGATAATGTGATTAGTAAGTGATGACGCTCAATTCTATTGCTTTTCCTAACAATACACAACCTCTGCCAATGTTTACACAAACGACAGTCTCTTGGCCCATGAGAAATACATGTTCGGAGCACAGGAGAGGTGTTCGACTCCTCAAGTTGGAAATCTGAATTATTTTATATAGGAATATTGTTCATGGGCTAAGTAGATATTTGTGGGTTGACCTAGGCCCCTGATTGTTTCTTATAGCATTGTTTCTTGAAAAAGGTGTCCCAGGGTATGGACAACCTATTTATAAATGAACTTGTAGAATACAAATCGTTCTGTAGTTGGGTACTATCTGTACTCTATTTTAATTTTTACCATTTTTATTTTGTGACTTCCTTGAAATAGATGGCATTAAGAATATTTTAAGTATTAAAATATTACTTAAAGTAAAAGTGATGGCTTTAAAAATACACTGTTTTAAAATGCTTTACTCCATTATTTTATTACATACAGTGAGCATGCCTTTCCCCCATAGAAGGCAGATTTAATTATATAATAGAAGTGAGTGGGGAAAAATTTTCTTATCCAAACTTTCCTATATGAAAATAAAATTTCATTATACTCCATCCCCTTTTAAGTAAAATTTACTTGTATTTATAAGTGGCTATACAATTTATGGTATATCCCATGTGACTGTATAAAATCACACACTATTTCTAGAGAAGATAACTATAGGCAAATAGCTGCCTCTATTTAAGTTTCATCTCAAGAATGAAAATACAAACCTTCCCATAGGAAAGATTATAAATTGCCTTCCTTCCTCTGCTCATGCACATTTTATATCTGTCTTTATTGTTCTCTTTAAAACTATTCAGAGTGCTACTCCACATTTTCTTATATTCTGGGGGGAGAAAAATCTTTCCATAACTGTTGAGTTATGTGACAATACCTATTTTTTTTTTAATTCTTTACAAGTTCTTAAATCCTTCATGAACAGGCATGTCTGCAAAAAAGACCAATACTAATATATTTCTCCTATTTGCCTTTTTTATTATATTAGAAGCCTATTCTGCCAGTGAGGACTTTGTGTCATCGAATGAAGCTGTATGTCTTGGTGGTTCTTGTCAATACTCTAAAGTATAGGATCCGAGCGTGGGAAGCCTCCCTCCTGGTTGATGCCCCAAGCTCCTGGCAAGGTGATATCCCAAATCGTCCAAGACAATTGTTCTATCTTTAGATAACCAGATTTAGTTAAAATAATCACCCTTATTGGCTCATTCCATTACTTAAGAATATGGAAACTTAACAGTTGTGAATTCCTTTGGTTAAGCTATGTTTTTACAGAATTAAACGTACTATCATTGATTTAGTAATGTGATTATTTTGTTTTGACAATTCAGAGCCTTTTAATCCTTATCCTGTCACCAACCTTGTGGTTGTGTTTATTTTTACCCCAATTTTCTGAAATAACGATGTACATTACAGGAATTCTGAATTTTCAAAAAAATGTAAAATTTCATTTTATAAGGTAGCAATGAGAAATACTGTTCTTTAATTGCAGAAGGAGAATTTTTAATATAAGCTAGTGAAAGCTGAAGAAGCCAGGACTGCAGTTTGTTTCCAGCTAATTTACCTTTGAGGGTAAAATTTATCCTTGTTTTACTGTTGTATCAAACAATTTATTCAAGACCCTGCTGAATAACAAATATATATTCACAAGCCAAAGGATTCTTAAAGGGTTTGAAATTAAATATTTAATTAGCGTGGTGATGTTTAAATATGGTAATATTCTGTGCAACTGTATGAGAATAAAGGAGGGAAGATGGGAGGGTCATTCATTTTCCTGAGATAATATGTTCCAGAAAATATATATGGTATTTCTTTTTCAACTGTACATGGAAGGATTGTAGCTCCCCAAATACATTGGGTTCTTTCAACAACAAAAAAAAATACAACTGTCCGTTAAAATACACAAATGATTAACAAATTATATTACAAGAACATGTACATGTTAATTACTATGGTATTTGATAGTAATTTCATTGAAACCACCGAACCATTTTCTTCACTAAAAGACAAGAGTTCAGCCTTGTTTGTTAGAATTAAAGGTTCTTACAGGTAAAGAAGAAGCTGTAAGGAAGAAAGAATTCTTCCCTTTTTTTTTCCAGAGGAAAGTAGTATAGGAAGATATTTTAGGTTGGCCAGTTCCCTACTGGCTTCACATTTTTGTTTTCTTTGAAGTCCAGAAAATGAACAAATATCTTGTATTCCATGTACTGATACTATATGCAGTCATTTTGATGAGTCATTAGATTTAATGATGCATTTTAAAAAGTCATTCCATCTCTTTTTCCTCTGGAGTTCTGACTGCCACTACTCACATGTCATCTACAATGGTCGGGCCCCACTGGTGACAGCTTTAAACTGCACCTGGATCACCGTTAAACAAGCATTTCCTTGACGATTCATTTCTCTACCACTCAGAACCATGCCTAGCTTGTAAATTTGTTGAAAGTTGGGTAC
Source organism: Eulemur rufifrons (assembly GCF_041146395.1). NCBI lineage: Eukaryota > Metazoa > Chordata > Mammalia > Primates > Lemuridae > Eulemur > Eulemur rufifrons. The sequence continues at coordinate 84,947,103 of NC_090984.1, forward strand.
CTGATTTTAGCTATGTCAACTATGTTTTTACAAGTTTTTTGATAACTGCACTGTGTGGGAAAGACTCAAAGCCTCTTGACATCAAGATAGGTGGTATCTTTTAGGCTTGGCCCTGAGTTATTGGAAGAGATTAGTATGATAGGATTTGTTCTTTAAGAAGCCATTCCACTTATTTCCATGTTTTTTCACCCAAGGGGTTTGCAATTGATTGTGCCCAAACATTATCAATCTTTTGATGACAAACATTATAAGAATAAAAAATTAAATACTTTCAACTTGGGTGAGGTGCCTCTGGTGCAACTCACATTAAAAATGGGTTTAGAGCTATACGGTATTGCTGATGTACTTTCTCTCCAGTGGTGTGCTGGCACCAGCTCACTCCAGCTCCCATGAGCTGATCATGCACAGCTTTTTCCAACTATGCTTTCAATGACATCACCTTGGCAGTCTGAAATCAGCCATGTTAGCAATATTTACACCAAGGAAATCAGCACATGCTACAGATCCGCCCCTCTGGCCCCCAAGAATCAGTTGTTGGGACATTTCCCAACACACTACTCCTTATAAACCAAGAGATAATAAATTTGCAGTTTTGAGATTTTAAACGGTATCTACTGAGGATCGATCATAAAGGAAATACCAAGTAAGGCCTTTGACTTTGAGAAATTACAGGTTTAGCCAAACTACCTCCAGCCAAGCATTTATCAAGCTTATCTTCCCTTCAAACTTGAAAATAAATAGGATAATTTAAGCCAAGGTTAGAATAGATAAATATATCTTTGAGTATATTTTTAAATGTTTGTTTTACTTAATAGATCCTTCTGGGGACAGGTCTTTCTTCAGTGTGGAGAGTTACTGAATCACTAAGGTGCATTTCCTCGGGGCTGTTTTTTGCCTGGTACTCAGAGAAGTTGGCCAATCACTAATATGTTTTCCGTTTTCCCCTTTTCTTGTTGTTTGTTTCATTTTTAAGCTAACACTTGTCCTTTGCAAAATTACTTACTCAAAGATGTCTTGGGCAGGAAAGAAAAATGTTTTACTTCACTATTTATTGGATCTTTATAAAACAATGTATTTCTCCTAAGGCTAACTATAGAATAGAGCTAGATTATATACAAAAAGTCATGTCTGAAAAAATGCTGAAAAATATATTTTTCATATAGAAAGATAAGAAAAGAGCCCCTTTATTGATCACATACATGTCACTTTAAGAGTATTTTGAGAGTAGATTTATAGAATCACTTCCAGTGTGCAAGCAACATCAAATACATTCTTAACTATAATTTAAAATAGAATGAATTGTAAATAGGAAGATTGCTAAGGATGATAATCTACTTATTGGTATAATTAATAGGTAATTATTGTAAGTCAAAGTATTCATTAGCCAAAAATCAGTTTCTGGTATTCAGATATAGTTGTTATCAAGACTCTGAAAATGATAACTTTCTTTCCATCCTATCCTAAATTATATTTAAAATTCTTTAATTGCTCAGGGGCAGGAGGGGTCATCTTGAGCTCCTGCCTTCTCATCTACATTTCCTTGTCTGGCTGTGTCTGTAAAATGTATCTTAGCACTCAGTCCATTGTACATAGCAGGTGTTCTTTTCCTATGTAACAAACGCTTGGAGGGAATGATTAGGACAAATTTAATATAGAGCGCATTAAGAAACCAAGGGAGGGATCATGTTTTGGCTAGGGATGACCTTTTTTGTTTTAACTGAAAGACAAAAACAGAGCCAGACAAGTCAATTAATTTTTTAAAATCCTCTTCTCCTTTGGACTTGGAAGAGTTTTTTCTTTTTTCGTTGATCTCAAGAGAACTTTTGTCAGCTAGAAGACATTAAATTTAGCATTTCTTCCACCAGACATTCAACTAATACTGATGGCTACCCTTAGGTGGGCATTATATACATTCCAGGCCTGTGTGAGCCCTGTGTACATTGTCTCATGAGGTTGGCATTATTATAATCCTCATTTTTCAGATGTTGAAATCAAGGGTTTGAGAGTTTAACTTACCCTGGGTCTCAGAGTTAGCAGCTATAGAGCCTAAACAACTCTGCAAAGGGGCCTAATACCAGTACCCACCTCATAGGGTTGTTTGAGGATTAAAAGAATAAGCAAATGGAAGCTGCTCAGAACAGTGTCTGGAAAAAAATAAGCACCAAGCCATCAGTGCCTGACCCATCATCATCATCGTCATTGAAACTAGGTCAGTTTGATACGCAGAGTGGTGCTGGGAAGCCCTGCGTAAAATGCCGGGTGAACAGAATAGTAGTGGCGTTCCCTCCCCCTCACATGGCTGTAGTCTACCCAGAGGATCCCAAAATGAGGCAAAAGGTCATAAATGGTGCAGATTTTTATGGCGCTGGCCCTACTTTGCCAGTTTAGAAACAGCTTCTCTAGGTATAAGGCAGAGTGGTTTTGGGGGGACCATTTTTAGGTCTCAGCTCTTTTTTAAAACATTAGAATTAAACCAGGTAGGAAAGAAGTCTTAAGGAATGTGTGCTTAAAGCTGTGGTGTTTTCTGAGCAAATGTCTCTATAATTTAAAATTGAACCTAGGTAAAAAAAATCATCATTCTCTTTGTTTTTTCCTTGTGAGCCACTGAAGTTTGCCATCAGGACAGGTGGCAAAAGGAGAGAGGACAGGCTGACATCTGAGGGCGGTTTTGCAGGCATGACCTCTAGGCAAAGGTCTGGTGAATTTCAACTCCCAGATTTCCTGTTTGAATTTTTCAAATAGCAACTCTTGAATTCAAACAGGACAATCACAGAGCAGTCTTTCCTCTCTGGCACCCACCACAGACAGCCCAAGAAGGCCAACATGAAGCAAGACCCACATGGTTAAAAATGCCTAAAGACTGCTTAGTGTGCGTCTGTTCTCAGAATGTGTGTGTGTGTGTTTTTTTTTTTTTTTTGAAGTGCAAAAGCATTCTTAGATTCTAGACCAGATCCATTCTTGCTAGTCTCCTCTATCCAAAGAAAATAAATCTACCCCCTAACATTTAGAGGTCGTTGATACTTTCCAATGCATTATCTGGGAGAAAAAAAAAAAAGGGGAAATCTTCTGATTTTGAAAGTGTGTCCAAGTGCAACTAAACTTGTTTCTGATGTGCCAGCAAAGCAGGAGAGAAGAGTGTTTTGGGGAAAAGCAATTCATCTTTTAAAAATAATCTTTATTCATTGTGTAATTTTATGTTACTCATAATATATGAAATTTAGGAATAGAATAATGAATATTTCTTCTACAAGAATTCTTCTCTAGGGGAAAGAAAGTATTTTGCTGATTTTTTTTTCATGTATATAAAGGTGCTACCTATGCACAATTTCTCTGTGATTTTGACTCAGGAAACTAATTTTCTTGAATGGGAATTAGTTTTGTGTAGTGACACTAGGATAAGCCTTGTTAATGGGGGGAAAAAGCATTTTTCTTTATATTAATGTTCTGTTGTTTTTGTTTAAATTAGAAATTCATCATTTAGGGTTTGTTATTTTGTTACATCAATTTTGATGTTTTACTGAGAAAGCGATAGTTATAATGTCTCTTCCATTTTGTGTTCTTATTATGTAGCTCTTCTTAGGGAAAAATTTTCTCAAATAACCAAGCACCTAATGGAGGGACTGCTCAGGGGCTATCGAGGGAGGCAGGATGGTTGGCTTCAGATGTAGGCTTGTGATGTTATCTTCAAATGAGCTTATACATAAAGTGCTTTGTGTTAAAGGCATTGACGTGGTAAATGTGAACACTTACAATATGCCACAATTTGGATAATTCTACTTTGGCATTGAGAAACTTAAAAAAATGGAAGTAGCCCAGGCCTCTTCAGACAGAGCTTTGTTTCTTTGTTCGTGAGCACAAAGAGCAGTGATTTGGGCTAAGAGAAGAGTCCTGCCCCTGTAAAAGCATCTGGGCCACTCCACCGTGGCTGCCCCTAGGAGTCATCCTGCAGTGTTGACATTACTAATTGTCAAAGTCCCAGCCCGTGAGGGTCTGATGTAACTGACCTGTCTTGCAGCCTGGGCATTGGGACTTTTGTCCCTTAAGGTGTGTATCATGTACCTGCAGCATCTGCATCACCTGGGAGGTGTTACAAATGCAGAATCCCAGGCTCCGTCCCAGCTCCGCTGCATTAGAATTTGCATTTCAACAGGCTCCCTAGGTATACGACATTAAAGTCTGAGAAGCACAAGCCCTCTTAGCCTGACGTGTCCAAATGTCACCTGAAAATGGAAGTGATTTAATTCTGTAGCTGAATAATGAATTGATCCAGAGACTGCTGGAACCCACTGGGTAGTGTCTAGAAAAGGTCTTTGTTATTTTGAAAACAAAAACTTTACTGCCACTGAGGTCATTTCTATAAAGGCAGAATTCGTGGAGTATGGCTGGGAACACCTGGGAGCCTCACAAATCTGCTGTGGATTCTGAGCTCTGCAAGGTTAGATGAAGATACAGTGAAAAAGTGGCCACAGATGTGCTATACTCCTGTGTCCAGTCCTTGGTGTGATTCCTCAACACACCCTCAGTGGATCCGTCTCTTAGGGACAGACTCAGTATCCCAGCTCATGAGGCCGATGTGTAAAAACAAGCCATAGAGGATTTGCAGTGATTTATAGTGAGAAATATGACTGCCACTGGGCTTTCTCTCCCTGCAGACAGGCAGACTCAGATGAAAAGGCAAATCCTAAGCAGAAGATTGCCTGGTGGGCATGGGTTCTGCACTAGGGGAGTGGGGTGAATGCAAAGAGTTATGTTGCAGGTTTGGGTGTTTTCTGTGGCCCCCACTGGATTGTCAGCCCTGTGAGGGCAGGGACCTGTTCTGTCCACTGGCTTTTCTCCCAGCACCCACGAGTGTACCAGCCCTGCCAGGGCTTGCCTGGGTTTCACCCGTGTGTCCCCAAGCACTTTCCTTGCTCTGTTTCCGTGTCAGGCCAGCTCCTTTTCTTCTGAGATCTTAATGTCCTGGATGCTGGTCTGCACACCTATTCCAGGTATCAGTCCTGTGTTTTATCTCTCAGAGGGCCATTGTATTTTTCCCATTTCTAGCTTCTCCATAGAGCCTCAGTGTCATCTTCATGAACTTTGCAAATTGTTTTTAGTTTCGCAGAGCCCACTTTCATTTTTTCAAACCCCCTGAGCAGGTTGGAGAGCATTTATATTCACAGCCAAGTTTAATCCAGATCAGTGAATATTGGAATATAGGTAGGGGATCCCAATCTATCAATATAACCAATAACTCTGAGGACAACTCCATTAAGAAATAGCTTGGACATCAGTGAAAAGGGAGGAAAAGTGTAAAAGATGATTCCAAAGTATTAATTCTTGGCTGCTGGAAAAATGATGGCTAATTCTGTTGGTGGAAACGAACCAAGGTAAGGATCAGTTGTGGGGGGAACAAGGATGGGCTTGATTCGGACTTGCTGAATTTGAGGTAAGATGGGTGTCCACGTAGAAATGTTCTGAACCCAGCTGGGGGCTCACAACATGGAAGGTCCTGGTTATTACCTCAAAACCTCTTTCAGAGTCTCTTGACCTGGCATGTTCTCATTCCTTCCATTCTTCCTGAAACATTAGAAGGAATTGGACTATGGCTGCCCAAGGCCCCTTCTCCTCTGACTTAACCAGGAGGAAAATGAAAAGGGTATTTCTGTTTTCCTAAGAACTTAGTGTGAGGAGACAATCTAATAGATGGTATCTGAGAGGAACCAGTTTGATTTCATCCACTCCTATTTAATTTCTGTTATGTTGTCTCCAATCACATGATAACTCACATGTCAGTGTGCAACGTGGGAAGGAAAAAGACATCAAACATCACTGAATGGCTCAGTACTTCTCTTCTGGAACCACCTCCAAAGACCCTTATTACCAAACCCTGACTGAGCCAAGGAGCCCGAGCAGTACTGATGTGAGACCTTTTGAAGAGCACCTGCTCTGACATCTATTTCAATGCTAGCAGGAAATTTCAGAAACAACCAGTTCAACTGAGCAGAAATGATGTGCTACCTGAGGTTTGATAAAAACCCTACAGTTGAAACCTAGAAAGTGAATGCAATTTTCTCTCTGAGTCTCTTGTGACTGTTAATAGACTTTGAGGACCGACCGAACTGGCAAGAAAGCAAATAGTTTTACTCATATGGCTATACAGGTATCCTCAACTACTAAATTATGAGCACCACAATTACTTTCTAATAGAAAGGGCAACCTAGGAAAAGAGATTTTGTCGTAAAGTGACCATAATAACTAAAACATGAAGGATACAGCAAAGATATACAGCAGTTTTTTGGTTTTTTTTTTAAGTATCAGAAAAATAAATACAACTTTTCAGAGTGCTTTACAAATGTAAGGATTTTGTCAACTAATAGAAATCTTTGGAACACATATCTGGAGTGACAGCAATGGTTAGTCTGTTTGTGCTTTAGGATGAATTAGATGACGTGAGTTTGCTTTCTTTGACCACTGTACTACTACAGCAATAGCACCCCCTCATTTCTTTTTTGACACCTACCATTTGTTGGTGGATGGCTTCCTTTGTCCCCCCCTCTCCCCCAGCTCACTCCCCTATATCCCAAAAATTTTTCAGGAGATTAGGTAACCTCCAAAACTGACAATGATAGTGATTTGCTAATTCTATAAATATTTCTGTAAACTTGACTCCAGCGAGACATAATTTCAGCCATTGGAGTAATGGGCTCTCCCGCTGTTGCATACATTCAGACCGAAAGCTCTCTGACTTGCTGAGCAATTACTCCCACGTTTCTGCTTTGTGGCATTCTGTCACTAGTCTTCCCTACACTAGGTGTGAGGTTGTAGGGAACGTAACATAAACATTGCCATTCTGAAATTGGCCACCCGAAAGTTCAGCAGTGAAAATAGCAAGAATAAGTTTCCTTCCAGAACCTGGAAAAGCCATTTTGCTTTGTTTTGTGAACCCAGGTGGGACTTGTTTATTGACAAACTGTGAGTCTTCTGATCACCAGGTGATGTTTACAAAATGAAATGTTAAATCCTTTCACATCTCTTTAAAAATCTATCCCCGAATCTGTAAGTCTTGGAGAAAGGGTTACATAGTTAAGTAGTTACCGGTTAGAAATGTAAAGCACTCAGAAAGTACCTAAGGAATAGAGCTTTATAGTAAATAATTTTTAAAAATTAAAATTTTGAGTTCCCCTGTGCAGCTTTGTTCATTAGGAATGTTCTGCTCATGACACTAATGGTCACTCTTGCTTGACTTTCCTTACTTTCTTCCCTGCTTCACCTTCCCATGCATTGGACCTCCAAATGATCCCACTCCGGTTTAATGTCTCTTGACCTCTGCTTAAAAACTTCTAGTTGTTTCTGAAGCATGCTAAGCAAAGTCTGTGTTTAGCGCCTGACAAAGGCATGGTATTAACTGTGGGCCATACTTATGGCAGCTCTACTGCTAGGGGTGTGTGTGTCTGTGTGTATCTGAGTTATCTTGTCCTTTTAAACCTCCAGGTTACAGGAGGTCAGGAAAGGTAGTTGCTCTACTTTAATTAACATCCCATTTTAGCACCTGCTACAGGGTCATTAACACACTAAAAGTTAGATGTTAGAGTTTCTCTCTTCTCCATCTGAATTTCACTTTCTGCAGAATACTGTATTTCTTTCAGGCTAATCTATATTTTAATGGCCTCAAAATTGTCAATTGAGATGGTAATTAGTTCTAATTTAGTGTTAATGCTATGAACATAGAGTAAGAAGCTAATTGACATGGCATACTACCAACTAGCATTTTATGAACTAAAACTTCTTATCTCTTGCACAACAGTGAGTGATCTCATTATGAAGGTACCATTTAGGAAGAAGAGCTGCTTTGCCTACGAGTGTCCTGTACCTTGTGGATGCATTGCTGATTGCTTGGTGATGGCCGACTGCTTTGACTTTCCAAGTTGAACTGCTGTCCCTTAAACCACTTTTGGGAAATTGGTCTAAAAACCTATATGCATATTTGGTTAGCACATTTTTGTTTTTAGTTGCAAGTGTTTTTCCTACTAGATAAAAGAAACTCCTAAGGAGGCTGAAGAGTGTACAAAGCAGGAGAACCTCCATTCTCTATGTTCAACACATCTAGATTCTAGGAGAATAGCAATACATTCGCTGAACAGTACTTAATAGTTTATAGAAGACTTTTTACATATATGACTTCATCTGATCCTCATAATATAATAATTGGGGCCAGGGCAGGTATTATTATGCCCATTTTAGAGCTAAGTGGTAGAGCCAAGTCAAGGCCTTGAATCTTCTCCTTCCTGCTCCCAACTTTTTTTCCCCTATTACATCTTATTTCTTTGATCTGTTTATCCACACCATCTTATTGTGTAATTCTAAGCAATTGCTATTTCCTTAAAAATTCAGAAAAATTACATAATCATAACTCAATTAACTCATCACTTTTTACCTGCCCACTCCCAGACACTTGAGTCAACAAATCTTACTTTTTGTACTTACTCTCTCCTAGCTGAAGCACCGAAAAACTGTCTTGGAAGAAGAGGTAAAAAAGGACAGAAAGTAAAGAGAAGCAGGTCGAGGAGTGCTTCTGACTTTAAAAAAAAGAAAGAAAGAAAGAAAGAAAATTGTCTCCTTGCTACCCAAAATGTGAATTCTAAGGTTAGCCCAGAGTCATTTTTCAAGGATGCAGCCTGTCAGTTACATTTGTTGCTCCCGGGCTGATTTTGTCCTGGACTAGCCTACCAGAACTTTCTTTGGTTCATTCATGAGAAGATCTGGCTCCTGAATATCTAGCTTGCAGACAGTCTTAATCCCTGGTTTGTGTTTGTGCGTCTGTTTGATTGAGATTTACCTTTTAGATGGATTCCTTAGAAGCGCCATCGCCCCCAGAAGGCAGAGAGGAAAACAATGACGGGAGAATGTAACGAGTCAGCTCTGCTTTGTGTGAGCGGCTCTGCTACCGTGTGGGCGGGGTAGAAGTCATTGTCCAAGATGAGGTCTCTGGGTTACCAAGCGCTTTCTTTCATCCTCCTTTGCCTTCCTCCGGCCCCTTTAAACCACTGGGAGATGAGAGAGCCGGAGTTCTATTTGTGTCTCTCTGTTAGTTTATTTGTAAACTGCAGGCCAAAAAGTAATATTATGTATAAAAATCAGACTAGACAATTGCTCGTTTCATGCAGAGAGAGGGTTTTAAAGGAAATCAGCTGACTTCCTGACTTGCTGAATGAAGTGTGAGTTTTAGTTTCTGTCCCGTTAGGAAATGACATGTGAATAGAGTACTTGTATAAGCAGGCTTTTATTTTTGTCAGTGGTTGGAAATTTGGGAAAAAGAGAAGAGAGGTCTGTTTATTTTAGCATATCAAGATTTGTTTCTGGGGTACAAAGGCAGAAATGGGTATCTCAGTCCTTTGGTGGTCTCGGGCCCTGAAATTCCATTTCCTCTGCTCTCTTTCTGTCCAGAGTTGTTGGATTGCCATAGCAACGTGACTCCTCCCCCACAACCCTGTAAGAGTAACTGGTTACAGATTTAGCAGCAAGTCAGGCCAAGATCAAAATCCAAATATAGGGCCCTGATCACAGAAAGTGGGAGGACTGAGGCCGAGAACTGCTCTGTGCTCCACTCAGGCTGCAAGTGAAGTGACAGGCACTTTGCCCTGATGGTCTAGTGGTGCTGCTCCAAAACCCCGCCAGCCACGGCCAGCTGGACTGCCATGCCACACAGGGGACTGCACCCAGGACCGCAGTTGGATAAGTGCATGGATGAAGAATATTTCACACAGCAGTGTAACCCTGTGTCAAATGAAAATTGCTGGTACTCTGAAAGTCAAGCATGAGACTGTTGGGCAAGCAACTATAGGGATAGGCATTGAGTAGGTGCTACAAAAATAAAGGTGCTCTGTCCCCAAGAATTCTTCCCAGAGGAGTCTTTGGGGCGGTATAGGTGATGATAATCATAACAATTGCTTGTATTGATTGAGGACTATGCACCAGGCATTGTAACCACTTTATAACTTGCTTAATCCTCCTAGCTACCCTTTGAGATAGGTGCCGTTATTTTACAGATAAGGAAATTGAGGCACAGAGAACTTACTGAACTTCCTCAAAATTAATATAGTTTGTAAGTGGCTGAGTGGGATTCAACCCTCTGCAGTGTGGCTCTTGAATCCATGTTCTTGATTCTCACAATACTGCCTCTAATGGATCTTCACGTATCCTCTCGGGGCCTCCTAAGTAGAGTGTTCAAGGAAACTTAACTGAAGTTTTTGCTTTTGTTTTTTTAACACAAATATCACTGTAGGCTGAATTGTGTCCCCTAAAAATGTCGAAGTCCTAACCCCCAGTAGCTATGAATGTGACCTTATTTGGAAAGAGGGTGTTTGCAGATGTAATCAAGTTAAGACGAGGTCATTAGGGTGGGCCCTACTCCAACCTGACTCGTATCCTTGTAAGAAGAGGAAAACGCCATGTGAAGAGAGATGCGCTGGGAGGATGTCCCGTGACAACAGAGGCAGAGATTGGAGTGATGCACCTGCAGGCTAAGCAACACTAGGACTCAAGGCCACCACCAGGAGCCAGAAAGAGGCAAGGAAGGAGTCTACTGTGTCTCAGAGGGAGTATGCCCTGCTGACACCTTGACTTTAGACAACTTGATTTGTTTCCAGAACTGTGAGATGATACATTTCAGTTGTTTTAAGTCACCCAGTTTGTGGTATTTTGTTACAGCCACCCTAGGAAGCTAATACAAGTATGTTCTTATTGTACCAGGTTCAGTCAGTCCCAAGGCACACAGTGATACATGAACGTTCCATTTCGTCACTCCCTTTCCCTCTTACTGGTAACTGCTAGTGACAATTTGTCTTTTTTCTATGTGTACATATTTATGCTAGTTTTTACATAATGGGCCTATATTATTAATATATGCATTTTTCTGCAACGTTTTTTCTTTAAAGCTTGCTGGTAGTTCTTGGAGATCTCTAAGTCTTTGGCTTTAAAAATGTTTAATTGTGGTAAGTACAATTTACCATCTTAACCATTTTTAAGTGCACAGTTTAGTGGTATTAAGTACATTCACATTGTTGTGCAACCATCACCACCATCCATCTCCAGAACTCTTTATCTTGCAAAAATAAACTATGTGTATGCATTAAACAATCACTCCCCATTACCACCCACCCCGGGGCCAACCACCATTTCACTTTCTGTCTCTGTGAATTTGACTACTCTAGGTACCTTATATAGGTGGAATCATACGGTATTTGTCTTTAGGTCTGATTTATTTCACTTAGCATAATGTCTTCAGGCTTTATCCATGTTGTAGCATGTATCAGAATCTTCTTCCTTTCTTTTGTTTTTTGTTTTTGTTTTTTTTTTGAGACAGAGTCTCGCTCTGTTGCCTGGGCTAGAGTGAGTGCTGTGGCGTCATCCTAGCTCACAACAACCTCAATCTCCTGGGCTTAAGCAATCCTACTGCCTCAGCCTCCCGAGTAGCTGGGACTACAGGCATGCACCACCATGCCCGGCTAATTTTTTTCTATATATATTTTTAGTTGGCCAGATCATTTCTTTCTATTTTTAGTAGAGACGGGGTCTTGCTCTTGCTCAGGCTGGTCTCGAGCGATCTGACCTCGAGCGATCCACCCGCCTCGGCCTCCCAGAGTGCTGGGATTACAGGCGTGAGCCACCGCGCCCAGCCTCTTCTTCCTTTCTGAGGTTGAATAATATTTTATTGTGTGTATGTACCACATTTTATTTACCCATTTATCCATCAGTGGACACTTGGGTTGCTTCCAGCCTTTGGCTGTTGTGAATAATACTGCTGTGAACGTGGTTATACAGATATCTCTTTGAGATCCTGCTTTCAATTCTTTTGGGTATATACCCAGAACTGTAACTGCTGGATCATATGGTAATTCTATTTTTAATATTTTGAGGAACTGCCATACTGTTTTCTGTAGCAGCTGCCTCATTTCACATTCCCACCAGCAATGTGTAAGGTTTCTGATTTCTCCATATCCTTGCCAACCTTTATTATTTACTGGTTTGTTTTGTTTTTTAATAGTAACAATCCTAATGGATATGAGATGATATCTCCTTGTGGTTTTGATTTGCATTTCCCTAATGATTAGTGATGTTGGGCATCTTTTCAGGTGTCTATTAGTCATATGTATATCTTCTTTGGGGAAATGTCTATCAAGTCCTTGGCCAATTATTTAATTCGAGTTGCCTTTCGTTGTTGCACGTTGTAGGAGTTCTTTATATATTCTGGATATTAACCCCTTATCAGATATATGTCTAAGTCTGTAGCTTTTAAACTTTTGATCTCTCTCCACCAGCTGAGAATGCATTGGTGGTGATAGTGGGGAGGGCATTGTTTTCCCATCTCAGGCTTCTAGGATAGGTTGTAGCAAGAGGTATTTCACTTTGGCAAGTTTCCTAACAGAGGAAGCAACATGTATTAGTCAGGGTTTTCTGGAGAAACAGAACCAATAGGATGTGTGTGTGTATATTTCGTAATAAATACTATTATGTATTTATAATTTATAGTCTATATTTATAATTATAACATATATTATACATAACACAATGTTATAGCAATATAATCTAATTACAGTATAACATATACTCTAATACATATTATAAGGAATTGGCTCACATAATTGTGAAGGCTGACAAGAGCCATCAGCAGTCAGTAAGCTGGGGGTCCAGGAGAGCTGAGGATGTAGTTCTAGTCCGAAAGCTGATAGGCTCAAGACTCAGGAAAAGCCAAGGTTTCAGTTTAAGTCCAAAGGCAGGAAAAGGTCAATGCCCCAGTTCAAGGGCAGTCGAGCAGGAGGGATTCTCCCTTACTTGAGGGAGGATCAGCTTTTTTGTTCTATCCAGGCCTTCAGCTCGTTTGGTGAAGCCCACCCACATTAGGGAGAGCAATCTGCTTTACTCAGCCCACTGATGTAAATGCTAATCTCATCCAAAAATATCCTCATAGTAACATCTAGAATAATGTTTGACCAAATATCTGGGCACCCTGTGGCCCAGTCAAGTTGACACATAAAACTAATAATCACATAGCACTAATAAATGATGCCGTCCTCCTCTGCCTCTGCTAATTAGTTTGAAAATGAAGGACATTCTCAGAGTCGTCATTTTCCTGTAGGTTTTGTGGTTTGAGTCTGTTACTGAGCTCATTCCTTTTGCATGTGGAGGTATGCCCAGACAGTGCAGCTCTGGAGGGCTCACGGTGGTCGGTTCTAGGGCAGATATTTTCTGTAGCATTGTGTGGCCTCAAAGAGGGAGTTTTCCTTTTAGCAAATCAACAATAATTTTTATAACCCCAAATTACTTAAATAATAACTGAAACTTTGTACACAATAGCCTTTCAATTTAGAAATTTATCTCATGTTTTTAAAGACTGGAGCTGTTTTCTGCTTCTTGCCCATTTTCAGCATTTTTGTGACTCTGTATAACCTGAAATTAAATCCCTTGGGACCTGGGACTTATCATAGTGAGTGTTGCTTATTCAGAATCTTAACTTTCAGTGTTGGTGTGAATAGTATAAGAATATTCTTTGGGCCAAGATCTTAATTTTTCATACTAAGAAACTTACTTGTTGGTCTAAAGCATTAACAACTTTTGTACATTTTTGGTAAAGAAGGTTCTTCCTGTTTTAACTCTCTGATTGTCTCAGCCCCGGATTCTTGGACACTAATTATTGTTCATTTGGAATTACTGTATACCGGGTAGCCTGCTAGATGTTGAGGCTGTGGCACTGAACTGTACACACAGAATCCCTGCCCTCGTGGAGCTTACATTCTAGTGAGGTCTAGTGAGCTTACACAGCTAGTACAATGAATGTGCACTGCCAACCACCCTCCTCGACCCACTGCAAAGAACAACCAGATAATTTTAGATGATGACTCTGGTAGGGCCATTTAGTTGTTTGAATAGGTAGTATGTGTATGTTTGTATATACACAAAACTCAAAAGGCACGAAAGAATGTGCAGCAAAATGTAAGTCTTCTCCCACTCTTGCCCCTGGCCACCTATAGTTTACCTTTCCAGAGTAGCCACTGGTTTTTACATGTTTCACTATTGTTTTTTGTTTTGCTTTGTTTTATTTTTTAAGGGACAGAGTCTCTCTCTGTCATCCAGGTTGGATTGCAATGATCAGATGATAGCTCACTGTAACCTCAAACTCCTTGGTTCAAGTGATCCTTCCACCTCGGCCTCCCAAGTAGCTGGAAATACAGGTGTGCGCCACTATGCCCAGATAATATTTTAACTTTTTGTAGAGACAGAGTCTTGCTGTGTTGCCCAAGCTGGTCACAAACTCCTGGGCTTAAGTGATCTTCCCACCTTGGCCTCTCAAAGCACTGGGATTACAGGTGTTAGCCACCACTCCTTGTCCCCATTGTTTTTTATATGTCTTTGTATACATGTATATTTATATATTTATATATGTATACATATACATTTTTTAAAAAAAAAAAAAAAAAACAAACAAACCAGAACTCCAAGAGTTTAAACTCTACCTACTTGTTCTGCACTTCAAATTTTTCACTTAACAGCCTGTCCTGGAAATCAGTCCATACCAGTATGGATATAATGCCTCATTCCTTTTGATGGCTGCATGGTATTCTACCATGGCAATATGTATCTGGAGGCAACACTGCATAGAGACCAAGAGCCTGGGCTGTGAATCCTTGATTTACCACTTACTAGCTATGCATCTTGGGCAAATTACTTAATCTCTGTCTTAACTTTCTTATCTAAAATAGAGCTTATATTAGTATTTAACTCATAAGTTTTTTGGATACATAGAAAATACCTGATGCATTTTATCTTTCACTATGTACAATAATTTATTTAAGGAGTTCCTATTGATGGACATTTAGGTTGTTGCCAACATTTTGCTATTAGAGGCAACACAGCAATGAATAATCCTATGATATGTATCATTTCACACATGTACTAGTTTATATTTAGAATAAATTCTTAGAAGTAGAATGGGTGGGTCAAATGGCTAGATATGTGCATCTAGGTTTTGATGGATATATGGGTCGTGCCAACCTACAATCTTAACCAAAAGTATGGGTAGGGATGGGTATGGGTATGGGTAAGGATGGGTATGCGGGGTGGAGGCAGGGGGCTATTTTAGTTTGGGTGGTCAAGGATGTGGCATTGATATTAAATCCTAGATGTTGAGACAGAGCCAGACACATGAGGTCTGGGGTCACAACAGCTGCGGCTGTGTTCCAGGGCAGAAATGGCCCTGCTGTGTTCAAGGAAAAGCAGGCCAGTGTGGCTGAAGGCTGGCAGGTGTGGAGGAGCGTACCAGGCTGGGAGTAGGACAGGAAGGCAGGGTTTGTATAGACCCTTCTTAGGACTGTGATCTAAGTGCAGTGGAAGCCATGAGAGGGTCTAAATGTTGGTTTATAAGATCACTGTGGTTGTGGGGTGGAGAGTAGACAGTGGGGCATGTAGAGGGAGGCAGGGAGACTAGTTAGGAGCTACTGCAGTGAGCCATGCCAGAGAGCATGGTTCTGGGGCGCCTGAGGGTGGGGCATGGAGATGGAGCAGGTGGAGGCTGCTGGCTGTAGAGATAGATTGAATATCAAGGACTTGGGGAGACATGGAGAGGTAGGACTCAAGGATCATGGTGCCCTGTTGGCTCTGCCATGTACTTGAGCTATGACCCTGGGTAATGATCTCTCCTTGCCGTGCTTCACTATTATCTATAAAATGAGGAGAATAATTTTACCATTCTCATATGGTGGTTTTGAATAAATGACTTAGTATATGTAAAATGCTTGGTGCATGCTGCATGAATGTCAGCTATTGTTATGTATAGATACTGGGAAGACTGGGGAAATACCAGGTGGGGATCGTCTTGCCTGTTTATCACCATATCCTTTGCATTTGGAACAGGATTTGGCACATAATAGTCATTAAATATTGTTGAATAAAATGAATGAATGAATAGAAATGGGACCCATGGGAAGGGGCGCAGGGTTGGATGATTGACAAGGACAGCTTTACATTATCTATATTCTATGCATATTTTAATGTGTGAATATACTCAGGTTATTTATATAATTTTTAAAAAAAATTTTTAAATTTAAAGACTCTACTGACACAGTAATATGCTTAGCAGTGTCAGCAGAACTTTTAAGTTAAAATGTTTCTATGGGGTCTGGTTCCCAGAACTAAATGCCAAGAACTAGGGTTTGGGGATGTGAAGTTCTTGGTCCCTGTGCCCTGTTGCACATCCGGGGCACATCAGTTACACCAGTTGAACCCGGGAACTTGTTATTCAAGAACATTTGCTGAGAAAAATGAATCCCATTTCTCGATAGTTCACAAATCTCTTTTATAATTAAGAACAATGCCTATAAGACATAAAACAATCTCAAGAATTATCCAACCAATGAGAAAAATAGCTTCAGCATTACAAATTAAACCCCCAAGACCTGAAATTCCAGTGATCTTATTTTAGCATCCAACAACCAAGGATTCATTTATTCATTCCAAATATACTTATCAAGCAACTGCTATGTGCCAGGCACAGTTCTAGGCACTTGGGAATACATCAAAAAACAAAATAAAGATCCTTACCCTTGTGGAGCTTACATTCTAATGGGGAGATGTGGAAGAAGTAGAGAATAACAAGCAGTACCTAGCCTAGCCTAAAATAAGTAAATCACAGAGGATGTTAGAGCTGATAAGTGCTGTGTCAGGCAAGCTAAGGTAGCTTGGAGTTTTGCAGAGGGTTGTGATTTTAGATAGTGTGGTATAAGTGTCATTGAAAGGTGACATTTGAACAGAGATGTTAAGGAGGTTATGGAACTTCCATTTGCATTTGAGGATAAGGTTGTTCCATGCACTGGGAACAACCATTGCAAAAGCCCTTAGGTTGGGATGTGCAAGGAGGTTGGCATGACTGGGGCAGAGTGATTAAGAGGGAGGGTGGAGGGAAGTGAGACCCAAGAGGTAAGTGGTGGGGGGAGCTGATCACTGGGAATCACAGAGAGCCCTATAGGCTAATGTAAGCCCTTTGACTTCCACTCTGAATGAGTTTTGGAGACATTGCAGGTTTTAAGCAGAGGAGTAACACGATGTGATTATACTTTAACAGGAACATTTTAAAAGGCTTCTGTGTTGAGAATAAACTTTAGGAGGGCAGGTTTGAACAACAGGGAGACCTGTTTGGAGGTTGGTGGGGTAAGAGAAATGATGGTGGCTCATGTTTAGCGGATAGCAGTGTAACTGGGGAAAGTGGCCATGCTTTGGACATATTTTGAATATGTCTTGAAGGTAGAACCAACAGGATTTTCTGCCAGATTGGGTATAGTGTGTAAGCAAGAGAAGAGTCAAGAATGATCCCATGGTCGTTGGCTTGAACACCTGGAAGGGTGGAGATGCCATCACTGAGATGGAGAGGGCAGTGGGCTTGGGGAGGGCTCAGGAGTTCAACTTGGGACATGTTGAGATTGAGGTATCTATTATACCTCCAAGTCCCAGGGCTGAACAGGCAGCTGAACATGTAAGTCTGGAGTTCAAAAGAGAGTGGAGATATGAATTTGGGAGTTGTCTACTTTAAATACCATCTCTATGGCCTGAGACTGCATGGCTCACCAAGGGAGTGAAGGTAGATGGAGAAGAGACAAGGACTAAGAACTGAGTCACTTCAACATGAAGAGGAGGAATAAGAGTAGGAATTAGCAGAAGAGGGTGAGTGGGAGCCACCAGTGAGGCTGGCAGAAAGCCAGGGGAGGGTGGCGCGCTGGAAGCCAAGTGAAGAAGGAGCACGGAGGAGGAGAAAGTGATGAACCATGTCCAGAGCTTCTGAGAGATCAAGCAAGAAGAGTCCTACCTCCTGCCACACAGAAAAGAGAGCTGGGAGTCTGTGCCAGGTGTCTGCATGGAGGAGCAGTGAGAAGAGGCCACCTGGACACAGAGTTCACCCATGGCACCCTCAGAAGAAAGTGGAAGCGTCTTCCTCTGTCCGTTCTGGCCTCTGAAGATGGAGAGCTTTGTGAATGACACAGTGATGTACCTCTGAGCCTAACTAGTTACATTAAATTCGTTCTAAATGGCCTTTGGGATCCCCAGCAGATGAAATTCCTCTCCTTTTGTTTCATGTACCACTCAGGATCTCTTGAATTCTTGAAATTTCTATTAAGAATTCCTCATATACCAATAAACAATGCACGCACAGACTCCATAGCCTCTCTGCTGGCACGTCACTCTGATATACAAGGATGGTCTCAGGCATTGAAATGTGTCAGTCATTGCAGCGTCCCAGCCTTGCCAGCTTTTTGCCAAATGGTCACCATCCCATACATCCTTCCTTCCTGGAAGTGATATAAATCCCCAAGGCTATTTTTGCCACAAGGAGATTATGGCGCAACATATGGAGTCTTCAGTCCCCAGGAGCAGAAGAAAAGGCTTGTCTTTGCTTAAGCAAGCCACTTGGTAAATGCCACAGGCTTAGGGCAACTGTGAGTCCTCGTGATTTGTGGGGACTGGACCAGGGAGCTGCAGCTGGTCTTAGGAGCACACTAACCTGATTTTCTCATAAATGCTGTGCGTGGAATTTCCCCGTTTGTCATGCTGTGTTGGCTCTGTCAATCCTGTACAAATCCCTGTGTACGTGAATATTTTACCTTGAACCAAGACAACAGAATTCTAGAATATCGCCATTCTGAAGGTGGATATTTAGTGATGGGTGTTGTCAACTTTTAGCATTGTGGCTATTCTATCTTAAACAAAGTAAATATAAAAGAAAAAGAGAAGTTATGATAGATTACTAAAGAAGCAGTTTTTTAAATTCCCTGATTTAAAAGTATGTTCATCTGTAAGTCCTTGGTTTAAAAGCAGATTTGTCTATAAGTAAAAGTTTTCGATAGTATTTTTTGAGCAACAAGAGATGTTTCTCTAGGAGATTAAGCCATTTATTGTGTTGTTTCAGGATAGAATAGACTCTGTGTTATAATAGAATCCTGAAACTCATTTATCTTATCATTGGGACTATTCACAATAATTTCTAGCCAGGTTAGAAATTAAAAAGCCAAACTGACATTTGGCAGTAGTTCTATATTATTTTTTTAATTACTTAAAAAAATATATTTTTAGAGACAGGGTCTCACAATGGTACCCAGGCTGGTCTCAAACTCCTAGGCTCAAGTGATCCTCTTGCCTCAGCCTCCCGAGTCACTGGGATTACAGACGTGAGCCACTACTCCTGGCTAGTTCTATTGTAAATGGTGTTGTTGAAAAGAAGTTCCTTCTTAAATTAAATAGGTTGATTTTGCTGTTTGGCATTTATTATTTTTTGAACTCTAAGTTCAGGTTTATTAACCTTAGGACACAGAATCCCATTTGTCTCACCAGATGCCTGAGCAAGGCTGGCATGCTAGAGGGAGGGGACATGGGTTAGCAGATATCTGGACCATGCCACTTGGTGCTTATTGACCCCAGCAAATTGCTTTAATCCCACTAAGTTTCTGTTTCTTTATCTCTTTGGTGGGGAAAATAACCTGCGTGGCAGAGTTATGTGGGAATCAAATAAAATATTGTATGTAAAGTTCTTAGCACAGTGCCTGTTGCATGGGGGGCAAGGGACAGACAGCAGCTATTGCCAGTACTGTTGCTGCTGCTGTTACTGCCTCCTCTAGCCTGCAGGCCTGAATCTGTAAGAAACATGGCGGTTGAGCCTCGGTGAAATATCTCAGCATCTTTGCTTCTCATGTGTGTCCTTCTCACCCTTGTCTAAAACATCTTGCTCCATCTAACCCAACCATCTCTCGCAATAGAGGCAGCAGGGTTGGGGTGAGGGGAAACAGGAGTGGGTAAGAGGGGAAGCGGCCTCACACATGGGGGCCACTCCTCACAGCCACCACCAGCTGGGCCCCATGACGCAGTGACAGCCAAGGTGGCCTGTTGGGGTGGGCAGCGATTCCCTCCACCTCCCTTCAGGACGGCTCCCTCACGCTCAGGAGCTTTCAGCACTTCATGCTGAGCCACATCCCACTTGCAGCCCTGGGATTTTAGGGTGTTTCTCCTGAGCAGAATCAACCTGTTTAATTTAGGAAGGAACTTCTTTTCAACTAGAATAGAACTAGTCAGGAGTAGTGGCTCACGCCTGTAATCCCAGTGACTTGGGAGGCTGAGGCAGAAGGGTCACTTGAGCCCAAGAGTTTGAGACCAGCCTGGGCAACATACTGACACCCTGTCTCTAAACAAACAAATAAACAAAAAATTAGCCAGGCAGGATGCCGAGCACCTGTAGTCCCAGCTACTCTGGAGGCTGAGGTGGGAGGATGGCTTGAGCCCAGTAGTTCAGGCTTCAGTGAGCTATGGATTTCAAACCAGCAGCTCACAGAACTCCGCTTTCGTTTCCCCTTTATGCTAGTGGTACCTGCTACTTTGCCACCTCGAGTGGGTGTCCTGAATGTCATATCAGCATTGATTGAAACGCACACACACCTACCTACTCCCAGTCACTAGTTTTACTATACCTGGCTCACTAACAAGGATATAAAGAAGAGGTCTAACATTCTGCTATTAACAAATGACTCCTTTAAAAAAATGCCAAATCCTTGACATTCTGCTTATTTTCAATAGGATATGTCTGGCCAAAAAGTCTATATGAATTGGCTAATTAAGGCAAAATATTTGTGTTTGATAAAAAAAATAAATAACCTTGGGATTTTGTCTGCAGTGTGCTCTCGAGCCGCCATCTGCAAACCTGTGACCCCAAGCCAGTCAAGGGAAAGTGGCTTCTGTTGGCTTTCCCCCCATGAAACAAAAGAAAACCTATAACCACTGCCTTTATTCTTTCCTCAGAAATGTTTTCTGTCTCCCTTTCTCCCTTCCCCTCTCTCTCAACAGTACCTGGAAGTTTGTGCCATGGGATTTCCATGTTTTACTCTGGTTTTGTAAATTTATTTCATAACCATAAGGATCTATAGCTAATTTCTGAAATTTTGTATCTGTGCTTGGGATGTACTAGGGCCCTATTGACACAGAATCAATTATTTATTGATTTAGAAGAAGAAATCGACCTCAAGTGTAGGGACTAAGCAAAAAAAAAGAGGAAGAGAGAAGAAAAATATGGAATTGCAGAGACATTGTCAGGATTTATATATCTCATTTTGGTTGGTTGTTTCGAAGACAGTTCCGTTTGGGACTCACCACTGAGGAAAACTGTTCTTAGTAGAAAGGTCTCCTTTTCCAAATTTACGCTATTCTGGTTTAATTGTGGAGTAGCCAGCAGTTTTGTTTGCAGACTTTCTGGTTTTCATTAGCAGTCTGGTGGTGACAGCCAGCTTTAGCTGTTTCCTCCTGTCATTGCTTGCAGGAATGGTGCTGAATGCTCAGAGGTGGCACGAGGCTTTGGGGGTGGCAGCAGCTTCATCAGCATGCCCTCGCCCCAGCCTGCAATTGTCCCAGCAGCAGGTTCTGCCTGGAGAATGAGAACATTGCTGATTAGCGTGCCCGGAGCGTGGGGCAGGCGCGGGGAGAGAGAATGGCATGGTACATCTCCACTGACTTCCCAACAATTACGTTCTCCCTGCTTCCTGCTGGCCTTGCCCTGACACACGGCCGGCGTCGCCTGCCATTACGGAGAATTTCCTTTTGGTCTTTCACACTAGGATTCTCGCAGGTTCCTTCTCACTGCCCATCAATTCACTCCACCCCTCCTCTCAGCTTCCCCTCTCACGGGCTCACCCTGTCAGTCCTGCTGAATAAAAGCTTGGCTTTTCTTCCCGATGCTTTTATCCTCTCATTCAACAATCTGTTGAAAAGGAAAGCAGGTGCTCGGAGGGAATTCCACTTACTGACGAACTGAACTCCCTAGGCCTTAGTTTGTTTTCTCATCTGTAAAATGGGGATAATAGTATGACTCTCCTCATGGGGTTATTGTCGGGTTGAACAAGATCATATATATAAAGTGCTCAGAATAATGTCCGGTCTATGGTTGTCACTCAGTAAAGGCATCATCATCAGCATCTCCTTCATCACCATCTCTAGGAATATGCCGGGTCTGCAAGCAGGGACCACCTGAACTTTTGATATTGTGATTATGTGTTAGGCCCTACAGACCAAATCTCCTTGGAAAGTCATTTAATGTGGTGCCAATTTACCCCTCATCTTATATTCTGAATTCTTGAAGAATGGTCTTCTTTCACTATACTCGTTCATTTACTACGTTAGATTTGCAAACCAGTAGTATGAATGTCATTGCACTTAATCCATATAGCTGCACTATGAGACGTGGAACATTATGCTTTTTTATTTTACATATGATAGCATTGCAGATCAGAGAAAGTACATGTTTTGCTTGAGATAACCAGCCAAGAAGAGGCAAACGCAATGTTCAAGCCTAAGTCTTCTGACTCCAAGTCCAGTATAGTTTTTTCTATGTGGAGCCATTTTTCTGTGGCAGACCAATGACCTTTAATTTTCTACCTGGCTTTTATCACAAGTCCGTAAGTTTTAAGCTCTTGGAAGGTAGATATTAGTTCTAAGTCTCTCACTAAAATGCATGTGTCTAGTCTTCCAGGTTTGCTTCCTGACATCTCGCTGAGGGCAGGGGACTAAGGTCATGACAACGTGGGTGAGGCTTTGTCTGGGCTGGAAGTGGTCCTAGGGGAGGACAAGGCAAGGGGACTTCCCTCGATGAAGGGTTACCAGACACCTCTGGGAATTGGAAGTGAGTAGAAGAGACACTAAAATGGGAGCTGGGGTCACAAACCTGACATAAACTGCTGCCCTCATATTGATCTGGCTTTGGCCCTTCATGGAAGAATCCTTCTGAATCCATCTGGCTCTGTAACTTCTCCTCCCTGACTCTGGCTTCATATCTCCAGGCAAATCCTTGCCCTGTTATCTGGATATGGTACAGATGGACCCAGAGTTCATTCATTCGACATTCATTCAGTGCCAGCAGTGCGCCCGGTACTGTGTTAGTCACTGAGATAACAGAGCTGAAGGATCCTATTGAGTGGCTGATCTAGCTTCCCAGTATCAATTTGGCAGGGGAAGGGGGGAGGGAAGGGGGAGTCAGCCGAAGAGAAAAGCATTCTGAGTCAAGGGGAAGTGAGTCTGCTCTAACCAAACCTACAAACCCTGCGTTTGTGCACATGGTGTCATCAGCCTGGAGCATTGATAAATATTGGGAGATGTGTCACACTGTGTCACTGGTTCACCAGGAGTCCTGAATGAGAGAGAACTCAGCAGTGAGTTCTCTCACCCCAACATGTGGGGTGACAGTGCTTGGAAAGCCCTGGGCTGCTAGGGAAACTAACTCCCTTCCCTCAAAGGTCTCCAGGCAGTTCACTGATTCAGCTTCAACTTTAGTTCCTCTGACATCTGAATAGGAAGGCAGATATTCAATAAGAACGTGGCACTGAATCAGCAAGGAACTTGGTAAAAACCATTACAGCAACCAGCAAGGGCAGGGGAGTTAGAACGTGGCCACAAGAACTCCATGTCCTGCTTTGTTCACTTTGCTTCTCCTCGTCAGATCTGATTTGGAAAAAGAACTCTAGGAAAAAGAAAAAAAAGGAATACACTCATCATAATTGTATTCCCTAATTGTAGAACTCACTGAGTAACCTCACCGTTGATCTAACACAATATAAATAAATTGACTGTGAACCTTCTCCTCACTCCAGTTGTTGGTAACAGCAAGTGCACGCCTCACATCCTAGATTGTTTGGTTTTAAACTCCAAAGCTGTTCTTTTGACTTTGTCGCTACACCAGACATTGGCAAATGTCAGTCCTTTTATGGAAGTCCCAGCCTCAAGCTAGGAAGTCTCCCGGGCCCACAGGTTTACGGCAGTGAGCTCTCTATGAGTTGTTATCAGTCCCAGTGAGCATTTTTAAATATCCCGGAAATGCCTCAACAATGGGCCTAGATATTTTAATTTCCATTTAAGCCGGTAGGCAGGGGTTGGTATGCTCTTTGAAGTTTTGTGGTGTTATAAGACGCTGCAGAAATACAAGAAATACATGTGACAGAGTATTCCAGGTATGTTTAAATTGTCAGTGATTGCTTACTCTGTTTGTTAGCATGCTTTTGTTAAGGAACTCCCAGGGATTTGACTGACTTCTCCTTTCTGAAGAGAAGAGTAGAAAACTGCCTTTTTCAGATTTGAAAAGAGATTAGTCACAGGGTTTTTTTTACACTTTCAGCCTAGAGAAGAGAGGCCTTTCCATTAGGGGAAAGGAGGAAAGAGAGGCTCTGATGGAAGGCGGGACGGGTGCAGGGAGGGGCAGAAGGCCCAGGAGGCACCCTTGGGAATAAATTCTCATTGCGGGCAGCTGGGGGAAACAGCTGACGGTCATCTGGGTGATCCAGAACTTTAAGAGCAAACCACTGGGAAGGCCCCTGATAGGTTTGTTCCAGGTGGGAACCCGAAAAGTATGTGTAGGAAGGAATGCAGTTAATGGAAAACTTAGGCTTATAAAACAATAGCCGCAGGAGTCTGGAGAAGCCCCAGAAATTGTAAGTCTAACAGACATTGGGCATTCCTATCCTCCCAACCTCATAAGAACGAAGCTACCCACCTCCCTTATCTCTGCAAGATGAGACTGACGCAGAGGTCCCAGAAATCGGTTGTTGAAAAACAGTTTTATTGCAGCGGCTGTTCTGGCCCAGGTACTCACTCCCCACCCCTGGGAGAAACCCTCCATAAAACCCAAGGCTTTCCCCTCCCTCGGTTTGGACGCGTTTTCACCTCCACCCATCTGCACCCAGATGCTCAAAATAAAAGAGCATTTTGCTACACATGACGCTTCCTGTGTGTCCCTGGGCTCAGGACCTAACAGCCTCTTGATGAGCCACAGTTCTGTTCAGGGGTAAGTGAAAAACAAACTGTATCTTTTGTTGAGGAGACATTGCCCTTCCACAGTGTTTTCACACACATTTACTAAATCTGGGAGTCTCAGTTCTTATTACTGGGGAGAATGAGACAAGAGAAGGGTATCTTGTTTAAGGCTACTCACTGGTAAATGCAGATCTTCTCAAAGGTAGGCACTTCTAATCAAATTTGGGGGAAAGTACTATAGTTATGATAGATTTTAAAAAGTCAGGCATAAGTGAGGAAGTTTGTAAATTGTACCTAGTTTATTAACTTAAATTGATGGGCAATAGCTAACTTTTATTGGGCATTTACTGTGTAGTAGGCACCTAGCTACACACTTGATATAAGTTATTTCATTTAATCACAACTTTATTAAGTAGATACATATTTTTAATTTCCGTATTGCAGAAATAGTAATTGGAGGAGTCAAATTCAGACAGAAACCTCCAAGTCTATGGATCCTTCCATCACTCTGCCTCTGTGTGGCCCTCGGTGTAGGCCAACGTGAGGGGCAGGGATTGATTATAGCGCTTAGCTTTAGTTCTAATGGAGTTAAGTTTTTGTAAAACTGTGGTAAGTTCATGAGTATGATTCAGATCTTAGATTAAACACATGAGTGGTGTTGCAAAACATGTGACAGGCAACATGATATGATAAAAAAAAAAGTGCATAAGCTAAGAAGCCAAGGGGGGGGGTTGGTGGTGAGCCTGGCCTTCAGTATCAGTAAATCTGATAGTGTGGGAAAATCCTTTAATATGTCTGGGCCTCGGTTTCTTCATTTGCAGTGGGACTCAGTTGTAGCAGATGAGACTCCACTGTCATCTGGTGATAGTGTAACTCAAATCGTAAGAAAAATTAGCTGACACTGCTACCTGATGTTTTTGAGTGACATTCAATGTAATATATACCACAGGTTAATGGTCCAGTAATATAAATTTATTCTTTTTAAGTTAACTTATTTCTAACTAGTATAGTTTTAAAAAACTATAATACATACAAAAATAAATTTCAATAAGACTCAAGGATTTAAAGTGGAAAAGTTAATCTCTCTCTTCTCTGCAACACCTACCCCTATCCCATTGCCCAGACATGACTACTGTTAAGTTTTCTCCTTTCAGAAATTGGGGCCATATACAACTGTGCAATATATCTTGTACATGAATTGAGAACAGACTCTGTTAGTTTCTTTAAATTAATTACAAAAACAATATGTGACTATATAATTCTTATAAAAACAATACTTCAAAGCCTGCTTTTAAAAAAGCCTAAGACCTTAAATTTATGCATATTGAATTTTATTTCCTTTTGCTAAAAAATGAATAAGGCAGTGCTGGAGAATATATTTGAATTGTGAAAATATAACTGTCAACATTATAGAAGTATCAAAATATTAAAATAAGCTTTCATTTTGTTTGGGATCTTTTAAAAAATGACAACAAAAGTCAGTCATTTCATGTGATTATTCAAGTGGTGAGGCCCAGAATACTTTTCTATGGCCCTCTGAGTTTTGGCTGTTAAGAAATGTTACGTCTTGAAAAACATCTGAAGAGGGTTTCCTGTATCTTTCCTTTGTTTGTTTTTCATATAGTCTGTGGGATTTTATTATGTAATTCCTTGATACTTTTGCTTTCCAAAGTGAATTTTTTAAAGAAAGGAGTGTTAGGTGCTTTCCTAAATTAACGCAATACTCCCTCCTTTATGTTGTTACTCTCTCGTTATAGATCAATAACTCTTCCTGTAAAGGCAAAGTAAATTAAACCATGTGATTTTGAGTTCCTTTCTATGTGACAGGCAAAATGAGTAATTCCAGGGTCAGCTTTCTCCACGTGGCCTACCTTGTTGGTGCCTTAGAGTCACAGAGGTCTTACTCCCTAGGCTCTGTTTAACATAAATGATCCCATTAATTTTCATATCAAGGAGTAAATCTTAGGGAGGCTGAATCCGTCTTATGTGTCAATACAGGGCAAAGCCAGCTGAAGATTTTTTCAACACTATCTAAGAAGAGGCCTGTTGGCTTCTCTGCTGGTGCTGACCCCCAGTAGATGCAGCCCAGGTGTACTTCCCGTGCTCTGGCACCAGAAACACCTGGAGGGGATTGTTCAAACATACATCGGTAGGCCCGACCCCAGCGTTTCTGATGCAGTAGGTCTGGGGCCCCAATAATCTGCAAGTTCCCAGGTGACACTGCTGCTATTTGTCCAGGGTGCACACTGTAAGAACCACCGGCCTGGCACATTTAGAAGCCATAGCAAGAGAAGAATGGATGACCAGTTTGGCAGAATTAATGTGCTGGCTTTTGGCTCTGGAGAATGTATAGCTGCCTTTGAATTTCAGCTACTGAAGACAAGGAGAGGCATCTCCTTGTGTGCGCCATTTTAGTTTGTCCACTGGGATGGTAGACCTTTAAGCACGCAACACAATAATGTCCACATGTGCTTTCAATTATAAGTCTTCTCCCTATTGTTTTGTTTTTCAGATTTTTTAAAAAGAGTAATATGATTGGTTGTATTCTGCCCATTTAACCACTTTCCACATTTCACTTTTAAAATGAAATCATCTTTCTTGCATTTAACTAATGGAAACTTATTCAATTTGCCAAGCAAGGTTCCACTGTCCCTGAGACAAATTTTCCGAAGGACTGGAAACTCTATGCAGCTTTTATACAAGAAACAGAATGGAAATATTCAAATTTATGTTACTCTGATACATATTTTCCAAGGTTCAATATTTAAGTAATATCTATTACATTGTATCCACAGACATTCATTTGGCTGTAAGACAAGCGATTACATTTGGAATTTCTTTTCATCTTGCTTTTAATTTCCTCAAGTATTATTGAGGTTTATCTTGTTTATAACTACTTAAAATGATTATTATCAGCAGCTAACATTAATGAGTGGTCGTCATTTGTCAACCATTGCTAAATGATTTACAGGTGTGATCTCATTTAAGCATCACTATTCTATAAGGAAAATAGTTACTGTTTTCTTTCTTTCACAGATACTTAAATTGAGGACAATGCAGGATTATATAATTTAGCCACGGTCCCTGGCTAGTAAGTGGCAGAACAGGTCTAGGTTTGGGTAGCTCCAAAGCCTGACTGCTTCCCCACTATGTTATCACCCTCATTAAAACACACTTTCTAAAGAGCTTTCTATGCTTGGCACCATTAAATATTGGCTCTGCCCCTAAAACATTCAGTCTAAAATAGTCAACCTATTGAGTACATTTACTGGGTTCTCAGGCATAACATCTGGGCAAGAATTGAAAAAGGTATAAATTAAATATTAATATATAAATATTTACTCTGCACAGAAAAGAATTTATAAAGAGAAGGTCATGTTTATGTGGGAAAGAGTGTATAATCTACCTACCTTTCTTTTAAAATTGGGGTGGATCTGAGGGAGGAATGTTTCAGGAGCTCCTTAAAATCGAAATATAAGATCTTAGTAAAAATCAAGTTCAAAAGGTTTGTTGGGTATGGGATTTATTCTCGTAGAAGATTTTGTTGTGGGAGTTGAATAAATTAGCCAGGTGCACAAGTTTCGACACTGTCCAGTAGAACTTTCTGTGATGATGGAAATGTCCTATAGCTGTGCTGTTCAGTGGGGTTGCCACATGTGGTCATTGAGCACTTAAGGTGTACTTAGTGCAGCTGAGGAACTGAATTTTTAATTTTAGTTAATTGAAATAGCCACGTGGGGCTCGTGGCCACAGTACTGAGCAACATGGGATGGTAGAAGAGAACAGGAATGGTGGCTGACAACCTCGGACCTGAACTTGCATGCAGACAGAATCCTTTATCAGGCCACTGTTTGGGTACTTCTTACAGAAATATAAGGAAGCTAAGGATTTCAGTGAGGAGATGGCCAGGACAGGTACAAGACTCTGAAGAGAGGGAGGAAGAAGAAAGGGCAAATTGAGACTTCTGTGGTGGGGAACATGGTAGGATTTGGCAGCTGACTGACTGTGGGTTGAAGTACAGTGGAGGTTGGCAGCCAGTTCAAGGCTTCCAGCCTGGCAATGGAGGAGCAGCTCCTTTCCGCAGTGTCTAATTTGTGTTGGCATGGGGACATCTAGCTTGAGACATCCTGTAGACAGAATGTGTATCCTGAGGCTGTATCAGAGAAGGAGGTTGGTAGATGGATCAATTTACCATTTGCATAGAGGTGGTATTTAATTTACGTGCACAGATGACATTCAGAGTTGTGTGTTTAAAAAATAGCAAGAGTTGGTGTGGCTGGAATGGAGTGAGCAAGGCAAAGTGTGGTGGGAAATGAAATTGGAGAGGTAGCCCTGTAGGCTACGGGGCTACCCAGGAGCTGTACGGGTCACGTAAAGCTTTGGTCCGTGTTCTAAGTGTGATGGGAAGCCTTTGGAAGGTTTCAGAAGGAGAATGAAAAAGTTTCATTGAATATTGTAAAGATACACTCTGAATGCAGTGCAGAGAGCAGTGAAAGAGTAAGAACGCAGGCTGGGGGCTCATTTAGGTTGTTCCGTATGCCAGCTGAGAGATGGTGGCAGCTTGGACCAGGATAATAACGGTGGCTGTGAAGGTAAGTGGTCAGATTCTGGAGATAGATTTTGAAGGCAGAGTCAACAGGATTTGTTGTTGGAAGAGATGTGTCATGTAAGAGAAAGAGGGGAGTCAAGGGTGATTCTAAAGTTTCATCCTAAGCAACTGAGTGGTATTGCTGATTGAGATGGGAACACGGAACGAGGACCAGGTTTACAACCAAAGTCAAGTGTTAGACATGTTAAGTTAGAGGTGCCTATTCCTAATGGGGCTGTCAAGGAGGCACTTGAACACGTGATCCTGGAGTTGTCTCATGATTTGGTGAATTGTGGCTTCTTAAGGCCTTGAGGGGAAGGAAAAGGCCAGAAGAGAAAGAAAGCTGAATGGCAAGAATATTCGAGAGTGGGACAGGGTTTGTAGGAAGTGGGAAGTCACAGGATCCTGTTTTGGAATGGGAGAGTTGACCCAGGGGAGGAGTACACCATTCTGGTTATGGTGCCGTTGAAACTGAAAAGGGGCCAGGCGCGGTGGCTCACCCCTGCAGTCCTAGCACTCTGGGAGGCCAAGGTGGGAGGGTCGCTTGAGCTTAGGAGTTCGAGACCAGCCTGAGGGTCGCTTGAGCTTAGGAGTTCGAGACCAGCCTGAGCAAGAATGAGACCGCCCCCCCCCCTCCCCGTTTCAACTAAAAATACTAAAAATTAACCGGCTGTGGTGGTACACGCCTGTAGTCCCAGCTACTGGGGAGGCTGAGGCAGGAAGATCACTTGAGCCCAGGAGTTTGAGGTTGCTGTGAGATAGGCTGACACCACAGCACTCTAGCCCGGGTGACAGAGTGAGACTCTGTCTCAAAAAAAAAAAAAAACAAAAAACCAAAAACCTGAAAAGGTGTCTTTTGAAGGGACTGGTGTAGTGTGGTGGTAATCACCAGGGGAAAGCCCACACTAGGAGGCCTTGGTATAGTCTTCAAAGAAGGGAGAAGGGGAGAGAGAACTCGAGGGTTAGCGCGTGCTGACACAGCAGCTAGGCAGAAGTCAAGCTGCGGGATGACTCTGTCATGATGTACGTCAGTTGGTGCCCACTCCTTGTGCATGAAGGTATTTTGGGGCCATTTAATCCAAATTGCATGCCTCAGGGTTGAATAACAGAGTGGGAAGTGTTGACTTAAATTGTTTTTTCAAGCAAGCATAAATGCCAGAATTTAGAAGAATTGTATGCTGAAAAAAGATTCGTTTATTTTAGAAGGGGGAACTTTTTTCTACGTTTTCTCATTTGCCTGTGAGCATTTGTCACGCATAATCATCTTGGCTGCTTTTTTAGGTGTAGGATTTCTACTTACATGTCATATTTCATATTGTTCCAGTAAAATGGCCAGTGTTGGTAGATTTGACATTCATTCCTAGTCTATTTAGACATAGAGCCATTGGAATGTTTCCTTTAAAAAACCAAAATTTTCTATTATTGTTACTGACTTATAAGGTACCAATAGGTCAACATAAGGAGTTTTGGAGAACTCTAATTTAGGGGATGAATATTTCAGAGAGAATTCTCCTGTCTTTCCACTTACCTCCTCTTTTCTAGTTCACTGATCCTCCTCTGACAAAGTCAACAGAAGGGAAGTGAATAAAAGTGAATTAAATCAATCAGACTCACAACTTGTTAGTAACTCTGATAAAAGACCTGGGATAGAGGGTTTGCATATTGCTTATAGATAAATATTTTATATCATTTATTGACTCACCAGTCCCTCCTGTTCCTGAGCCTGTATGAGTAACCAATGGTTACTTAAATAGATAAAAGTAGAATTCCTTCTATGGGTCCTGTTTATAGAAGAGGATCCCATGTTGTGGGCTAGTGATTTTTTCCTTTCTTGCATTTGTTGGAATGGTCCCCTTGTTGAAGATCTCAGGGCATTAATCGGTAGTGGCTTCATTTGTCCCTCTTGTCTTCTCATTAGAGTAGCTCCCCCACCCCCCACCTCACCCTATCCCCGGCTGGACTACAGTCACACCTCGTGGGTTGGCAGTAGGGAAGAAGACTTCCTTCCCACACTCATGCTCAAGCAGCTGTTTCTCTTTCTCCAAAACACCAGTTTCCCCAGCCCCCAACTGGTTCTTCCCTGCTGAGAAGCCAAAATATGCCAAAGTCCCTGCTAGACCAAGTTCATCCTGTGACAGTGCAAATGGCCCCCATGCCTTCTCCTCCCACCCAGCTTCCCTCAGCATAAGCTTTTATCCTTTCTGTCAAGAGCTCATTTTGTCATCCTGCTTCCCTTTCCCTATAAATAATCTATTTTTCCCCCACCAGACTAGCAGAACAGAGGCGTGTTGCATGCTTGCGCGGAGCATTCCTGCGACGTTCTTTACTTGCTTGACCTTTTAGTTATTTTCTTTCATCCCTATCAAGATGTCCAAACTGAGGTCTTGAAAGGTCAGAGTTAAAAAAATATACATTGACCGAATGCTTTTCCTCAGAAAACCGAGCAGCCTCGCTTTCTGGGTGCTCACAGAGGTTCCCCAGTCTGCAGTGACCCTTGCCACACGTTTCCTTCACCAGTTTCACTGCGGGGGTTAGAGGCCCTGCTGATAGGGAGGGACTATAAATAAGAACGCAGGAGTGTTAGGATGAGCTCAGATTGCCCTGAACTTCTGGGCCTTTCTCTCGGTTTAGAATTCCTCACGAGGCATTGTTGCGACTGACTTCACTTGACTCAGAATACCAGGGGTTTGGCACTCCTTAAGTCACAGAAGGGACATGTGGTTATGGTGTCTCTCAACTTGCTGTGTATTGAAATGCCTTTTATTGTAACGCTCAAAGTAAAGAGGAAGTGGCGGGGGCACTAACTTAATGATAATATACAAACACACTTAATTGCACTTAGGGAGCTCAGCATTACGTTAGTCAGTTCATAAAGTGAGTCAGTTCCCCACTTCTGTTTTGTTTGACAAGTTCCATTGTCGTTGAACAGCTTTTCTTCACGGGAGGTAAGCTTATGCTTTCGAAGGATGAGTGAATGCCTTGCAACTAATGGTTCCTGTGTTGGAGTTTAAACCCATTAAAGAGTTAATTCTTTTCAAGAACTTACTAGTAAATATGCACCACCCACCAGAGATTTGGAAAATAACCTCTTCTGAAGGATTAATATTTATATATAGTCGTGTGGATATTCTGAGATTTCCATGATATAAATATTGATGCAATTTCCTTTAATAAAGGAATAATATATATGATCCAAAGTAGTAATATATTCTTCGTGGATAATGTCTGACTAGTTTTTATTTGCCCCCGCAAAGGCATCCCAAGTTTGGAAAGGCCCCTGATGTTTCGTTACAAACAGACTCCTTGGTCATGGCTCTTACATAGACTTCTGAGGAAAAGCCAACAGCAACCTTCTTGTACCTACTCGGGTAATCGTGTTCCCCATTCACCATCCAGAGCCTTATTCCTCATGTCTGATTCATCTGGTTCCTTTCTGCCTCTCCTTTTCAAGGGAGCATTTAGACGATGAATTACTCTCACGTGTTAGTTTCTCCACCAAATCACTCTGCACGTTGTAGAAAGAAAACCAGAAATTTGCACTTCGACCCTTGATCATAATTCCTAGCCTGTGCTTAAACTTCTTAGGATCTGTATCCACCTCATGTAACCATCTGGAATTCTCCCGCAGTCCCTTGTTTCAATAGTCTGCACCGTGGCAGTTAGATCTGCCTTTGCATGTTTCCTGGCCATATAGTAAAAATGGTAAAAGAATTATATGGTCAGATCCCTAACCTTTCCATTCCTTTGCTTTCTAAATGAATAACAGTGATCTACAAGTGAAAAAATGTAGCTAACCAGTGTCATTTGGGATCTTCTGAAGTAGTACGGAAACTCCGCATTCTTCAGACCAACTTGTGGCCTGCCAGCACATTCCTCTCCGATGAGGTGGAGGAATACTGGTGGCTGGGCTCGGATTCGTAGGACTGGGGCGGGGAGCTGCTGTTTAAAAATACATTTAATTATATTCCTTCTCTGCAGTAACGTTGATACCATTTTTAGCCCATTACAAATACTGTGATTTTCATTTAAATCACGTCCATTATCTTATTGACCTAGTTTTTATTTTGTAATCAAAATGTTCTATTTCTGCATAGCTTTACCCAGAGTCTTTTTTTTAAAGGTTATGGACCCTTTGTGAAGTTTTTTTTCCCCCTTTCATATCTGCGTACAGATGGGCTGCGTTTGTGTTCACACGGTAGAGGATGGTACTATATTATTCTCTTTAAGAGTGGGTTTTCTCTGCTTAATCTCTGACTTGTCGCGGGGACACAGTTGGCAGGATACCTATGGGTCCTCACGTCTGGTAACTTTTTTGGTGGATGGATGGTGGAAGAGTTTAGAAGTCCTGTTTCTATTCAGAATCAGAGGTAGAAGTCCTGAGCCTCTGTCTCTTTTTTCCCTCTCCCATCTTTGGTCTTTCTGCGTTCTGCTCATTCCCTCTGCCGAGCCCCCTCTCCCCGCCTCTCCTGCTGCGTGCAGTGAGCTTCCTACCGCCTTTGTTCCTTCATACCCTCTCTCATGTGCTCTTTGCGCGTAAGATCCTACTTATTTTAGGCCTTTGCTTTTTCTGCATTTCCTTCCTTCCTGTTTCCTTCCTTCCTTCTTCCCCTCCCTTCTCTTCCTTGCTCTAAGCAGTATAGGCCCAATACTTCGGTTCTCTGCTCTGGCTGGGTGCTCACTCTGCAGAGAACCCCACCAGAGATGTTCCTGGGGCTCCATTCCTTCTGCTCATCTTCCACCAATGTCTGGTCATTGAGACCCCTGAAGAACTTCCCACTTTTCCCTCCAGCCTTCCTCTGAAAATTATTTCTCACCATCCTTCTTAATGCATGAAAGTAGCTTCTGGTTCTCTCCAGGCAATATATAGTAATAGAATCAGATGATTTTAGGCTTTAGCATGATCTTATTTTGCAGGTGAGGATGCAAAAGACCCAAGAATGATTATCTCTAAGATTCTTAAGTGATTTAGTGGCAGAACCAAGTCAACTACCCCATCTCCCAACTCCTGTTTAGGGGTTTTCTTCTCACCACCCTCTGTCTTAACCAGGAAGTCTCACAGATGCTGCATCTGGTTCCTCTTAGGGTTCATTTCTTTTCAGCCACCATTAGCCCTCTCAAATACTGTTCTGTTCAGTTTTAAAGTATTTTTGAGTAACTGAGTCTTACGTGTGTCATTTTGTTGCCAAGAAGACACAAAAGATGAAGTACAGTGGTGAGAGTCTCTCCCTCCGGATTGTTGGGGATTTTCTCAGCAAGGATGTTTTGCTCCAGGTCGTTTCTGTTGATGTGTTCATTCCTAAGAACCAGTGCATGACTATGACATATAATATTCAAGCTTGAGCTCCTTCCTGTCTAACTGGAGTCTCCCTTTTAATCAGGAAACCACATTTAAAGCTGTGTCCTGAACTCAGCCCAGCATGTCAGCTTGGCCAGGAAGGACAGGGAATTCCTACTGGTAGCAGCAGCCACTGGGGACTTAGGGAGTAACTAGAGGTCAGACTCGATCTTAGCAAAGAAGACAGCAACAGCAAAGGGGACATTTCAGCTCACAGGGTTTGTCTTTTCAATTTCTAAGTTCCCTCCCTACATGAGGTCAGGCAAAACCCAGGATACCAGCCTCCTGGACCACTGACCCCACACTTTGGGATTTTATGATCTAACAATTAAAAAATTGTTTTTAATTGAGGTGCCCAATGTAGTGTTAGCTTTTATCTTGAGAGGTAAGGATATTAAAAACAGCAATGTTAAAATTGTCATATAATTTTACAATTCTTTCATAAAAGACATTTTAACGTCAGAAATAGGAAGAATATAATATCAGAATGAAGGATAGTCCTCTATCCTGTACACATACAGCTTCAGGAAAAACTCATACTGCGTTATCCAGATTTTTCATATTTAGCCACAGGCCAGCAAACGTTTTGTCACAGAAGAAGTGTTGATCTGTGACACACTTGGGCACCACCAGCCTTCACTGCAAGGGAGCGTGCAGAAGGGGCAGGAGGAAGAGGACATAGTGGCAGTTCACCAGTTTCTGGCACGTACGTAGTCAGGGCTCAGTACGTGACGTTTATGTTTATTCTCTCAGATAGTCCACATAGCTTAGAAGTAAGTTAAGCCAGATGACTATTTCAGGTTGGATTTCAAGGGACACTATTCTTCCTTGGCCTTTTTTTCATCAGAGACTAGGATCTGAGCTTCAACTTTGCAGATCTGAAGCTGGATTTTATCAACTATCTTATGGATAACCTGGAAAGATTTGCGTTTCCCAAGCTCACAGGAGGCTAATCCATAAACAAAAATACCAGCTCATTATTTTGCAGATAAAAGATATGTTTTTTCAGAGACCATATCAATAAATCAGTCTGCCCAAATTCCATGTCCTGCCCACAGCAGGGAGGTGGGGGGGGGGGATGCTGGGGTGGCAGTCATGGTGTCTGTGGGAATTGGTTGGCTGCGTTTATTCCAGCAAAGTTAAGAAAGAGACCATTCGCTGGCATTGTTCTCTCTCTTTCCTTTGGAGGTGTCTCATTGTTGAAAGGCAGTAAAACAGAGTGGTTAAGAATGTGGATTAGGGAGCCAGAATGCCTGGGTGCCTCTTACTAGTTTTGTGATATTGGGCAATTTATTTGACCACTCTGTGCTTCAGTTTTGTCACCTGTAAAATGGGGGTAATAATAATATTTGCCTCATAGGTTTGTTTTGATGAGGAAAGGAATTAATACATGTAAAGTGCTTTAAACAGTGTTTGGCATATAATAAATGACCAATGAATATTTAATGTTAGTGAGGAAGCTAGTTTTGTAACAGGCATGGAAAAATGAGTAAGAATCAGATAGGCAGAATTGGTTAGATTCTTACCCTTTAATTTTCTTTATTGTAGAATTCAGCTGTCCACTAACCTCTGGCTTCCTTTTGTTACTTTCATTGTTTCAATGGACTTTCAATTTATGTCACTCCGTCTAGATTGTTTTCCATTGGTTATATTTTCAGTTGACTATTCCCTACTGACATACGGAGAGCGGCTTTGATCTGAAGCTATCAAAGCTTTTCTCTGCAGGTCACACCTTTGGAGAGGCTTCTATTCATGGTGGACCCCTGTCCTAGGTCCCTACTTTTTTGACCTTTACCCCTTGAATGTAGACATTGACTTCTTTGGTGGTGGCAGGAGAAGCCCCATCGTGCTTGATGTACCAAGCACGAACCTATCTGCTGGATACTGACATATGCTGAGATACTCACACAGGTGCTCTTTAAAATAATGAGCAGCAAGAATAATAGAAAAGCTGATTCTTCAACTAGCGTTTTATGTGTTTGCTCATATTTTGCCAAGCCCATAGGGCAAAGCAACAACTGACCTGATTTTTTTCCATTTCTCCATCCGCTGGAGAAACTTAACAACTGTTTTATAGTGGAAGCCAATGGCAAATCGACTGGTATTCAGGATGCCTTTTGTAGTAATGTGTGCATTCCATCTTATCTGTAGATGTGTCTAACACACGTAATATGATCATTTTTCAACTTCCTCACTAAACTTACAGTGATAAAGTACAGTTAATATTGGCCATTAAAATATCATATTATAAAATATCCTAGGTACTTTGGCCACTGAAGCAAATTAATCCACCCACTACCTATCTGTGGTGTAATGAGAAATTTAAACTGATAATCAGCAAAACTTTTTTCTGTAAATAACACTGTCAATTCATACATTCAAAGACTTTCTTCTCACAGCTCTGTTGCCTTCCCATCCCTTCAAGGACAAGTGTCCTTCCACACTTCCCAGGGCAGCCAGAATTAACAATGTGATTGGGCTGTTTACTTCATTTTCTTATTCATTGCCCAGTAGAGAAGTTGGAGAGATGCTAGGTTTCTGAGGAGAAGAGGAGTGGGTAGGCTGGAAGGCTACTTCTAGCTTTGTAGTCAAGGTTTTCTGCTGAGGAGTCTCGCAACCTGCTGTCAAGACTGTGTCGAGGGCTTTGCTAAGGCATGGACACCCGCTCCGTAGTGATGCGGTCCATGTAAAACAACCAGCAGGCTCCTTCCTAGGGGCCAGCTGTGCTGGTGGGACAGGTCAGCTGTGCCAAGTGAGTGGAAGTTTCAAGAACTTCATGTAGGGCTGCTCAAATCAGCCAATGGAGAGCCATCCACCTTTACACTCATCCCCTGGAGGTGAGAATGTCCTCTTTGGGTTCTACTTCTCATTCATTGGATCTGGATAGTCTAAAGATTTCTTGGTGGTGAGATCCCATCTATCCCAGGAGCGGAGGCTCTGCAGGTTTACCATACCTTTAACAGCAACAGAGCTGCTCGTCTTTGGATTCTAGGACCTTCAAGCCGAGGATAGCCTTTAACTGAAATCCACAAAGTAGATGTGAGAGGAGTTTAAAATGAGAATGAAACTATTTGGCTTTCCAAATAATTATAAAAGTTAGTCTAGGGTGCCAGAGACCCCAGGCCTCCTCACCTGGGCTCAGCCACCCCTTGTGTGACAGATGTGGTGTTACATCCTCCTGCAGTGCCTCAGCCAGACCCAAGGTTTTCACCTTATCCTCTGAGCAAGTGACTCCCAAGTCCCACCTCTAGTTAGGCCCCCCACACCCTGAGCAGGGGGGCAGAGGAAGAGCAGTGGAATTGGGCCGGGCTAGTGCTTAGAACAGGATGACCTGGGCAAGTCACTTGGTTTCTCTGAGGCTCAGTCTGCACACCCATAAATTGGCGATGCCTGGCTCACGGGGCACTTGAGGGGCTTGACATCTTGAGGAAGGAATCGGGCAAGGAAGGAAATAGACAAAACTTGGGATCCAGGACTCCATCCTATCTCTGTCTGTGATACAGAAAAGGAGATGTTTACACTTGCAGTTTCACATTGCTGTGGCTATTCCTTGGTCTAACCACCTTTATATGGCCATTTTATAAAGCCAGATCCATGCACAATTTTCTACCAGCAACTGTGAATGGCTCATATGAGACTTGATATCCTAGTCTTTCAGCCACAGAATTATTTGCCTATTAAAATCTCAATTTCTGTGGGCAGACATCAAGAGCTGAGGTAAGCCAATTACACACTATTCAGAATTCTTTTTAGTTCCCTAAAGGGTTTTTCCCCCTGTGGAATTGATCGGCAAAGTCCTGTGTCTTGGGTGGTGTGAACACGTTAAGCAAGAGGCACAGCCAGCGTATAATTGAGTCAAAACGCTCAAGTTATAGAGCTCAGGCAAATCACTTGTTTTTTCAGAGCCTGAGTTTCCTCATTTGTCAAGCAAAGTCATAATAATAACGGTAGCTTTAACATTTTTCAAAGTGCTTTATAAACAGAAAAATGTGATTCAAATCTTACCTTTTGGTCTACATGCATTTTTACATCTAGGGCAAGGATATAAACTTACTTACCTTGACAGATTAAAATAATATAGAATAAAAATTCTTTCTCATATCTATATTTACATAATGTGGATTCTATAGACTTCTTTGATGCCTTTTTATTCCTGAAGTGTTCAAAGCCCTGCCCCTGGTGTGCCTGGCGTATTTATAAGTCTGTGATCGGTTAGGCAGGTGGTTAGAGCAGAGTCTAATTGGCAGATAAAAGCAGGCCACTGCAGTAGATCCTGGAGGAATCCAGCCCAGAGTTTCCTCATCTGTGGAGTTAGCTCACATCCTAGTCAGTGCCAGCACTTGGATCTTGGTTCTATGCACTGACCTCAATCTTTATTGAACCTCTTCGTGCGGGTCACGGATGCGTGTACGTGCATGTTGGCTCCATAACTATTCAATGGGCACAGACCGCACCCAAAAAGATTCAGCCAGCTATTGTCAGATGTCTGTTCCTGGTTATAAAAAGTTGGGGCAGGCCGGGCGCGGTGGCTCACGCCTGTAATCCTAGCACTCTGGGAGGCCGAGGTGGGCGGATCGTTTGAGTTCAGGAGTTCGAGACCAGCCTGAGCAAGAGCGAGACTCCGTCTCTACTAAAAATAGAAAGAAATTATATGGACAGCTAAAAATATATATAGAAAAAATTAGCCGGGCATGGTGGTGCATGCCTGTAGTCCCAGCTACTTGGGAGGCAGAGGCAGGAGGATCGCTTGAGCCCGGGAGTTTGAGGTTGCTATGAGCTAGGCTGATGCCACGGCACTCACTCTAGCCTGGGCAACAGAGTGAGACTCTGTCTCAAAAAAAAAAAAAAGTTGGGGAAGCAGTGTGGGTGACTCCCCCAAATCTATAATGGAAAACCACCTCCAGGTGGCCTGCAGCATCTCTGTTCTGAGGACAGCCCTTTACGTGAACAACTGTTTACCAGGTGCTGAATGCTCGTCCTCTCAGAGGGCAGAATGTACGGGTGTGCAGGCTAGGGAACAGGAGTACATGACTGAATTCAGTGCTTTATCCACTCTGGGAAAAGACGTGTCGAGCAGGTGTTGAGATTGGCAGCCACCAGTCTCAACAAGAGCCAAGAGCAAGAGGGTAGAAGCCAGAGAAGGTGGTCAGGTTTGGCAGACAGAAGTGACTCTCAGACACAAGGACACTCAGGGTTTTTCTGCTGCAGCCACACAGGTGGGAACTCTCACCTGAGGTTCTTCGATCACGCCTCTGGCAGGTGTTTTCATCCCTAAGTTATAGATG
Source organism: Eulemur rufifrons (assembly GCF_041146395.1). Classification (NCBI taxonomy): domain Eukaryota; kingdom Metazoa; phylum Chordata; class Mammalia; order Primates; family Lemuridae; genus Eulemur; species Eulemur rufifrons. Next base: position 84,987,109 of record NC_090984.1, read on the forward strand.
GAAAACCCCAGCATAGTTAAGTTAGGTGACCTATTCATCCCAGAGATCAATGGCAGATTGAAGTGCTACCTGTGGATATTCTCCATTTAGTGAGAGATCTGACAGGGGTGGGGATCCACAAGGAGCTGAGGTGGAGGCTTTGCCCTTTCTCTTGTTTCACATAAAACGGTGTAGAATTATTGCACTTATTGACAGAGACCCCTACCACACGGGACACTTATTGATATCCTGCGTGCCTCACAAATGGGTGGGTCCTTGCAACCATGCTCAGCTCCTTGGGCACAGGGGGTGGGGCTGCTGACCACCCTGTGATTCCTGGGCAGTCTTCACACCCCTCACTGTCCCCCAGGGGGGTCTTGGACACAAAAGGGGATGCCCTGCGAAGTTCTGCCAGGGTTTCCTGTGCTGCGGGGCCTGCTCCCTACACTGGGCAGCAAACCAAAGGTCACAGACTGCAGCCTTTGTTGCTCAGTGGAAGGCCCAGACCACGGGGGTCTGAGTTAATTAATCACACTGGGAAAACTACTCCATTGAAGTTGGACGTAGCAGGATGAGAGAAGTGACTGACCTGATTAAGAACGGGGCTTCACTGACGAGCTAAGCTGCCTCAAATCCTTCGTGGAAGTAGACAGGATGTAAATAATAAATCATAAATAAATAAAACTCAGGAGCTAAATAAAGGTCCTTTAAATATACCCTCCTTCACAGCTGCAAATGTTTCAAGGTGGAATTCGCCAGTATGTACTTGACATTGAGACTGGATCCAGCCTCAGATATTTTCCATCCGCATATTTTATCCAAGCCCTCCAAAGCGAGTAGCAACCATGAGCAAAATGATGGACTGAGGTCTAAAGCACTGAGCCCAGGCAACGGAGCTGATTTTTCAACCCAGCCAGAACTTTAGGGATTAAAGGTTTTCAGTCAAAAGATCTTAAGACATGACACGAACCTCTACACTATGTGAAGCACTAGGACCATGAGATAAGTATGTATTCTGCCTTTTAGTTTTTCTCTGTTTAGCATGGCCACTTTTTCTTTCTGTCCTGTTTATGGTGGTGTTACTGTACTTTATGAGAAGGTTTACCCACTAGTCTGTAAGATAAAAATTGAGCAGACAAAATTACTCCTTAAACCCCTAGAAAGGCATCAGGTTAGAGACCAACCTACAGTCCTTCCAGAGGTCCAACCTGGTCCCTTTTCCCTTTCCGCATTGGAATAGATCCTTAGCTATTTCTCTGGTTGAGCCTCAATTGACACAATGAACCTGTGCCGCCTCCTCCCTCTGAGTGAGCACACCCACCTCTGCCCATGGCACTGCCCTGCCCTCCCGTGAGTCCTGCCACCCATCCCATCGGCTCCACTGGGAGCTTGTCGAAAGCTGTGTGCTCCCAAACCTGTTTGTGCCGGTGGTACTTGTTCTGTTTAAGACATGTAACTAAATAAATAGCAGATGAAATATGAGTGTGAAAAGGAGAGCTGTTTCTGTGAAAATTACATTGTTGCCTTGGAAAGAGTTGTTAATGATGAATTTGCTAAAAAAAAAAAAAATTGAGGCCAAATTATATACAAGATAACTCTAAAAGATTGAGGACAAAAATCATAAGAATTCTAATCAGATTGCCTTTCAGCTGCCTTTGGGTTTTTTTCTCTTTAAAAAAATGAACCTGAAAATCATAGCAAATTTCCTTCTTTATACAGGAAAGACACTTGGGAATTCCAGACAGTGGACCCATCTTCAAAAACAAGGCATTGCTCCTGTACAAAGTTTGTGTTTGAGTGTACATCCATATTTTGGACTAGAGATTTCTTTGGTAGTGGTGGTGGCCGGCCATGCTGTATAACACATACATGTCTACTGAGCATGTCAAGATGCGTAATTATTCTATGGAACTTACAAGAGAACTAAACCAGGCTGAGGAGAGAGCACACATCTCCCTTATCATGTTCATGGGGAACCCGTGCTAATTGAGGGAAACTCCCTCCTCCCCCACTCCTTCCTTGCACTCTCCCCTCTCCTTCCCCTCCTCCCCCACTCCTTCCTTGCACCCTCCCCTCTCCTCCCCCTCCTCTCCCCCCCCCCCCGTCCTCCCCACCTTTCTTTCTTTCCTTCTCTCTCCAAAAAGCAATGTAGTTGAGTTCAGAGAACTGAAATGCTCCTGTGATCTGACTCTGAAATAAACAAGGGAGAAACATTTGAATAGATTGTATTTCAAAATACTTGTTCCATGAAAGACATGATCTTTAGCTTTAAAATGTTTTAAATATGTATGTATATATATGTTTAATTATGTGAACCCAAAACACACACTCACACACACATGGAATTCCTTAAAAGAATAAGCTTTGATTTTTGAAAATGTGACTTACATTAGATAGTTCAGGAATATACCTATTTCTCATGAAGTGAGATCAGAATGTAGTGAAAGGAATCGTATTTGAAGTGTCCTAAAATCCATTGTGTTTTAGGTTGTGTTCTATTCTCTTTGGTCTAAAAACATTTTGGAAAGACCTTTCTCTATTCCTGTGCCATGTCTGTACTCTATCAGAGTACAAACAACTGCAGGGAAAAATGCGAGAATGCCTGTAGATACTGGAACAGGTTAACAGAGGTATTTGAGAACTCTCAGGAAGAATAATATTTTATAGTGAGGTGGTTGTTATCTTTAACAATAAAAGCCATATGCATGTGCTATAATTTCTGCTAACGTGGAATGCTTAAAATCATAAAACAGGTATGGTTATTGGATTCCTTCTCACCCAGGGAATGCAAGATCCCAAAGATAAGTGTGTCAGAACATGAACTTCGTGGGAAAGCATGAATCCACCCACTTCCAACAAACAAGAGACTGTCCTTCACTTCAGTAATAGCTCTTAGGGGTTTAATTTGGATAGATTGTGAGGTGTTTTATTCTAGAGCATAAACCAGATGCTTCTCTCAAGTTAATGGAGAACAACTGAAGGCTGCCTGATTAACTAGAAAAGAAATGTTCCTCTCTGCAGTCCTGGACAATACCACAGTTTAATGGCATTTCACTTGAGTGGACTTTTAAGATGGATAGATTTGTCTTCTGCCTCTCAGGGTGTAGGTCCAAATCTGGAGCAGATGGTGGAAAAGATGGATGGCCACAGAGATCTCCAGGTGAAACTGGTTGAATTTCCTCAATCCTCATTAATTCCTGATTGGTCACCATCCATCTCCATCTTCTCTAGCCCTCTCTAAGTGAACCCAGTTTTCTGAGGATTTTCTGGGTCTGGAATAACCAAAATTTGCTGACTAAACTCAGAATACATTGAAAAAACTATTTGCCTAATGTTTCAGGCTTTTGGAAGAAGGGGGCTTGTCTCAATCTGAAATCCTGTTTTCCTTAACGTTTAGTAATAGTGGACTTTCTGTTCTGGTAATAAGGAAACACAAATGGGCAGCGTGTGAACCCCAGAGCTCAGGGAGACAAATTGTTTCCATTGTTGTTCAGGTAAAATCTAGTAAAAGAGAGACTTACTGGTTCTTAGATTGTCTGGTGAGAGACCCTAAGCCATCCATGACCAAGTCAGACTGACAGTTAAGGGTCACCCCAGCTATGGAACGAGGCATAAGAAGAAGCAGATGATTGTGGGGAAACCCCAGGAGTGTTCTGGGCCACTGAGGTGAAGGGGGGTCCCCAAGACCATTGGAAGGAGGGACCCACGGGAAGTACTAGGTTCAGCGATGCCATGTAGGTTTAGCAACACCTGTATGGGCTTCTTGGTCAGTGGCCCGATATTCTCATTTACTTCCACATAAGGGCAGGCTCGGTGACATATGGTTGTCCTTTGGTGTCTGCGGGGGGACTGGTTCCAGAATCCCCAGAGATACCAGAAGTCCCAAGTATAAGAAAAGTAGGCTCTCTGTATATGTGGGTTTTGCATCCCACAAATAGTGTATTTTCAGTCCTCCTCTGGTTGGAAGAAAAAATCGTGTAAATGGACCTGCACAGTTCAAACCCTTGTTGTTCAAGAGTCCTCAGTAATTGTTTTTTTGGTATACTGGACACTCTGCTGCTAACCGATTTGTATTATTGTTTTTATTGTAATTATATTAGTCCTCATTCTGAGCCAGATGCTGCCAGTTTATAAATAGCATGTATTGTCAGAGACACTTAACTAAGAAGACAAATGGTTCCCACTTAAGAGGAGAATTTATGTGTGATTGACAGTGAACATTAACCTTTAGGTTGCCATAGGTCCACAGACATATATGTGCCCCCACATGTTGGAGGAATGGTACCTGCCAGCAGACTAAAAACTGGCAAATCATGGCAGCTAAGACCCTGGAAGAAAATGCCCAGGGAGGTATGCTTCTAGTTTTAAGAATACTTAAGTAAGTGCTTCATTCTTGACAGTCCTTTTCTTCACTTGGGCAGAATGACAATATTTTACTAGCTAACCAAGAGATAAATCAAGATTTAAACCAACTTCTCACCTTTCATGCAAGGCCTAACCTCAATAGTTATTAAAAATAAATGGGATTTAAATAGATGTGGAAGTACCTATTTTATTTCCCATTTCACGCTTTTGTGTTTTGCGGAGCAGTCTCAGATCAGCTTGTGAAGACTGGTTGTGGGGTGGGGAACAGCCCTGAGAGACAGCTGGGAGGGGAACAGGTTCTCAAGCGTGAGACAAAGTCCTCAGCAATGGGTTCAGCTGTTACCAGCTTGCCAAGTGATCTCAGCCCAATTTCCTCATCTTGAAAATAGAAATCATAACGCTTACTGTCGTTTTATGAGACGCAGTGGTATCTGTGATCAGTACTATTGGTGGCTTTGGGCTGAGAATTTGAGGGTATAACCTTTCTTCCTCAGGGGACTCTGTGTTTGGAGGTCAAGGCTCTATACCCAGGGAGGGCATTGGCTTTGTTCTTTCCCTTGCCTATGCCTTCGTGAGACACGGTGACCAGGACGGGCAGCCGCAGTGTCCGCTTACCCTGGGCCATCTGATTGAAGAGCCGTGCAGAGGTGAATGCCATTGTTCCATCATGCTGTCCATCTGGGGTCACCAGCTCTCTCTGTTGTCTTCTCCCTGCCCCCCAGGGCCGGTGACTTGGCCCCCCTCTCTCTTGCTGTCACGTGCTATTTGTGTCACCAATAACTGCCTCCCAGGTGACTAGTCATTCTTTAATCACAACTTTTCTCACATCCACGACTTTATTTTCTAGGTCACGTTTACTGAGTCCTTAACATGCATCACACACTGTCCTTACACTTGGCTGGTGTTCTGCTCTTAAATGGAGAGAACGTGGATTCGCGGCAGCAGGAGTGCCCAGACTGGACAGCTGTCCCCTGGCGGGCCTGCCTCCCTCCCAAGCCTGAGGACTCTGCCTCTCACACTCTGCTTCTCATGCCTTGCTGGTGCAGTTGTCTTCCAACTGTTCCTCCACCCCGGCCCTCCTGCAGGCCACCACCAGATTTATCTCCCCATCCTGCCATCCTGATAGTATTTCCGCCTCAGAAACCACCAATTGTTTTGTTGTACGCCAGCCCTCCGCAAGCTGACCTTGTGTTTTTTCTTCCTCCTGTTTTCCCCTAACCAGTTCCCAGATACAGCCAACTGTTCTGGTTGCTAGTTCCTGCACACAGCTGTGCCTTTGCACATTATCTTTCCTTCCCTTGAAACAGCCTCTTTGCACCTCCGTCTCCCAACCTCCAAGCCCTCCCTCAGGGCCGAGCACACATTCTGTGCCTGGGATGCCCTCTGAGACTGGCCCATCGCAGAGTTTTGGGGGTACCTGCTGTCTAGTCACTCAGATGGCATGGGATGTGAGGCCTGCCAGTGAACTGGTTTTCTATTTGTCAAGATCCCCTACAAGGATCTTGGAGTTCACAGGTGAGAAAGCCACAGAGGGGTTAGTGACAGTACTTGGACCAGAGTCTAGTTTCCCCAAATCCCAGACCAGTGACTTTTTTTTCCACTAAAACTTTTTCTCTCTGTCCTCCTTGGAGGTCCAGGACAGTGTCCTGTCTGTATTTGTTTGTATTAGCATCTAGTGGATATTCAGTAAATATTTGTGGAAAGAAAGGAAAAGAAAGAAGATAGGAAGGAAAAAGTAATAATAATAACAGCTATCTCTTATGTGGCACTTACTGTTTTAATTTAATCCCCCTTCTAGTTTACTCCCTATGACATCCTTATGAGATAGATACTGTTGTTATCCTCCTTATCTTATAGATGAGTGGACTGGGGCAAGAGAGGTTAAGCGATCTGCCCAAGGTCAGAAAACTGGTGAGTGACAGAGTCGGGGTGTGAACCCTGGGAGTCTGGCTCCCCCGAGTCCCACTTTAGGGTCGAGAAGGAAGGACAGACAGGGAACAGGTGTACAGAACAGAGGCTCAACCTCTAATCAGCACCTAAGGCCATAGAGCAGAGGACAGTTAGATTAGGCCACCATGTTTTGTCTTCTTTTAATTTAAATTGAGGAGAAATGTCACTTCTAAGCCACCTGTGGGAAGCAGGGGCGGCGGCAATGCCAAGTCCATGGTGGCTGCCTGGATTACCCTTAGAAGGGGGTGGCCGTGAAGCTCCCTGTGTGTTTCACCCACGTTTTCTCCCTTACATCCCATTTGTTATAGGAGACTTAGCTAAGGGACTGTTAAGCTACTAACGTGTCACCTGGAGTCCTTAGACAAGGGGGAGGCTGCTGCCATCCTCCTCGGAGCCCCCTCTGGGATATGGGCTTTCCGTGGAACTCCTGCGTAAAGAAACAAATCTCAGGCTCGACATCCCCATGAGTAGAAATGTGTACCAGACACGTCGAGTTTGGCCGCAACAAGCTGATAAAGAATGTTTAAGGAGGGCTTTATCTGTAGGAGCAGCACTCCTTTCTGTAGTCCACTGTTCATGTTGGATTTTCTGCTTACAATTAGCACCTCTTTTCTCTCTCACACCGAAAAGTCTGTCTTAGGCATATTGGGAGCTTTAGAGCATGGTAGGGAAAGTGGCCTCTCGCTTAGTAGCATGGAAAGATGATGTTGCCAGTGTAGGAACACTTTGCACCGAGAATCCTAGAGTGAGTAGGATAATATTCCAGATCCGATGAATCAGAGCTGAATCATGTTTAAGTGTGCGTGTGCATTTTGAGGGATTCCCTTCTGACCCCCCTGGGGTGAAAAGCCTCGCTTTTTCTGTGTAAAGAGAAGACATTGTTTTACACCCAGACCAGTAAAATGTTTTTGTGGCCACGTTGTGAACGCACTGAGTGTTTGTTGTGGCCCAACCAAGACAACTTTATAGATTAATGAAAAGTGATTTATTCTTTCTTCTGAACAGAACATTTAGTTCTCTCTCTGCCTGTTTGACTACAAGCAAGTCCGTCTGGCCCCATCCCTCGTTCCCCACCCCCATCTGCACCACCCTCTTGTAAATCTCTTGGTACGTTTTTGTGATCGCCGTCCAGTCTGTTCCTAGTCATTAAGGACTCTCTGAACTATGCGAAAGTAGGTTACTGTTCATTTGGTTTCTTGGAAGAAATGTGTGTGTGTGAGGGTAGCTTTTCACTTAAAAGACCAAACCACAGAAAGAGTTCAGGAAGTGGAGAGTGAATGGGCCCAGGTGACTTGCGTTTCTGAGCTCCTGCGGGGCTGAGAAAGGCATTGCTGGGTGGTGGATGGAGCCAGACTGACTCCGGGTGAAGCAGAACTGGGTTCAAGCCTCAGTGCTGTGTTTTACCAGCTTATGACCTTGGCCAAATGGCTGAACCTTTCTGAATCACAGTTCCCATCTGTAAAATAAGGATGAAGGGATGAAAACAAAGAATGAAGTGTTCTTCCCTCCAGTGGGGGATCCCTTAGTTGAGTGGATTTCTTTTCTCTTCCTCATTTCCTTCCTGCATCCCACAGATACGGACAGGCACCCACTGAGCATGTGCAGAGCATGTGGGGGACCAAAGTTGAATCAGGCCTGGATTCTGTCCTCAGGAGCCTACCATCTACCAGGGAAGATGAAATGCCTAGAATTGTCTAAAAAGTTAGGTGGAACATGGTGAGACCATAAGAGAGATACCACTAAAGGGCTATAGAACTTAGAGGGGAAAAGAAATTAATTTTAGTGGGAGCTGGGACATGCAGATTTTGTGGAAGAGGTAGCTTAGCATCATTATTATTAAGAACACAGATTCTGGGTTTGAACCCTGGCTTTGCTACTTACTTGTTATGGCTTCTTGAGCAAGCTGGGTCACACCTCCATCCTCCTGCTTTCTCATCTTTAAATTGGGGATAATAATGGCACCTAAGGTTGTTGTAAGGATTAAGTGAGATATGGAAGGTGCCTAGAACAGCACCTGGCACCTTGTGAGTTGGTGATGGTTAAATGAACTGACCACAGAATCGGTGTGGATTTACCCTTCAAGTAGAGGTGGGCGATATTCTTCCAGATGGAGGCATGAGCGGAGGCAGAATCTGGACTGAGACGTAGGGTTGGGGAAGGTGAGAGGTAGGAGAGGGCAGCTTGGGACAAGCTGGGTGGATCCTGGGTGTCGGGCCTAGAATCTTGGACTTTACTGAAAATGTGAAATGAACTCAGTCATTTAGAATTCTGCAGTCAATGTGTGTGAAGCCAGAATCTGAACCTGTCCCAGGGTAGGTTTCTACATATCAGTGCCAGTGAACGTGGCAGTGAACAAGTTGCCAGCAGACATGAAATCGAAGCTTGGATTATCAGGGCTCAACACGCAGGCTTGAATTGACACCTCAGGGAAGAGGTGCGGCAGAGCCCTAGCAGGAAGTTAAACTTGGGGCAAGAGGAGGGGAGGTGCTGCTGGGGCATTGGGGTGGGGTGGGGGGAGGGGCTGGAGTAGGGGTTGGGTAGAGGAGAGAAAAATATCTCACCATTATCCCCATCTACTGTTTCCTTTTCAGATTATAGATTCTTTTTTCTTCACGGTACAGTCAGCTCTTCTGTTTTCATGTCTTATTTTTTTGAGCCTTGGTTGGGATGCATGTCAATCATTCTAATGCAGTTGTCTTTATTCCAAGAGCGGAGGATGCACTAGGGTGGAGGGGAGGTGGGGTGATTAAAACCGACCATAGGAAACTATTTTCAGTATCTGCCGATGTTGTGCCTCATCGTGATCTGGAACCTGTCACTCTCTGCCGCCTCCTCTATGCATCGAGAGCTGGGATTCAGTAGGACTCCAGAGAGGGCTGACCGGAGTTCACGGGGCTCCTGAGAGGATGCCCTGTCATCTTGGGATTTGTTTTCTAATTAAAAATTGCAGAGTTTAAATACCAGGTTTGATCTGCCTTTAACTATGACTATGTAAAGGCTATCATTCAATTTTTAAAAATATCCAAGTTATTATGGGAGGATAATACTATTTTTTTAAGTGTTATGGGGATGTGGGGCAATTCCTAAACCACATGTAAGTCATTTAAAATTCTTTTTGGAACAAGGTAGCACATAAATAAGTCTCTATGTGTGCCAAATCAAGATCGATTACCATAAAATGTCTGTCTGTAACATGGGAACAGTAAAATGATAAAGTGCAGCTATAAAGTAATTTGTTGCTCTGAAACCAGCTATGCGTCTTCCCAGGAAATAACTGAGAGTGAAATACCACCCAATTAACAGTTAGGAGAGGGTTCTTCTGGCCCCGGCTACATTTTGGGAGAGATCTTGAATGGTCTCCAGAGAGGTGCCGGGGGCCCTTTCATAAACGTTACCTTGCAGGTTTGGAAGGTGGGCAAGCACATGTGTAAGGCGTGGGAAGTATTTGCTGATTTGGGGCCTTAAAGGCCTTTTTCCATACTTCTCCAGTGGCTCTTTTTCAGAGCATAACCTAAGCTTGGATCCCATTACTCATCTAGCCCATCCTTGCTGAAGAGTAGAGTTTGCCCCCAGCTGTCTGGGAGCCAAGTCTCCCCAGTTTCAAAGGAGCAGTACATGTTTGTCCAGAGGCAGAATCTGGCTCCTTCACACTCCAGCCTGAAGGGCCTGTTTAAAATATTATGTAAGAAAGAGTGAGGTCATATAAACAGTCATGGCTTCTACCTTGAACCAAAAGTCATCCTTATTTGGTGCTTCCAAAGTTAGAAAACAATACAGGCAATAGAAGCATTCTCAGGACCAGTGAAGAAATAATGGCTGCCTTGTACTCAGCCGTGGGTTTTGTGACAGTGTCAGCAAAGCAGGCTGTCTGCTGCTTTTAGCACTTGAAGTTTGAACTGGATTCATTTAATGTCTCAGCCGTTTAGAGGGAACACTCCGGAAGCCCACTGACTCCTCACCTGTTACCGGACGCCCAGGCAGCACTGGGGCAGAGCTCCACATCCTAGGCCCCGGGTCCTGGGGGAGGGGAAGGGGCAGCCCAGCCCCAGCAGCCACTGCACAAGGCCCTTCAGCAGCTGAGTCTAAGGAGAAAGAGCACAATCCGCTCCCAGTCATCACACTGGCTGAGCAGAAGGGAGATCAAATTTCGGTCTTCTGTCTGTGTAAACAGTAATGGCCATTAGTCTCAGACTTCAGACCTCAGCTCAGGGATCTGGACTGCTTTCTTTTTCAGACTGTAACTCTGAAGGCCACTCTTCTGTATTTTCTGAAGCACCTGATGCCTCTATCTGAGCATGGAGCCTGCGCTCTGAGCCATAACATACAGTTTAGGGCACATACAGTTAAGGGGGGGGTGAAAATTCATTCACTTCTGCCCCCTGGAACCTAAATCCACGTTAGCATCCCACTTGAATCCAAGAAGGACTGCCAAAATATTAAAGTGTGGCGTTTTCCTTCTTTTCTATGGGAGGAAGACGTGTTTATGCAAAGGAGGCCTAGGTCCCTGCAGAGTCGGCAAGAAGCCTGGCAAGAGGTTTGTCTCATTTAAGAAGTAAATATATTCAGTGGCAGCAAAGATATTGCCAAGTAAGTTTATTCCATTTTTAGGGAGAGAAGTGCAGGAGTTTGCTGCTCCTTTAAGTTGCTTTTTGCCTGTAAATTTCTGCATGAGGTTCTCTAAAAAATTAAGACCGTAAAAGCAGCTTAGTTAGAACTTGACCTCTTCAGCATGCCCAGGAATTTGTGAAACAAAAGAGAAGGCAATGGATTATTGGTTCTGTTCTCTGAAGGCTCTCCTAACACTGAGTAGATCCTGGCTTGGTTTCTACCATACAGGTGTTTAGTCTCTGCCAGCAGGAGGACACAGATGGAGTATACCTTTCTGCAGATGTCTTTAAATGTCAAAAACAAGAGATGAGAATCCATTGACATTCTTATCATTGTGCCAATGTAGTAGATGCTTTAGCATGGGTTTAGCCATGCCCCAAAGATACTCAAATAAGCCAGATAGGGAGAGATTTTAAAAGAAGGCAGATAATTCCCTACCATGGAGAAAAGCTTATTTTATGGCCAAGAAGTCACAGAACCTTTCCGAAATTTTTGCTTGAGGGCAAAACTTTAAACTTATTCCTTAGCCGTGCTTTAGGTCTGACTAAGCAATAGCGTAAGAATGTGAGAACCCACGTTTCAGCAGTGGAGAGCCTCAGAGTCTTTAGTTTCTTACTAAATGTGAGATTTAGGAACTCTGTGATTTAATCAAAATGATTGCTTCTGGTAGCAATTCAATAGCGTTGTCATATCAAATTAAGTTTTATCAAGTTTTGCCTGATAGGGATATTCACCAGCCTGGATACCAGTACAGTGTGTGCTCACTGCATTTATGAAAGTGAGGCTAGAGTCACCCTGCAATATAAATGAGGTCACCTTAATTGGCCTGATTTTATACTCTGTGGCTGTGGGGACATCAGAGCGCCAGTGAACAGGTGAGTAGCCTGTTAGGAAGATCTCATGGTAGAGAGTCCTTCCTTGCAAGGTTTGGAGGACTCGGTTCTTCAGTTAAGTGTCTTACACAGGCACAAACCTTAACCTAAATATAGAAGGCTAAAAAAGAATCCTTCCATGGGAGGGATCCCTTAAATTAGCTCAGTTAATCTATTCATCTGTGTGTGCTGACTCGTGCCTAAACATTGGAGGCCAAATCCAAAAAAAGAAAAAGCAAGCCCATGGCTCAATACTAGGAAAGATGTAGAACAACTGAGTATAATCCCGGACAGAGACTGAATACCGCAGCAGGTCCATATTAGAAATGAGATATGCTGGCTCCTGGTAATCATCCTCATTAATTAACCTCTCATTTTGGCTTTAAACATGCCTTTGGCAGATTCAGATTTCTCCATTTTTCACGGTTGTGCTCAGTTTTCAGATCATCTTGTGATCCTGGTTTCAAACTTCAGATAAGATCAGAAGTTCTAAAAAGGCGTTAACCATTCAATGCTTTTAGAATTTTCACTGTTTCTACCTTGCCAGGAAATTCCTAGGGCGTCCAGAAATACGTTAACTTCTTTGTCGTTTTACTAGATGGTCCAGGACGACAGCTCTGTAGGCCTTCATCTCATAAAGGTAGTAAACAATTCTCAAGAAAATGTAGGGCTAAAGAGATTTAGACTCCAATTTCCAGAACTAAAATGGCAAAAGGGAACACAGCAGGATACAAAGAGGTCCCCGCAGTCTAGAGCTTTGCATTATGCATTTCGCTTCCCACTGAAGCCAGAGATCCATTTTTATAGTCAGGTTTGTTGTTCCTGCTGAAACATTGCACGTGCTCTGCCTGAATTCTGGCCATGTGTTTCCCTCATTTTGTTATTTCACTTGTTATCTACTGACTTCTCATTTCTCTGTGAAAGTCCGCCAGTAGAAAACACCCAAAGAAGAAAACCAGGATGGGAGACGGTGTTTGGAAGTGGTCCAGAGGTAGCGTTCTGTGTGTTAAGGGGGCTGTGGAACTGTCCTAGAAAAGCTTTTTTTGGATCCTAGCAGTTACACTACACTTTGTAGTGTTTGGGTAACCAATTTGGTCCTGGTGTTTTAAATTCTTTAATGGGGTGGATCTATGTTTTTTACTGTCTTCAGAGAAATGAATTTTATGAATTCTATTTAAAGAGAACAAAGCAATAACAACCACCAAAAAACAGTTCCTATTACCCTAACTCCTCCACTCACATAGTATTCTAATGTGGTTTATTCCTGAAACTGACTCATTCAGCTTTTCTCCTGGAAGTTGTCAGTTTGTACGCCTGGTTAATGGAGAAAATCCGTGCACTGCCCAGGGTGCACAATGCCATGACTCATTCCTGGCATTTCGGAGGCTTTGTAATGGAAATCGTAGTTCCAAGCTACAGTTCTTACCGAGTGGATATGTGAATATTAATGAAACAAAGCAAAAGTCTTGAGGCTCCTACATAACTCTCACTATAGCTTCAGTGTCTGCTTGATGAAATGAAGATTTTTGTGGGGCGGATTGTTTCTCTCCATAACCCATGCATGCTGGAATACCACAATATTGTTTTAATTACTCTTATAAAGCACAGTAAAATATTTGGCTTTGGTGAAAGGAGGAAATTCTCTCATTTGTTGGAACTGTTTGGTTCAAAAGGCATTTTTGTCTACTGAATTAGTCTCCTGGGGTTTACACTAGTATCTGAATGCTTTTTAAATAGTCTCTAATGTCCTTAGCCAATTCTCATTTATTCTATCTGTCTATCCATCGATCAACCATAGGGGAAAGGAAAGGTATTTCTTTTTATTTCGTTTAGAAAAGAAATACCTTTCTTTTGCATCCCTAGGTTCATGGCTGAGGCTCCTATAACGAAAGAGATTTTAACAAGATAAAAGCATACAAACTTATTTAAATATAAGTTTTTCATGGTATGAGAACCTTCATAAAATGAAGACCGAAAGAAACAGGGAAACTTGTGTATTTTTATGCTTAGTTTGGATGAAGAGTAGACAGTCATGCAGAAGTTTTGTTGGAGGACAGAAGAGTATGATCTAATGGAAATAAACTGAGGTGGGGGGAACTTAGCAAGGCCTCTTTGTTCAGATTCTTCTTGGCATCTGTGTCTTTGAGAATAAGGATGTTCCTTTCCACCAGGTATAGGGAGGGAACCTCTGGAATGAAGGTTTTATGATCTGATTCAGGACAGAAGGGCCAGGAGAAGGTGAAAGTGATCTTCCTGCTTCTGCTGTTTTCTCAAATGCCAGCGGGCCATATTTTGTGCCATCACTATCTCTCATTGTATGTATGGGGGCGGGGGGTGAGGGGGTGGGGCGGAATATATATATGGTCTATTGGGAGTGCATGAACAATTGAAACCCTGGATAATCCCAACCTTTTATGTAACCTTCTTCTTGACCCAACCTTGTTTCCAAACTTCATTCAAATGTCATTCCCCTTTCTTTGTGCTATGTAAGATTTAAAAATAGTAAATAGCCAAGAGATAGCAGAAAGAAGTAGGGAAAACAAGGAAGACAGATAGTTCAAATGCTTGGTTTTTGTATCAGACTGGTGGGACTCTGGGGAAACTCACAGATAAGCTAGTTCCTTATGGCTTTTGGTGAGTAGGGCTAAAGGTCAAATATTTTAAAGTTGGTTTTGGTGATTCTTATGTGTCTATAATCAATTGGACCAGGAATATTTTGGAGTTTCTAATTGGTAAGTAGATATTTAGAAGATACTTTTAGCAAAAGAAGAGAATGAGCAATATCCCTTATAACTCGGCCACTTTATTCTGATCCTGTCTTCTCTAACAATAGCTCCCCGCTACGTGCTCTTAAACACAAGTGCTAATATGAGAAATGAATTCTATGAAAAACAGTGTAATCTTTTCTAAAGCACTAAAAATACCAATCTGCAACCAAGAATGTTTAAGCACTTTCTTCCCTGTCTGGATGAGGCAGGATGCCAGGCAAAGACCAGATCTGAGTGGTCACCCTGAGACCTGCATGGGAGTGTAGTCTTAGCATATAGGAGTAAAGATCTTTAGACAAGGACATTCAAAGTGAATGCCTGTCATCACACCAGTGCTAAGTCTTCAGATGCACAAACCATTGTTTTCCTTGTCATTCTTTAGAAGTGACTGGTGATGGAAGAGTATTATGTGTATTTTTTCATATGAGGAAACTGAGGCACAAGAGACCTAGATCCTAGTGCTGAGTCCCTGAGGTCCTCTCTGCAGTTGGGAGACAACTCTGAACCAAACCCTTTTGTGTCCCTGGTTTCTACACAGTAACCCTCCCATCTGCTTATCCTTATCAAGTCTGTTTTAAAACGTGTATGGAGTTATACTTCTGTTTGAGTGTCTTCAAGATATGATGAGAGGATTCTGTCTGGGTCTAAGATAGGACATGATCGGATAGTGACCTGGAGGATTTGGAAGCACAATGACTGTGGGACAGGTGTGTGTATCCAGAGAAGATGCAGCGTGGGTTCAAAGCCCCACTGGGGCCACATTCTCTTATCTTGAGAGCATAGGTGGCTCATGCCCAAGCCCCCTCACCCCATTCATTCTCTTGTGTCTGCTGGGAAATCTCTCAGGCTTGTCTGATGTCACTGTGTGTTTCTTTACACAGAAATCTTTTCTTAGGCTTCATGTAGTTGTAGAATAAGAACCACACAAGTGAAAAGTAACAGCATCAGTTTTAATACAACTGCCAGATTTTTCTGTTTGAAAGAAAAAAGTTACTTCTAGAAAATAAAGCTATTATGACAATGCATGGTGAATTGGACCGTAATTGCCACTCATTTTTTAATGCATCTTCCCTGGATGCATTAAAAATGTGGTAATTGGTAATTGCCAATGTGGTAATTTTTAGATCTGTGACTGAGAGACTTGGATTGTGTATGTTTCTGGACTGGGAGCAAAGATAATGTGTAGGGTTGTCATGTGAGTATTGGGGCTTTTTGTTTTCCCCGAATGATTACTTTTGGATATGGTTATTTTAAGGGAAAATTAAATAAATTTAAGTTACTTAAATTTAGCCACATTTATTAAGTATCCTTTTCTGGAAAATTGAAAAATGACTGTTAGTCAAAACAAGATCCAGAAACTTCCATCTCAGTATGTTCTTTGGTTTATAATGTTAAGGTTTTAAGTAACCAGCATCACTGAGAGTTAAGAAAGCAGTTTGTATTTTTTGTTTCTTTCTTTTTTTTTTTAACTTCAGAAGCTTGTTGCCATGTAGAGTAAAAGAAACCTCATGCTATTAATCTTCTCGGAGGACACTGCCAGTAAGAGTGTTGTTATTGCTAGATAATCATAATGGTATGTTCTGTAGCCTCTTCTCCCCTCGCCCGACACACCCAATCCACTCACGCCCCGCCAGTGGAGCCAGAGAGAGAAGAATAAAGCCACGTCTTATTTGCTTTCAGAATTTGATTCTGTATTGCTTTGGAGACATGCTGGGATTTGCTCTTAAACTATTATTAAATTTCTAATGTCCGTCAAGATTTAGATTCCTTTGTAGGAGGAACCAAGCGAACGTTAAGTGAAACTGTCAGGCTGCACCGTGCAGACCTCCCTTCCAGAGAGCGTCGGCTCAGCCTCAGCAGCAAGAGGAGGACAGTGGGCACCGGCTGCTGGGGCCCCCTGCGTGTTGCTCCAACACCACCAGCCTCAGTTTCCTCGCCGCTTGCCGGTCACGCTTGTTTTGAAATTGACATGGGAAAATATTTGGAAAGACATTTTGCAAACTTTAAAAAAAAAAAAAAAAGTACTCCACAGATGATAGATATTAGAAACTAAATCAGAGGTTGAGTCGAGGTAAACGTAATTATGTATGTGTCTATGTTGATCTTTATGTTCAGGGGACACTGATAATTGTAGAAAGGTCTTAATTTTAATTAGTTCTTTGATGGAGCCCCAGATGAAAAATATTTAGGGAGACAAGTTTAACAGAGTTTAAGTTTAAGTGGAGTAAGAATTGGAATTCTCCCAAAAGACAAGTGGTAGAAGTAAGCTATGACAGACCACTGCTCCAGAGGATGGAGAGATTTATGACTGCTTCAATGTCCCACTTTAAGAGGAAATGCAGACCTATTGAAGAGAGACCACAAAATAATTATGCTATCATAACACGCAGTGTATGGTTACAGGACTGGCCTTACAGAGTGTCAGGATGAATATTATGAACATATGTCGGAGGTGGATATTTCCTTAAAGGAGTCTGTGGTTCAGGAATCTCTGCATGAGGAAGAGGCCCTGTTCTCATCGCACAGTATGGCCTTTAATGTTCAGGGCCATGGGGAGTCTGCTGCACGCATGGAAGAATCTTGATGCATGGGTCTATAGGGGAAAAGTCTGTAAGTCATTCTTATTCCCATGATACGAAAAGCAGCAGAAGTAGCCAGGGCTTGCTCAGTGCCATGTTGGCCTCCTGTGTCTCCCATTTCATTCCATTTTCTCTCCTCTGTGGCCTTCCTGTCTTCCCAGGCCATGCCTATATGGGAGGGAATCACAGAAAAATAATAATAATATTGTCATGTGGTTTCCCTGAGGCTGTTGAGCACCCGTACCTACGGGAGCCATGTGACAGACGTACCACCCTAGCTGGGTCCCAAACTTGCAACCAGAGCACCCCTCCTTGGGCACATCCCATCAAAGGCTCACTTTGTGAATTTCTCTGACATTTTCCAGTTCCTGACAGCCGTGTTGATAATAATGCTCGCTGATCATTGGCTGTACTGTGTTTTAAGCATTTATATATGCATACCTCAACTTGTTCCAAAAAGTATTTAAGAGGGAGTTTCTGAGACATAATCAAATCTCCAAGATGTTCTGCTCTGGATCTGCACTCTTTTTTATTTTTATTTTTTAAATAAAAAAGATAATGCAATGGAGGATAAATAGGTACCAAATTAAAGCATAAAAGGAAATAACATGAGACCAAATTCCCACACTGACGACATAGGCCAGCCCTGTTTTTCATGCGTTCAGTGACTTATGTTTAAGCAATGCTGTGTGTAGTAGGCCTGTGGGAAAGAAAGGAAATGAATGAGCAAGGATAAACTGGTTTCGGTGTTGCTGGCACCTGGATGAGGAACCCTGTGTTCTCTGCAGCCAGTGTATTGTTTTCTTCCCTTGCCAGCTGCCATGCAGTGCCACCATGCTGTACTGCCAGAAGGGGGCCCTCCCTGGGAAACTGTGTACCCTGCGACCGCCCTGCCTGGTTCTTGAGGGACAGAATGTGCACTGGTGCTCTGCCCTTCATGGGCATGGGTTCCATTATCTACAAGTCTGCAGGACACCAAGGGAGGGCTGTGATCTCTCCAAGTCACGGAGCCATTTCCTTTCCAGGTACCCCTGAAGGGGATGCCATAGCAGGTAGACGGCATCTGATTCCAGGATAATCCTTATAGGGATGGCTGAAAACACAGGCACAAGTAATTGTGAGGTAGGATCTGAGGCACAGGACCATGCCAGGGTTCAGGAAGAGTCATAAAAACCCCTGTTTCTGTCTCAGAAGACCCAAGGGGATGGTAGTGATACCGGAAGCCCAACACAATCACACAGGATTCCTAAGTTCTTTACTAAAAGAGCTAGTTCCAAGAAAGGTTGAGGAAGAGTGCTGATCATAAAACTAGGAATCCAGAATGACCGTTTCTCTGCCAAATTTATAACCTTCCGTGATTCTGCATGGAGAATCACTTCTCAACTTGATTTATCTCTACATCACAGCCCGCCACACACACACACACACACACACACACATACACACATACACTCATCCTCTTCCTAACAGAGCTCCAGAAACACTCATCTAGCACCATCTTTTTAATCAGAAAATTCAGATTCCTTTCTGAGGGTTGCCTATTTCATGAAGGAGGAGGAGAAGGTGACACAGGAGTCTTTTTGAAAGGATTAAGTAATCATTTGAACCACAAAGAAACCAACTTATTATTCTTCAAGGCAAAAGGCTTTTTCAAGTCAGTTGATTGAAGGCTAAATTGTTCTACACAGAATGGGAGACAGATCGTCCAATAGACCCAGGTGGGCACAGTCTTTTAGTGAGTGCCGGATATATCTGTATGGGATCCCAGAAACCAGAAGATTCACAGGAAAGGGAGTTTTCAAGCCCCATCATTTCAAACTCCTAGCAAAATATTGGCATGGAAAAGAGTTTTCCAAAGTCAACCCATTATTGGCTCAGATATTAATAGAAAATCAGGAGTCAAGAAAAGGAAGAAGGTAGAGATTTTAAAGCCAGGCCTGGTTTTAATTTATTTGTGGTTATTCTAGCTAGTAAGTGAAACACACTCTCCCCCTCCCGTGCCCTGTCCCAGCCATAAATTGCTCACCCATCAGAGAGGAGTTTGTTAACTTTTTTTAAAGGTGCCACCTTTAGGTCATTAAGTTAGCAAATTAACTTGACATTCCTAGAAAAGCTCCGTGCTTGTGCCAGTAAATATTTACCAAGTTAGTGACATTTCAGATGGCACCCCAAAATCGCTGGTCCACTTCCAAAGGGTGAGCAGTTTACTTTCAGGAAATGGATTACTCACTTGTGGAATGAGACCAACACCCAGGCTACTCAGTTTCAACACACTTTAAAATGTAAAAGAGAACTTTCCTGCCTCAAACTTTAAAATTTTTTCCAGATGGACAGAGAGGGGCGAGCGCCTCGTGGCACCCAGTGGGGCTTAGTCCAGGGGCTGCGCACATCCAGCTGCCCCCACCCCAGAGCACGGCGACGGTGGTTACTGCTCGTGGCAGGTGCTGAGAAGAGGCATCCCCGAGTGCCTGCCTCATGTCCACGTACCAAACACCCACAAGAAGCGGGAGATCGCTGGAAGGGCCAGAGCGTGCTTAGCCCTCAGTTGCCTGTGCTGGTTTCGCTTCTCAGCTGCAGCTGTCCACAGCTGTCTGGGAGGTGCGACGGGGCCCGGGAGGCGGCAGCAGCAGTGGTGGCGAGGTGGTGGCGTGGTTTTTACTCTTCCAGACCTGGACCTTTGCCCTGGTGCCAGAGCAGGCAGGCAGCAGGCCCGCTCTGCGCAGGTTTTGACTTGGGGGTTAAGCTGTGTCCCCCAGAGAGGGACCCTGGGGTGGAGGCAGCTGAGCACAGTCCACTGTTAGGTTCTGAGTACCAGGTTTTCATGGAGGCATTAAGTGAGCCCAGAGCAGGCCTGGCCAGGAGGCTGCTGCAGGGGCTTAGAAATCACGTTACCTAATGATTATTAGAAAAACTGATGATTTTTAGCCTGAAAAAAGATTTAGGGGGATGGCTATCTTGTGAAAGGAGGAATAGATTTTTCTGTATCTCTTTATTGTGGTAAAATATATAAACATAAAATTCACCATTTTGACTATTTTTCAGTGTTAACTTCTGCGACATTAATTACATTCACAATGTTGTTTGACCATCACCACTATCCATTTCTGGAACTTTACCATCATCCCAAAGAGAAACTCTATACTCATTAAACAATAGCTCCCCACTCTCCCTGCAGCCCCTGGCAACCACCATTCTACTTTCTGACTCTCTGAATCTGACTACTCTAGGTACTTCACACAAGTGGAAAATACACAGTATTTGTCCTTTTGTGTCTGGCTTAATTCACTCAGCATAATGTCCTCAAGGTTCATCCATGTTGTAGCATGTGTCAGAATTTCCTTCCTTGTTAAGGCTGAATAATATTCCATTGTATGCATGTACCACATTTTGTTTATCCATTCATCTGTTGATGGACATTGGGGTTGCTTCCACATTATGGCTATTGT
Organism: Eulemur rufifrons; assembly: GCF_041146395.1. Lineage (NCBI taxonomy): Eukaryota > Metazoa > Chordata > Mammalia > Primates > Lemuridae > Eulemur > Eulemur rufifrons. The sequence goes on from NC_090984.1 coordinate 85,007,676, forward strand.
GAATAGTGCTGCTGTGACCACTGGTGTGCTAGTATTTGTTTGTAGATTTATTTGTGGCTTCAGAAAACCTGACCTTAATTGAATGGGTAGAAGTTGCAGAGAGGCTGATTATGGCGTCAGTAAGCCCAGCTCTCTTTGGTGGTAGAAGGGTCCCCTGTGGCTGGGAGTGGCTCAGCCCAGGTGACCCACAGGGGACAATTGGGTGGTGGTGACACTCACAAGAAGTAGAGAGAAGACCAGAAAAATCTCTGTGGCCCCTTCCATCTCCAGAATCCTGTGATTCTCAGGCAGATGAGGTATGCATCCTAAAGGCAACATCTGGAGAAAAAGAAAGTGGTGTCAGATCAACCTCGGTTTCCTGAGAGAGAAAAGAATTATCTACGAGTCAGGAGAGGTGACTTTGCTAAACTCTCTGTGGCCTGGACTTGAGATCAGAAGCTGGTGCTGCTGTGAAGCTCAAACAAAGGTTCTGTGTAGTCCTGGGGAGAGCTTTTCAGAGCTCCATAGAAAGCTTTCTTGCCCTCTAGCATCCTGGGGGGAGGGTGTGAGTCCAGCTTCCTCGGCACAATTCCCTCCTGTCTGCCCTGAGAGGAGGATGCCCCCTAGGAGGACTGAAGCCAGGCTCCATGCAGGTTAGGCTGAGTGCGGGTTGGGGGCTGCGAGGGTGGACAATGCTGGATTCGGGGGTTTCAGGAGTGAATGTCAGCTGAGGTGGGGATGCCCTGGGCTCCAACACAGTTAGCTTCATTCTGCTACAGTTGGGAGTTTTCTTATCATTAGTCGGGAAGGCCTAGCCAGAGAATTCCAGTATTCCAGAGCGAGTTTAATTGTGGGTGATTTCATTCTGCCCTTTTTATGTCGAAGCCAGGAGCTTGCGTCATGTAACAGTGAATTCAGGGAGATTTTTATTTGCATGTGAATCATAGCTTTTCCAGCTGAATGTCACTTACTTGGAATTTTTGTCTGATTTTGTTTTTGTTTTTGTCTCTTGGTGTTTTTCCATCAGGCTCTTTGGCTAACCAGAAAAAAAAAAAAATTAGAGGAAGGGCTCAATCTTACTGAAGCAGGGTTTGAGTTGGCAACTCAAAAGGAGAGTATTATGAATGTGAAAAAAAGAAAACGGATGCTTTATTTTGCTTTGAGGGAGGGACCGAAGCCAAGTGAAATTGAGAGCTCTAATTTGGGAATAGTGTTATTACAGGTCATTGGGAGTTGGTTACGCGCTAAATTGGGAGGCCAGTCACATGAGGACGCAGCAAAGGCGGATCACATGGCCAACGGTTGCGGCTCTTTTACGATGAAATTTTATTTTATTTACTACATGACTGAAATGTACTTATGTCACGTTGAGAAACCAGGTCGCCTTATTGGCTGGTAATCGCTCTCTGTCCTGGCCCATCAGTTGTTTTATAAACGAGCCAGTTCTTCCAATAAACGTGCTTTCCGGGCTTTATTTAGGCACTGGAATCTGTTCTGTGATTAGTGGAGCTGGCCATGTGATACAGGTTGTATGCCTGTCCTTCACCTTCACCTTTGTGTCTTAGTCCAGGGGCTTCCTTTTCCTCCAAAGGCTCTACCCATTATAGACACCAAGATCAAGGCATTCAGATAATTTTAAAAGGGGTGTGTGTGTGTGTGTGTGTGTATAAAGAAGTGACAAAGTCCATTTTTTAGATTATCCTCCACTTCCTCAGCACCGTTACTATAAATGTCAGCTTGCAAAATAAAAACAAGAAAAGATGGATCCTGCCCCACCATGGGCAGTTATGAGCAAAATATTTCATCCTACCCCAAAACTGCAGATTTTTCATGTTCTTGGCATCTTGGGGGAGGACCAGGAAGGGCTGTGTGTGGTAAGCTGCTGGTTTTCTTGAAGAATCAAAGTTGGCTTTTCTTGACGTCCAAAGCCCTGATTAGTTAGCTGTGTTTGAAATAAAAACAAAAAAGCAGCCAAGAAAGAATATCTAGAATTCAGTTAATTCATTTCCAGTGCAAACAAGCTGTGCTCATAGTCCTAAATGGGGTGCGTTACTAAGCCGGTGACACAGAGGCTGCTCGTGCCGCCAAAGCAGCCAGGCCACGATGCTTGCGATCGAGGTTAGGAATAGAAGGTGTGTGGAAACTTTCTATAAAAGGCAGCCGGGTCCCCCAGACAAGGGGTCAGGGAGCTCTGGCACTGTTCATAGCAGCACCAGGGTATTGCTGTGTGGTTTGGGGCAAGTTTCTCTGCACTTCAGTGTCCCCTAAGTACCATTTTGGTTTGGGGGAGGGGATGATGAGGGCCTTGGGAGATATTTGAGATGTCAGATGTCACCAGGTAAGTGCAGGGTGCTCAAATCAGGGCCCTGTATCCCTGGATGGGGCTGGGCTGCTTGTGCCTTTCCAGGCGTGGCCCTGTGTGGGTGGTGCCTCTGACATCACAATACCCGGCCGGACACTCAATAATGACAAGCTGTGCCCAGTGGACACCAGAGGAGGGAAGAAAAGGAGGACAAAGTGGAGCGGGAGGAGATGGAGCAGTCCCTTATGTGATCATTCCATCAACGCACAAATTTTTCACCTAACATCTGGTTCAACTGTAATGTGTTCAGCTCCATATAACCTGTACAGCGGCTGGGCCCTCCCCCCAAACTCAGCAAAATATTCTGGTCCTCTAATCGAGAGACTTTTGCTGCTGTTGCTGCATGTCCCGTGGTTCATCGTCAGCCCAGTGAGTTGATAGTTCTTCACCAGACAGCTCTCCAGAGCGGCCGTTCAGGTAATGTGCAGGCTCCCGCGTCCGGGCTCCTCCCGGCTTCTGCAGACTTATCTCAACCCTCCTTCCTGGAGCAGCCCAGAAAGCCAGGGTCCGTGTAGGGTGGTTTGTGAGCGTGTGAGTCTGTGGTGAAAATGCTTTAAAACTGACCTTCTCATCTTCATTTTATTCATGAGCCATCCCAGGCTTGTCCAGACTTTCTTACATTCTTAAGGCCCAAATGGCCAAATCGTGGCTTCCCTGTCTATCCTTAGAAGCAGCAATCGCCCCTTTTAACTGGCTAGGTCACCATAGAAAATTGAAGAGATCAGTCCTGTGCTAGAAATATTAGGACATTTTGTTGCTTATTTATTGCTGGTATATTATTTTTAATCCAATAATGTTCTATTAAAAATAGGCCCTTGCCACTCTTTCAGCTGATTCCTCATTTTCCCACCTGGTTTCACTGCTGATCCCCCAAAAGCTGTAAATGAGAGGCCATGCTCTCCCTGGGTTCCCAAACCTGAGCCCGGATCGGAATCACCCAGAGGGCTTGTTGTCTGTTTCTGGTTCAGTAGTTCGAGGGAGGGGTCCCAGAATGTGCATTTCTAGCAATGTCCCAGGGGTGCCACTCCTCCACACTTAGTGAACCAGTGCTGCGGCCTTTTGGATCTCCTTACCACCCCCAGTCCTGCAGGAGAGGGCCCCACCAAGCATCTTCCTGGTCCCTCAGATGATGGTGACCATAGCTGGCAATAACATAGTGCTCATGGTGGGCCAGTGACAGTCCCATGCTTTACAAAGTTTAAATAATTTGAACATCAGAACGATCTTATGAGGCACCTCACTTTCCAGATGAGGAAAGTGAAGTACAGCGTGCTTAAGTGAATTGCCCAAGTTCACAGCTAACGCAGTACAAGATCTGGGATTCCAACCCAGACGGTGGAGCTAGAGTCTGTGCTCTGATGCACCATGCCTTATCATCTTTTTATTTCCCCCAAGTCACTTAGGACACCTGACACTCCTACAGTGCTTGGAAATAAACACCTCAGAAAGGCGCCCCCAAGACAACTGAGCATATCTTAGGTACTTACAATGAGCATCTTGGGATCTGAGTCTCCAGGTGATTGGGCTGCCCCACCTGTGTCCGTGTGTAAGTAGAGGCTAGAGGAGGGGCTCTCAGCGGAACAGGACAGATGCTTGGTGCGGGAAGGTATTGGGGGGTGCTGATGTGAAGATACTGGGGGCATCCATCTGCGAAGAGAGGCTGGCTCTCCCCTTCTGCCGGCCTCGGAGTCCCTTCCCCATCCTGCCCTGGTCCAGAGCTTTCTGCTGTTGATATTAATACTTAGCATCTAATCAGAAAGACAGATGGAGCTGGGAACAGTCTGCTGTGTCATCAGCTGTAATAGCAAAGTACGTGTATCTCTTTTGACCAGTCTGGTCTAGCAGCCTGTGTGATCAACACTGACCTATGCAGGGGAGTAGGAGACACCTGAGTGGGAGGCACTGTCCCTACCCTCAAGGAGACGGCAGTCCCATCGAAGGGAAAGAGTGCTACGCAGGCCTATAAGTCATTGAGCTCAGTATTGGTAGAGGAGGGCAATGAGTAGATGAATAGGATTCGGAGAGGCAGGTGGATTCTTAAACCATGTCATGGATGATGGGGGCAGGTGGGAGAGGGTTGGGATATATACAGAGTATACCTCCCGCGGACAGTATCCAATGACAGTAATGATAATGGCCTCTTTTAAGATTTAAACAGCCAAAGTTCAAGTCTCTCCTGGTATGGTGATAATGGATTAAGCTCTTTGTGTTTTTTCTGTTGGATGCTGGCTGGGGTCTGCTGGGGGCACTTTAGAAAATGGATTCCACTCCTTACAGGACTGCCTGTTGGTTCTGGAAATGGAGGCCTCGCCTGAGTACTTCTCTACTCCTCTTCTCTGATTCTCCCCCAACTTTTTGTGTTGCAGACATTTCTGTGAGTACAAAACTTCCCCATGGCTGTCTCTACACTGCAAACCCTATTGAAGAGAACAGATTCTAGCACCAGGCCATGCACATTGATAGGAACCAAAGATAAACATCTGATGGATTAATAAATACATCTACCTCCAAAGGTGGCGGTATTAAGCTAGATTAAAATTAAACAAAACAACAGGCTGCTGCTGCCACTCTCAGCTCAGGGCCAGCGTGGCTAGAGGTTAGCATTGTCTTTCTCTTCACTGGGCCATGTGTCCTAAACCTTGGGGTAAAGTTGACGGAGGGCAGGCAAGGGGTCAGTTTTCAAACTTCCTGGACAGAGGAGAGGGGCCCTTTGCCGCCCCCGTCTCTTCCTCCATAGAGTTTAGAAGGTTTGTTTCCAGCAAGGTCTGTCCTCTCTCCAGCTTCTCGGCAGCATGAGGTGCTCTTCACAACACGGCACATGGGCCCACCTGCTCTTGGCCGCATGGGTCAGTGGGCAAGGCCCGAACCCATCCTCCACTCTGCCGCTGCATGCGCTTCTCTCCTTCCTCTCAGTTCTTTCGCCTCCCTTCTCCCTGCCCTAAGCCCTCTCACCATTTTCCTGCCTTGGTTGTAGAGTTCTGGATGGTATGCTTGAGACTCAGGAAGGATGAGGGCCCTTGTCCACAGACGTTACCCTTAGGGGCTCTGAGCTCTCATCTCCTGTAGCATCTCCACCGAGTCCGCTAAAGCCAAGAGCCCTCATCTGGTTGGTCCTCCTGGTTCTGGTCCAGCTACTTACCTCCAGGTCTACTTAATTTCATGGTGGGATGCCCAGAAGGAGGGAAATGGCCTCAGCCATTGTCATTCCTGATAGGGAACCATAGTCTTCATCATCATCCTTCCTACCTCCTCTCCTTACCTACTGCCCCGAGGACTTTGGTAACTATAAAGTAGCTCCTCTTCTCCAAAACTATGAAAGGAATCTTATTCTGGTGGCATTCAGTAGACCTACTAACCTGAAAACGCACAAGTAACAGGTGGAAGTAAGCTGCCTTTCACGGCTTACCTTCACACAGATCCCCAGCGCTGGCTGACAGCTGGCAGGGAAGCAGGGAGGGGAGTGTGCCTCTAGCTCCCTCTGCAGGGCCATGTCCAGGGAGGCCAGGACAGAGGGACGGAATATGTTCCAGGGTCACCCAACTCCGATCTTGGATAGTTATCCAGGCCCTTTTTTTTTTTTTTTTTTTTTTTCCCAAAAACACTACCAGTGAATTTGTGACCATGAGTTCGAATATCCTGCCTCAACAACATTGTTTCTTCTCTCCTCTGTGGAATGACTTGTACATGTAAGAATTTCAGACTTCATACCTCAATGAGTAATATGTAAGTTTTACTATCAACATTTCCAACATGTATATTCTGGGAATATATATGTGCTGTTCCTTGGTGACAATATTTACATAGTTTCACACCACACCACAGGGCTCTTACATTCACACTTATCCTTTGGCTTCCTATCTCTCAAGATGGGAAATTTTGTCTATAAATTGTTGAGCAACTTCCTCATTATTTTAGAAAGCGTGGGACCCAGTGACTTAACAGTTCAGAGTCACTTAAAGATACAGAATGGCTCCCTGGTGTCAGGGGTGGAACGTGTTCGCTCTGGCCCTTCCTAAACTTCCTGAGGTTTATTGACGTGTTGTATGAAGTGGCCGTTACTCAGTTTGGTCCGTTGGATTGAGCAGGAACCATTCTTTTGTGATTTGACTTGTTTATAGTCCTCCCAAGATACTCTTCTCTTGACTCTATCTCAACATTACTGAGGATTTTAGCCTTGAAATCCCTTGTTAACAAATAGTATCACAATTAGGCTATGTGGACCACGGTGTGCTACTTTTGGGGCTTTCGTTTCTGGTGCTTCTTGCGGAACAAGGCCTAGCTCTAAGTGCAGCAGGACAAAGCATGGTTTTCTCTTTGCAAGGCCGGCGTGCGGATTGCTAATTCCTTATTTTAAGATACTACTGGAGAGCACAGTCGTGGTGTGTGGGGTTTGGCAGTGGTGGTCTGGGAGTGTGAGGGCGGCACTGCAGATCAGTGGGTGGGAAAGCTTCCTGCTTTCAGAACATTTACAGTCTCTCCTCCGAGGGGTTTTTGGTATAAGAAATCTAGCTGAATGTGGTTTATGAGAATGTGTCTTGTGTTTGTCAAAAGTAAGGTAACGTTTCTTTCACCTCTAATTTATATGACTCGTAGGAGTCCCAGTCCTATGAGGTTTTATTAAAACATAATCACTGAGCGCCAAAAAATGCAGGCATACAACAATCTTAACACAACCCTACTGGCCTTGGTTTTCTTTCCTTCTTCAACAGATGTTTGTGAGAGTTGTATTAAATACATTTCATTCTGCTGTCTCAGCCTCTCAAATCTTTGTCATGAAGATTATTTTAATTGGTGTCAGTTACAATCAGGAAAAGCACCCATTATGCTTTTGTTTTCTAGCACCTGGGGAAATTTTCCATCTTAAACAGAATACTGAGAAGGAGGATGTAGTAAAGACTTTGAAAATTAGCTAATTATTTTATTTTCCTCCTTTCTGAGTTCCTGTTTTTATTTGACTTTAAAGCCAAAGGTAATAAGAATACAGAAGAGTCAAATGAGAAAGAGGTGACCGCATAGTTTTTGTGTGACAGTCGTACCTACCATCGTTTGTTAGGTCATCCAGTCTGTCTTCATTTAAAGGACATTGCTAGGAAATAACTAACATTTTGAAGAAATCTGAAAGTCTAAGAAAACACTATCAGACAAAAGGCCAGGGGACAATTTTATATAGCCATTAAGAATGTAATTAATAAGAAAATGTTAATGATGGAGAAATGGAGACACTCTTACTACCCTCAGAGAGCTTACGTTCTTGAAGAGAGGCAGGACGTGTATAGCACAGCAGCTCACGTGGTGATAAGTGCTACGGGGAAAAGAAAGCAGGACCTGGGGATAAGGGAGGTAAGGTGAGGGAGTGGGTGGACAATTTAAAACAGTGTGGACAGAGAAGGCCTTCCTAGGAAGGTGACATTTGAGCAGGGACAGAGATGAGAGAGTCTAAATGGGGGCATCAAGGAAACACATTCCAGGCAGGGGAAAGAGCAAGTGCAAAGGCCCTGAGGCAGGCACACGTCAAGGAAGCCAGGATGGACTAAAGAAAGAGAGGGGCAGTAGCAGGGTGGAGACTAGATCGTAGAAGGGCTAAGAGGCCATCACAAGGATTTTGGCTTTTACTCAGAGTGGATGGGAAGCCACTGGAATGTTTGGGCAGGGGAGTGATATGATCTATCTTTTAGTTTTAAAAGATCATTCCTTCAAATCCTTCCTATGGGATGGGGGGAAAAAAGATCATTCTTTTAGGAATGATCGTTGTGGTTGATATCAGACTCTTGGTGAGAGGGAGTCCGGTTCTGGATATGTTGTGAAGAAGTCAGCCCACAGGATTTGCTGACAGGTTAAATATGGGGTAGAAGAGAAGGTAGTCAAGGATTTTCTGAGGTTTTGAAAAGATGGAAAAGCTGTTTGCTGAGATAGGGAAGAAGAACAAAGGAGCAGATCTGGTGAAAGTGAGAACAGGAGTTGGGTTCCCGGCTTGTTGGCTTTGAGGTCGTCTGAGTGGCTGTGCGGAGGAGACAGTTGGATATGGGAGCCCGGAGCTCAGGGAGAGACCTGGGTTGGAGCACAAATACAGGAGTCATTCACATACCCACAGGCCAGAGGTCAGAACCGAGGCAAGTAGTTGGGGGCACGACCTATTGTGTGCCCTCTGGGAATAGGCAGCCTCAGACCTGAGTTGGTCATAGCCAGGCAGAGGTCAGAAGCCTGGAGGTGAATCCCAAACCTAACTCGAGCCCTTGGCTGAGGTCTCGGGACTGGTTTCCAGCTGGCCTGGGTCCTTCAGGAGCAAAGGAGCACTTCTGAAGCACCCAGCCATGCCAGTACCTGGGGGAAAAGTGACCACAGATGGAAAGTCCCCATTGGAGAGCTGACCAGATGGCTCTGGAGAGGTGAGTGGGTCATGGCAGGCATCTGCTGGGGCCAGAGGCGCTTGGTTCTTGCCCTTTGAGGATGGCCAGGGACCTTTGCATGACTAGCCCTTGATGGTTTTTCTGCTGTCAGAAAAGGCTATCGTGGCTAAAATGGGAGATAGAGTCCACTAGGTAACACCAGGTTCTTTGTATTAGTTAACCGTTGCTGCATAACAAATTATCTCAAAACTTAATGGTTTAACATGATAACAAACATTCGTCTCCCATTTTTCTGAGGGTTGGGCATTTGGGGCCACCTAGCTGGGTGGTTCTGGCTGAAGGTCTCTCACAAGGTTGCAGTCAAGGATTGACTAGAGCCGGAGAAGCCACTTCCAAGGTGGCTCATTCACATGGCTGGCAGGTGGTTCTGGCTGTTGGCAGGAGGCCTGAGTCCCCCCCACCAAAGGACCCTCCCTGGGCAGCCTGAGTGTCCTCATAATTGGTGTGGCTTCCTCAGAACGGGTGAATCAAGAGAGAAAAGGCGAAGCTGCAATACCTTTTGTGACCTCATATCAGAACACCTCTGCCACACTCTATTGGTCATATCCAGCTGCGCTGATTCAGTGTGGGAGGAGAGTCCACAGGGTGGGAATACCAGGCGGTGGGGATGGATGGGGGCCAGCAATCACCTTGCTTGAAGATAGGGAGAGGGTTTATATCTTCTCAATCCTTTGCATCTATTCGAAGCACCGCTTGCAGCCACAGGGGCTCAGTAACTCCAGATCGTCTGGGTTTCCAATCACAACTGGTCTAATCCACATCACTTGCAGGGCTCCTCCAAATTATGGGGATTCTTCTCTGGTCACCTGTAGCTCAAGAGGGGTACCTTGGGAGACAAAAGTCAAGTGCAGGTGCCAACACAAAAATCTCATCCTTTGCCATGTTGGTATTTGCCATTTTTCCCCTCTGATTTTTCAGATGCCTGGGTTAGCTCACATCCTTCCCAAATGCCTGGTATGTGGTGCTACCCTCTGGGTTTGAGTTGTGCAGAGTTGCACTGAATTTAGAAGCCTTTAGTTCACGATGTGTCTAGAATTGAGTTTGTAACATAAATTCTTCCAAGGAGCGTTTGACCATGTAAGACCCACCATCCTGCTGCCTTTTAGTACATCTATTTCACCAACACTTCTTGTGTGTGTGCACTTAATTCCCAGCCATTTCTTGCATGAGAAAATTGCCTAAATGCACTTGTGAGAAACCCTTTTATGGTAAATGTTATTAAACTGAAAACAAGGCTATAATAAAATAGCAATTTAAGGGTAATTTACTAACAACTAGAGCCCTTAAACATTGACATACCATTGTGTAGTAATAATACCAGACTTGGTATTTAAACACATTCTTTGTCACTCCAAGAATCATTGGGACAGTTTCCTAATCCTCATGGTCTTTAATTATAGCTTTTTAAATTTTTTTTTACTACTCCTATGTCACTGGTTTACAAATTACAAATCATTAACTTTTACCTACATAAAACATCCAGCGAACTGTTACATCTTTGCTCCGTATTCAGAGAAATAATAAAGAAAATACTCAGAGAACGTAATAGAGGTGAGCCTGCATCACTGAACTTTGCAGTTCTTGCACTGCTGTTTTCCAGACTGTCTCCTGAGTCGGGCGATGTTGGGATGGGTAAAGGTTGAGACTGCGTCTCAGGAGTGATCAATTAATTGAAAATTATCAGGATTCCTGGGTCATACCCAGGGAGGAGAATCCATTAAATACAAAGCTCAGCAAAGATTCCTTGCTCTCTGGAAGGTAGTGTGGATACCACAAAGATGGCCAGTGTGCAGCTGGGCAGGACCCAGCCTGCGTGACCAAGTCCCTGCATGTGGGATCCGGCTTCTGTTTGAAGGTGGCGATGCCCACGCTCGTCAGCTCCCTGGGGATGCTCACCCTGACAGACTGATTCGTACTAACTAAAAAGCAGGGAGGTAGACCCTGCAATGCTGGCTTGTTAATTTACCACGAGGAGCCATCATCAGACCAGACATACTCAAAATCCATATAATCAGCACACATTCTCCCTGTAGGCAGGCCTCCACGGGATGCCAAATCATAATCAGAAACCATTTACTAAGTCACCCTGAAAAATCATCGTCACGGAACCTGGAAATACATCAAGTCTCTATGATCAGGTCATTCTCTCCCTGAAGGTGCCTGGGGAGCCACATCATAGCCCAAAGGTGGTTTTGTGAGTAGCTAATCAGGACAAGGGCAGCTGAGGGAGGTGAATGTTTAGTGGCAACAGGTTAGTTTCATGGGTCCATCTCAGAATGGCCATGACTTTGCCAGAAGGACTGAACTACTCAAAGCCAAGTAGCTAAAATTTCCTTTTTCCTAGAGGGGCATTTGGATAGTGTATTAGTTATCTTTGGACACATAAATTACTCAAAACTTAGCAGCTTAAAACAGTAAACATGTTACACACACAGTTTCTATGGCTCGGGTATGAGTGATTCTGGCTCAGGGTCCCTCAAAATGTTGCCTGAGGCCACAGCCATCTGAAGGCTTAACTGGGCGGGAGGTCTGCTCCCAGCCTGGCTCCCTCACATGGCTGGCAGAGGCCTCAGTTCCTCACCATAAGGACTTCCCCATTGGGTTGCTTGAGTCACCTCACAACATGGCAGCTGGCTTCCCCCAGAGGGAGCGATCCAAGAGAGAGCCAGGTAGAAGCCGCAGTGCCTTTTATAGCCTAGTCCATGAAGTTGCGTACTTGTCATTTCTGCTGCATTCTGTTTGCCAGAAGTGACTCACTAAATCCAGCCTGCACTCAAAAGGAAGGGAATTAGGCTCTACCTTTCAAAGAGAGGAGTGTCAAAGAAATGATGACATTTTTTTAAAACCACAATAGATGTCACCTACATTGTCTCCATAGCTCCTTTTTTAACACTTCCATGGCTAAACTCAACTCTGCTGATCCATGTCCTCTATTAATATATTTATAACTATTACATATTTATATGCAATTCATATATAATATATAGTGTATAATTATATAATATATAATTCTATATTATAAATGCATACTCAGCCTATGGCCAAGCCATTGTAGCATGATGGCTGTTATGTCTCTTTGAGCAATTTGCCTACTTCCGTTCTATCGTCCCCCCACTAGCCAGGGCACCTGGGGCGAGTAACTGGCCCCATCTGTGCCTCTGTGTCCTCCTCCGTGGGATAAGGCTAGTAATAGGACCTACTCATAGTGCTTCTTGGGAGGATTAAATGAGTAATTAAGTGCACAGGGCTTAGAAGAGTGCCTGGCACGTAGAAAACATTCAACGCCGTTGGCTCTCAGCAGTGGCAGCTGGAGCAGTAGCAGGAACGGTTGGATGTGGTAGGTGCAGTTAGCCTCAGAGAGCAGCCTTATTGCCATGTTCTCAGTGGTGGTAAACGAAAGCCATAGGTGTCTTCCTGGCCACGCCACGCCCCTCACCATCCAGGCCCTACCCAGAGGGTAGAGAAAGAACCGTGTCAGCCCTGGAAGGGAGCAGGGCCAGCGTCCTCTCGTTTTCCTTCCTCTTTGCTGTGCTGTCTCCTCCTTCGAATCCCAGGTTAATCCCTGGCAGAGCACGGTTACGTGGAGATAACATGTTTAGTTTGCACTCTGAGTCCTATTTACATTTTGGGTTTGTTCCTGAGTTTTCTTTTTTAGGCTGACCTTTTGCGGAAGGGTAGAATATCCAAACAGGGAAATGATCTAGCAGAAAGCTAGGGAGTTCCTCAACCTCGTAAATTTTTATTAAAGGTTGTTCTCAAATTTTATTTTTAAATGTACATTTTCCAGGGTGCACCCTAGCTAGCCGTGATCAGTGTTGGCTGATGGCATAGGTTTTTCTTCTTCTCAGCCCCGTTGCTTCTTTCCAGTGCGTCTTTGGCTTAATGAATAGATTTTATCTTCATCCTGAACTCATTCATCATTTGAAACACGCCTGCTGTTTGCCGAAAATGTATTGATGGGAAAGTTAGATTGGAGTTTTCTTCGTCTCCCAGAGCTACTTTAAAAGGGAGGCTATACCTAGTGGAATGCACAAGGGCTGTCTTGTGTCAGGTGGCAGTTAGCTAAATATAGAGTCCGGGAGCTGGGAGGGACCTGCTGAGGTCATCTGTGCCCTCCCGCCGGCCTTCCCCATCTGAATGTGGCCAGTCCTGTGCTGGCCAGTTCAGTAGCCACCATCCACCTACGACATCCGAGCACTTCAGCAAGAAGCCACTTCAGCTGTGCCTCGTCCAACTTCAGATGTGCTGTCAGTGATAAAATACACCTTGGATTTGAGGATTTAATACCAAAAATAGAAAGAAAATGGCTCATTAATAATTTTGGACTGATTGCATGTTAAAATGATAATATTTTGATATAGTAGGTTAAATAAAATATATCATTAAAATTAATTTCACCTTGTTCTTTTCACTCTTCTTTAATGTGGCTACTAGAAAGTTTAAAATGCCGTGCATGGCTCCTGTTACCGCTGTTGGGCAGTGCTGCCCGAGACGATCGCACTCCGTTATTCAACCCTCAGGACAGGGACTCTAGAGCCTTCCTCGGTATCCCTGAGCCTTTTATTATTCTGGCGGTTCAGTTCTAGTCCACATCCTATCCTAATCTTCCTGCTTCAATTTGGAGACTTCAAATAGTCGACTCTTTGGCATCTCCCTATGAAATCCCCACTTGAAGTGAGTCAAGCATCTCTTTGTATTGTTGTAAGCACAATAAATCCATTTTCTTGCACCTTTTGACTTTCTACCTCTTTAATAACTTCTCCTGGGTCATCTCTGGTTCTCTATATTATTTTTAAAACTTGATACCCAAAACCACCCACATTGCTCTCATGTGGGTCTGACTAATGCAGGGAAAGTAGAAAGAATTACTTCTACCCTCAAGTACTCGTCTGGTCCTTCTGCTACTTTATTTAATCCAGCAACACGAGGAGGGACAGATGCTACTTGTACCGCGCCTGATGCATGAGGCCGTTGAGGCTCAGAGAAGTTAAGTAATTTACCAAGCTACCACCACAAATGAAGTGGCAGATCTGGAATTTGTGCGGGGGTTTGCCTGACTCCAAAGCTCATGCTCTTTCGTTATACACCGTGCCTGCCTTCCTTGCTGGCAGTTTGAAAGTATGCTTTCCTGTAGCCTTGAGAAGCCTTGCAGGACAGGCTGATGCATTTGAAACTTACGGTCAGCAGTGACCCTTGGGCTTACTCTGTTATGTTTGTGCCTAGCCCGAATTGTGAAGCCCTTCTGCTAAATTCCAGAAACCCCTTCCAACCCTGCAGATACTCTGGGAAAGCCAGCAGGACTGCCCAGCCCTAGCCCTTGTATGGTTATCAGGAGGCCAGAGTTGAGGTCTCCAGGTGTCAGGAGTGACTTTTCTGGAAGGGAGCTTTCTTCCTGTGGCCCCAGAGTCAGTGGATAACTATCAACCTGAAAACCAGCTATTTCTCAAAGGCTAATAAGGCAAAGTGCACTGTTTGTGTTCCGAGTGGGAGGGGCGGGAAAGGATCCTTGTGAATATGTTAAAAGCAGATCCTGATGTGAATGAACTTGAGGACGTCGTGCTCAGTGAAGTAAGGCAGTTGCCAGGGGACAAATACTGTGTGATTCCACCTCTCTGGAGAACCTAGAGGAGTCAGACTCATAGAGACAGAAAATAAAATGGAATGATGGTTGCCAGGGGCTGGGGAGAGCGGGAATGGGGAGTTACTGTTCAATGGGGACAGAGTTTCAGTTTGGGAGGATGAAAAAGTTCTGCAGGTGGATGGTGGTGGTGGTTGGACCTCATTGTGAATGTGCTTATTGCTACTGAACTATATGCTTAAAAACGGTTAAAATAATCAATGATATGTCTATTTTTAACACACAAGAACAAACAGATCTTCATATAAAGAAAAATAGCCTACTTAGCATGTGCAATGGGAGGCGTCCCTGGAACCAAGTCTTGGATCCATTGCTCATTCTAGCTTGGAGCCCACAGTTGTTCTTTTGAATCGGCCTCTTAGGAGAAAGGTGCAGGTTTACTGCACTGAGATGACTGGAGTCCTTTGTGTCCTGACAATTTCTCCATTTAGGAAGTTTTATCAATTTCACACAAATGCCTTTGCCAGAATTTAAACCACTTTTCATGTATGGAGGAAGGAGTACCCTCACACCAAGCACTGTGTTATGTGGACCCTTGGTTATACTAGTTCTTATTAGTCTTAGCCCCCTGTCTGTCTGGGAGTAGGGGTAAACTTTTCTAGAAAGGGAAACAGGGCCATAAATTCTATTTGGTTGTACCAAAGTAGTCATAGCTTCTTTGGCGACATGAATGTGAATTAGATTGAGCACCCAAACATCTAAGAATGTTTGATCTGAGTTTCATTGAAATCCCTGGCCCTTGAAAATCTGTCCTTCAATCAACCTGATGCATAGGCTGTTTTGAGAAAATTTAGCCAGGGTACATTAGGACTGTCATACACAAAAATTCTCTTTACAGTGTGCTGTTTAGTGTCGTTGTGGGTGTATTTGCTTATTTGCCCTGTATATTTTCCTTTCCAGGAATCATTAACCAATGGCAACAGGAATCCAAGGATAAAGTGATTTCCCTCCTGTTAACTCACCTGCCTTTGCTGAAGCCAGGAAACCTTGACGCAAAAGTAGAGTATATGAAACTGCTGCCCCAGATCCTGGCACACTCTATTGAACACAACCAGCACATTGAGGAGAGCAGGCAGCTGCTGTCCTATGCTTTGATACATCCGGCCACCTCGTTGGAAGACCGCAGTGCTTTAGCCATGTGGCTGAATCACTTGGAGGACCGCACATCGACCGGCTTTGGTGGCCAGAACCGAGGCCGCTCGGACTCTGTGGATTATGGACAGACGCACTACTATCACCAAAGACAGAACTCCGACGACAAGCTCAACGGGTGGCAGAACTCTCGGGATTCTGGGATTTGCATCAATGCCTCCAATTGGCAGGACAAAAGCCTGGGATGTGAGAACGGCCACGTGCCCCTCTACTCCTCCTCGTCTGTCCCCACCACAATCAATTCGATTGGAACCAGCACAAGTACAAGTAAGTGCCCTGGAAGTCCTTTAAGGCAGTCTGGTTTGGTGACTTGCTGTGTGTGTGTTGCATGTCCTGCTGACGGTGTCTGCTCCGCGCACCCTGTCACCCTGGGAGAGAAGGGCTGATTGGAATTGGCTGTGGGAAGGGGTTCTTTGGACCCCACGTTTGCTGCTCTTTGGCTCTGGAAAGATGAAAATGCTGGGCAGGTAAAAGTGATTGATGGTCCCAATTTGGGCAACAAGCAGACCAAAAATAAAGAAATAAGAAAGAGGGAAGAAATGGTGAAAGGAGGAAACTTCCTGTTTCCACAGACAGAAGTGCCTTTCACCCACACGCCTTTCACCCTGGGCTTTGGATTTGCTGAGACACTGATTTACCGTGTGATTCTCTAAACACGATTCTAACCCATGGTTAACCAGCCAGCCTCACGGGGCTTTGTGCATTTTCCTTTTTCTTTTCTTTTCCTTTCTCTTTCTTTCTTTTCTTTTCTTTTTTTTCTTTTTCTTTTTTTTTAATTTCACCCTGGAATGTTCCCTCCCCTTGTATTTCCCAGTTTTAATTCCCAGTTTTTGGGGGCACTTTTGCTCCTGACTGGGGAGCAGGTTTGCTGACTGCGAATGCTGCTCTGTGCTGTGGCCTGGTGTGAATGCTGGGGACTTCCTGTCGCTCAGTCCAGCCCCTTAGGAGAGGCGGGTCAGGAACTGCTTTGTGGGAGGGGAGAGCAGAAGACAGCCCTCTGCTCTTCTGACCACTAAAGCAGAGAACTGTGCCCACAGTTGGGCAGGGGGGCCAGGAGTCCTCTCTGTGGCTCCCCACTAGGCTAAGCAAAGTGACAAACACACCGTTGGTGCCTACAGAAAGTGGCAGTATGGGAGAGTGGCTTGTCATCAAACAGTATCCTTGAAGCCAGTGTGCACGTGTCCATGAATACAGCGTCAATGCCGAGATAATGCTCTCAGAGGAAAGGTTTTGCGATGAGACCTGACGTGCCTGTCAACATGCAGGAACCCCCAGTTAAAAGATGGGTGAGGATTAAAAGTTGGCAGTGACGCCTTCTTGGCCTCTACCTCAACTTGGATCTTTTGGTGACTGGGCTTCTTCAGATGGCTTTCCCAAAGCGTAGGGATGTTGGATAATAACTACACTAACTAAAACAGTTCCTTTGTGGAATAACCAAGGAAATACTTAAGATATTGCATTGACATTGCTGCAACATGAGATTTTTTTAAAGTTCTGTTTTCAATTTTTACTTTTAGATATGGTTAACCTGTACATTTGGGGAATTAGGTGGCTATTGCATCATTAATTTATTAGGTAAGAGGTTCTGATGGCAGTCAGCCTCTTCCAGCAAGAACAGTTTTCGCTAGCCTCTGTGACAGGCAGCGGTGGCGGGGACTTTTAAAGCAGACACATGAGGGCGGATGACAGAGTCTCTTGGCCTGAGTTTCCTGGGTCACAGACAGAATCTGATAATTGTTACAAACCTATTTAATAACTTGGAGAGATGCAAGCGCCGAGCCACTTGCCCTCTAAAAACTTGGTGTTTTAGATTTTAGGAGGTTGAATTTTATGTCATTTGTTTTGAAATTAGTCTTAAGTCATCATATATTTCTGTCTACCGATTTACACATTCAGGGTCGGTCTTGACAAGATTAGTACTCTTAAGATGGGAGAGATTATAATCAACAGGCACTTATTTCTGGCTGTGGCCACCCAGCCTGACAGAGAGGAGGAAATTCATAGATAACTGTCATGGCCTTACCAACCTTTGAACCCCTGTGTAATGCTTGAGCTGAAAAGGACTTGGGGGTTTAACCAGATGACTAGATGGTGTATCTCTGGAAGAAGAAAGGCATTGCAGACCTCTTTCAGAGCGTCAGCAAAGAACATAAAAGAGCTCAGAGCTCCCCTCCAGAAAATTTCATTCCAACACTTAAGCCATATCAACTATAATATCTCCTTAACGAAATGTTAATGTCATTGCCGTATTTCCCTATGGTGATTCAACTGTGTGTGTCCATACTGCAAACCTGTGGGTCTTTGGTCCACTCATGCCGCTATCAAATTAATACCAGGCATCTTGGGGGCAACCTGACAGTGGAAAAGAACAAGGACTTTGGCATCAACCCTCTGCTAGGTCCAAATCCCAGACCTGCAATTTGCTAACTATAACTTGGCTGAGTTATTTAACCTCTCCGATCAAGGTCCCCCCTTATAAAATGGGAACATTCATGATATGCACCTTCAAGGATTGTGGTGAGAGTAAACAAGATTATGTAAACACCAAGCCCTGGCCAAAGCAGCCACAGTTAACACTCAGTAGGTGCCTACTAGATGAATAAATGAACGAAACTGGAAAGATAGTGAGGAGCAGAGTGTTAACACTGATATCCGGAGTCTGTGCCCTCGGTTTCAGTTCTGACAGCCCCTGCCATGAGCAGCTGTCCCTGCGTCCAGCAGAGCCGTGCAGAGTAGTCTGGGGGCCTTGACTATGCTGTGACTTTGGCCATCCCATTGCAATGGAAGGTAAGGCTGCTCCTGCTGCACTGAAGGTCTGTGTTGCTTACCTCTTTCAAAGTGGAAAAAAATCTGCACAAAACAACATGATTATAACTGAAATCAAGTAGTGTTACACATTTTCAAATTATCAGCCACATTAATGACAGTTAATGAAGGGTAGCTAGAAAGCCACCCTCTTACGGTTTTTATTTTTGTTTTTAACCTTGGTTTATTCCACTGATATTTTGTTCCTTTGGTCATTGTACCTTCAACAAAGTGCCTTAGCATTTGTAGCTTCCTCCCTGTATGGATTCCAAATCATTCAACTGCCCTAGAAACACTTATGTCCACCTACTGTGCGCCTAGCGCTGTGAGTCCATGGGAAATACCCAGAAATTAAGACACTGTTTCTACTCTCAGGGAGCCTATGATATAATTGGAGAGAGAAGATCTCTCAGCTAGTCTCACAATTAAAACTGAAATATTCCTGTTCATCAGACTTTTTTTTTTTTTTTTTTTTTTTGAGACAGAGTCTCACTCTGTTGCCCGGGCTAGAGTGAGTGCCGTGGCATCAGCCTAGCTCACAGCAACCTCAAACTCCTGGGCTCAAGCAATCCTCCTGCCTCAGCATCCCAAGTAGCTGGGACTACAGGCATGCACCACCATGCCCAGCTAATTTTTTCTACATATATATTTTAGTTGGCCAGATAATTTCTTTCTATTTTTAGTAGAGACAGGGTCTCGCCCTTGCTCAGGCTGGTCTCGAACTCCTGACCTCCTGATCTCAAGCGATCCACCTGCCTCAGCCTCCCAGCGTGCTAGGATTACAGGCGTGAGCCACCGTGCCCGGCCATCAGACTTATTATCCATAGAAATTTTACGTAACAATTCATGCATTGTATAAAAGTGCAGTAGAATAATAAATACTCTAAGGGCTGCCATGAGCACATACGATTAAGTGTCAGTCGAATGGGAGTCTGTCCTGTGAGTGCTGTGAATGTACAGAATGGAGAGCTCCGTGGGAACAGGAGATGGCCTGTGCAGAAGAGGTGGGGAGGACAGGGGAAGGGGGGTTTGGGGGAGGGGCACTCAGAGTAGGAATGTGCATGGGGAACAAAGGGACAGGTTACAGTGGGTAGGAGCACAGAGAAGAAAAAGTAGAAACTCACCAAGAGAAGATCAGTGAAGGAAGGAGGTAAAAGCAGACCAACGAAAGGGATCTGAGAGCCCTGAAGAGGCTACCATAGTCCACACCACAGGCCCAGGTCATCTGTGGGCAGACCAGATGGTTAGCAAGTGACCAGTGCAGAGTCAGCAAGTTTCAGAAATTCAGTTGTGAAGTAATCAAAGTATCACTAGGGTAGGAGCAGGTACAGAGCAGAAGGAATAGATACTAATGTTCCTAGGTGGGATTATTAGGATTAGGATTCAGTATCAAAGTGTGCTTACATTATTGATTCACTTAGTTGTCCATTCACTTAGAAAATGTTTATTGAGTGCCTACTGTATGCCTAGGCTGCTTGAGGCAGGCACTTGGGACACATCAGTGGATGAGACAAAGTTGGCTTCCCTCGTGGTGCTGGCAGTCTAGTATGTAGGCATGATAGTTTGTAAGTACATTATACAGTTTGCTAGAGGCTCGTAAGTGACATGGAAATAAGAAAAAGAGTAAGGTAGGGAGGACCAGGCCTAGGTGGTGAGGTGATTATAGTATGAAGTAGGGTGGTCAGGGTAGACCTCATTGAGAAGGCAATGTGTGAGCAAAGACTTGGAGGAGGTACAGGGGTTAGCCAAGTGGGTACCTGGGGGAACGAGTATCCCAGGCAGAGAAAAGGCTAGAGCAAAGACCGCAAGATAGAAGAGTGCCGGCTTGTTTGGGGAAAAGCAACAAGGCTGATGGCTGAAGGAGAGTGAATGAGTAAGACAGTGGGAGGAAATGTTAGAGAACAGGGAAGGATGAATCCTATGGGGAATTGTAGGCCATTGCAAGGACTTTGACTTTTGCTCTCAGTAAAGCAGGAAGCTATTGGAGGATTTTTAGCAGATGAGTGACATGATCTGACTCACGTTTTAAAGGCATCTCTTCAGCTGCCATATTAAGAATAGATTATACGAGGCCAGGGCAGAAACAGGAAGACCAGTTAATAGGCTATTGAAATAATCCAGGCAAGAGTGAATGATGGCTCAAACCAGCATGGCTCCAGTAGAAGGGTGAGAAGCAGTCAGGCTCTAGGTACATCTTGAAAGTAGAGCCAACAGGATTTCCTGATAAAATAAATGAGGGGTGTAGGAAAGGAGAAGATTCAAGAATGACTCCAGTGTTTTTTGCCTGAGGAACTGGGAGGGAGGATGGCATTGTTGTCAGTTAAGATAAGGAAAGTCTTCATCAGGTGGAATAGGTTTTGGAGGAAGCTCAAGAGTTCAGTGTCATGTCTGATGAGTTTGGCGTATTTGTTAGATGATCAGAGATGTTGAAAAGGCAATTGCATATGAGTATGCAGTTTGGGAGAGAGGACTGATCTGTAATAGACATTTGGGGATTACCAGCAAGTAGATGGTATTTAAAGCTGTGAGACTAATGAGATTGCCAAGGCACGGATATAAAGAAGATGACCAGGGTCCTTTAGCCTAGGTACTTCAACCTGAAGCCTAGAGAAAAAAGGGGGAAGCAGTAAAAGAAACTAAGGAGAAACCATTGAGGTTGGATCAAACTCAAGTGTGTGTCTTGCAAGGCAAATGAAGAAGATGTTTCAAGGAGAAAAGAGTGATCAACTGAGTAAAATGTTACTGATAGGTCCAGTAAGATGAGGACCAAGAATTGACCATTGGATTTATCAAGGAAGGTGAGTAAAGATAAATAGAGAGCTCTTAGCACATGATAGGCATTTAAGGGATGAAGGAAGTTGAGTCAATGATTCCGAAGAGATTAGAGGTAAAACAGGGAGATGAACGAGCCACAAGCTTGATGTTGGATGTATGTTGACTTTGAGAAGGTGTTGAAACATTAAGATGGAGAAAAAATGATGTTTAGAAGGCATTGAAAATAGATGGAGCCACGCAGAGTGTTTGAAGGAAGAGATAGGATGAGGCTGAGTAGAGGGCAAAAACTAAATCCTAAGCTAATGAGAATCCGCCTATTTTCATCCAGAGGCAAGAGTTTCTTTCATTGATTGCAGAGGTTAAGTCAAGTAACATCTCAAGGACCTTTGAGCTGGGCCTTTCCTACCATGAGATAAGAGAAGAATGGGTGGGGATAGGGTGAGTAGTTCATTACACAACCTTTGGATAGCATCAAGGTGCTTCAGAAGAGAGAGAAAGTGTTTTTCAGTACCTCGTTCTCCTTGTAAGGCTACTCAGGGATCTGATGACGGAGAGCAAGAACATGTAGGTTCCTCTTCATGAGCCTATGGGACCAGAAAGGACCAAGGTGTTGGCTGTCACAGCCCTTACACTGGGCTTGGTCTACTTTATATCAGCTGTCACAGCAATTTGACAGGGTGCAGGGTGCACAGAGCCTAACTTAGCATCTCCAGGTTTGCTTCCAGTCTGAAGTTGGCTATAGAAAAAATAAACCATTCAGGAGAAGAATAAGTCTTTCCTGGCGTTCTGAAGAGCCTACAGAATCCCCTTGTGTAGAGATCAGTGCCATCTTGCTTGCCCAGACTGCCTTTCTGACCCTTTTCCACTCTTCACTGGTGGACTTGGACCGGCAAGGAAACTTTGTGCTGCAGCTACAAATGAAATGAACTTGCTTTTATTCAAATCATTGCAGTACTTGATTTTTCTTAGCATTCTTTACATTTGCATTTACAAGCATGCTGACCATTGTTAGTCTAGCATGAGTCAAGAACTCAGACCCTTTGGGTGCCCAAATACTCCATTTGATCTGCTCACTTATTCTAAGATGTATCGTGAATCTGTAGAACTTTGGTATTTATTAATCTCAATTGATATCTCTGATGATAAAAATAATGCATTTTAAAAGTGGTGGTACCCTAGACCATAAAAAGTAAATTAACAATGATAGCACACACCTACATAGTGTTTACAATATACTAGGTATTGTTTAAAACTCTTTACATAAATATTAACTCATTTAGCCCTCCTAACACTGTGATGTGGGTAGTATTGTTATCCCCATTTGACAGATGAAGAAACTGAGGCCCAAAAAGTTTAAGTAACTTGACCAACATCACAGACCAACTAGGTGGTTGAGCTGGGATTTGAACCCAGGTAGTCAGTCCCCAGAATCTGGCTTATAACTTGAGGTTACGTGCCTCTCGCTCCTAATCCTGTCCTCAGAGGTTGACTCAATGACTTGCTAGTAGATGGTTGCTTTTCTCTGACCCTAAGTTTGCCTCCACGTAAACCTCCACAGTCCTCTGCAGCTTTTGCGGTCTCCCTGCCTGAATTGCTGCTGCTCTGTGACTCCCTGAGGCAGGGAGCTGCTGCTGTGCTCTCCCTGCGCTGAACCACACACCGCGGTGGCAGCTTTCAGCATTCTGTGTCACGGTCTTTGGTCAACATGTTCATCTGCCCCTCCCGATTATGAACTTTTTAAAAACAGGGATTGTGTCTTCTTTGCCCCTATTTCCCGGCACCTAGAACAGTGTGTGGCTCAAAAAAGTCACAGAAATTTTGGAAGTGGCAAATTCCTGGCATGCATTCAGCTTCCAGCATCCCATGGCAGAGCATTTCTGTTAGATGAGGGCTGTCTCTCGCCAAGCCCAGATGTGGCCTCTGAATCCTCCTCAATATGCCCCTCTAGGCAGCCACTATAATTCAATGAGAGATGGCCATGAGCTGAAGCCTGTCTGCCCACCCTGCCGAAATGTTTGCCAAACGGTAGGGACTTAATAAATTCCTGGGCTCGCTAGGCAGATGTTCATGAAAACAATGAATTTCCAAAATAAACAAGAAAATGTCCCTAGGAATTCACTAAATATTTGGTGATCATATTGATTATCTAGCCTTCTGTCATGATCATCATGGTGACATTCATTGTTACTCTTGCTCCTTTTTAAGTTAATTGACCAAATTGCCTTCAATACTAACAGACTTTTACAAACATACTGTGATCTTGATTATGGAGATAGTTATATTAATTTGTACATGTGATGAAATGCCGTAGAGTTATACACAAATTTATACCAAAAAAAACTTAGTGCATGTAAAAACTGCTGAGATCTGACTAAGGCCTGTGGTGTAGTTAGTTGTTATTGTGTTAATGTAAATTTCCTGGTTTTGATAATACACTACAGTTATGTAAGATGTCATGTGGGGGGAAGGTGGGTGCAGTGTAGTATTTTTTTTCAATTTCTTGTAAATCTATAATTATTTCAAAATTAAAAGTTAAAAAAACAAAAATTACTTGGGATATCCAAGTAATGGCTCGATTTGCGGGGGAGGGGTTGGTCCTTGTTCTTGGCCTTCCCGGGTGGTAGAGGTGTCCTTCCATTCATAGAAAGGATGACTGCGAGGCCCCATAGAGCCAACATCTGAAACAAAACTGCTTCAGCGGGCAAGGGAGGGATGGGAGTGACTCTCGGGACAAGTGGCTCCTTTGGGAGCCCCTGATCTGCAATTGGAAAAAATCCTCCATTTCCCTCGGCCTTTCAGAGATATCTGCCTTGTTCGTGAAGTCCTTCCTTGTCCCTCTGCCCTTCCTTCACCTTTTCTTGCAAGGCCACCAGCTCCTTCAGGTGCATTTTAATCAGCCTTAAGAACCGTCTGGGCACAGATACTCCAGAGGAGGAGAGCGACTGGGCAGCTCTGGGCAGGCCTGGCGAGAACAGAGGCCTTGGCAAGTGGCCTCTTGGAAGCTGACGAGGAAGAGCAGGGCCTGGAGACCCCGATCCTGCCTCGCGGGCTGCCACTCATCTCCCCTGAGCCTGTGGAGCCACTGGTGTAGTTGGGAGTTCTTTTAAATTTTCCTGGAATTATTTTGTCTTTTACCAACAGACTTTCTTTCTTGGTGGAAAATTTCTTCCTCCCAAAAGATCTAGCCGACCTGGCACATAACTGAAAAATTCCATTATTTCCTTAACCCCTCATTTGCTCTTCAAAGAGGTAACTAATGAAGGAGTTGGTTTGCCTCCTTCGAGAAGCATTTATAACAGCTGGCATGACATATTTTTAGCGTTAGCTTCCTTTCCCTTTGGGGGAGACTTTTTTTTAGTATGGCACTGGCCTTCCTAATACATACTGTGTGTTAGGAAGTACGGCTAAGTGATATCTCAGGGAGCCTGATGTTGCCACTGGCTAATCCTTCTCCCCTTTTCAAGAGTCTGAGGTTTTATAGGACTGTGCTTTTCCTCACCATGCCTAGTGTCTGCTTTCTAGAGCTCGGGAAAGAGCAATCAGAATGACACAATAGTGAGCAAGAAGCCTGCAAGTTGATTGTGCATTGGAATCCGACTGTTTGGGAAAAGGCGGAGACCTCCATGGGCTGCATGAACCTTGGCTCATGAGGCTGTGCCATCCACCCCCCATCTAGAAGGATTTTTTTGGACCTTAGTGACAGTGCAGGTTATTAAACACTAGATGAGCAACAGAGGAAGACAGTTGTGTTCTCATTCTCCACCATACTTTAAAAATAGGATGGATTCTGGCTGCAAGCAGTGGCTTAAGTTGGACTTGCCTGGAAGAGAAGAGGAGGAAGGGGGAGATGAACAAGGTGGCTTCTGTAAGACCCTTTTTGAGCCCTGTAGTCTCATGGTTTCTATTATTTCACAAGATTTAGAGTCATAATCTAACAACAGCTGTTCCACACACAAGTGGACAAGAAAACTTTTCAATTTGTACTTACTTGCTTTTTTCTTTTCTCACTTTTAAGATTTCCAGGGTATACTCAGGCTATGCTAAAGGAAGATGTATCATGACTATAGCTTATACATATTTTTGATGTCTTTAATGTCAGGCAAATTAAACCCCTGAATTTAATGGTCTCAGGTACCAAGGTGAGGGTATGTCTTAGTGGCAGCAACTACTGTCAACTTTGGGTATATTTTCTAACTCTTGAACACCAAATATCATTCCTGCCATCCTCCTGCCCCACCCTGACCCTCAACATTCTATTAGGTGAGAGATAGTATCAGGAAATCTCAGTTATAAGAGAAGGGTATGAAGATGGGGAAGTGAGATGGGCAGAGGGTTCCAAAGTCTGGAAAAAGCTATAAAGAGTTTTTGTGGGTTGGAGAAAGGCTAAAACTCCCAGCATACTCTGGGGTAGTTGTTCCTTGCTAAAAGTTTGGACCATTTCCATAAACAAATTCTGTGGCTAGAACTAGACAGTGGAGCCAATGAGAACACAGGGTTTGCCTTAGAGATTTGTTTCACAGCCAGCCTTACTGAGATGTATCCTTTCAGAAAAGCCCAGCAAAATCCATATGGAACTAAAAGATTTATAACAGATTATTTTATGCTTTAGTGTTCTGCTTTGGACAGTAAGACATTGCTATATAAAGGGAATTAATTATAAGACTATGAGTGGCGTTTCATTTTAGATATTCAAGTTGGGGTGGAAATGGTGAGGCAGGCTTGATCAAGTTCGAGAACATAGCTTTGGAGTCAGGCAACTTGCTTTTAACCTCCAGGTCCACCAATAACTAGGTGTGCAGTTATGGGCAAGTTACTTGACCTCTAAGCCTCTTTTACTCATCTGTAAAATGAGAATAAATTTCAGTAGAAAACCTCTTAATTGATTAATCAGGATGGGTAGTTGATGTGCACATCGTAATAGCTGTTAAAAGCAGGGGATCTTAAGGAATAAGACCTTAGACTTATGATTTTAACTTACAAATATGCACATCCATTTGTAGTTTTTTGTATAGCATGGTGGCCCTTTCTTTGAGGATAGGGTCCCTGACAGTTTGTTCTTTGTCTTTCCTGCGTAAATCACACCCTATGCCTTATCATCTCTGATTTCTTTAAAATGGAGCAGGAATTTAAAGGCATTTCCAATAACAATTGGAGCCCAGAATCTTTCTAGATTCTGGTTTTTCTTTTTATAATTTAGCTTACAGTTTTCTCACTCACGCTGAATTCAACAGTAGCTTTTTAAGCAAAAATACTTAATGAATATTTCAAAGTGCTCAAGTTTTCATGCAGTTAACTTTTTAATAACTCATATGGCATTGTTTCTATAACACTTTTTAAAATTATATATTTACAATAAGTACAATAGCCTAAATGGATTTGGGAACAAATTCACCTGACCCTTGGTACACCTACAAGTCAGCTGGTAGGGGCAGAAGGACACATGTGAGTTACTGTTCAAGAGGAGTTGGTGATCTGAGCATCAGTACATAGTTTAAAGGGAAGGGAGAGGATTGATTGCTCCAGCAAGTTGGTTAAGTGAAGATGAGTTAAGAGAGCTTCTTGGGGTGGTTGTGAGGATTAAATGAGAAAGGTGTGTAATGTGCTTGCCAGTAGGATGGCCTTCATTAATATTGTTATTACTGCATGTATTGTTAATGCCTATAATACTAAGGGATGCTTCTTCCACCAGCCCAGCCTCTGCTATAAACTATGATCGAATAAGATTCCTAGGGAAGCCCCTTGACAAAGCCATTCCAATATGCTAAATTGAAATCAAGATACTTTGAATCAGTTCTACAAAGAGCCACCCTTCCACAAATGCCAGTGTTCCCTTAAGGATTCTTCCAGTAATGTATCTTACTAAATACCTTAAGAAGGACCAGACTTTAAAAGAAAGAATAAAGAGAAAGGTAAAGATTTGTTGATGTTGCTTTGTTGGGATCCGTTACTAACAGGAATAATTTTTTTTAATTAGTAATAAGTATAGGGACATCATTCACACTTTTAAAACAGATCTTTAAGTAACAGAATAGGATTTAATAGGGATAAATGAGGCTATGCACACAGATCCAGGCCAGGGAAGTGTGACCAGTCCTAAGAGTGCAGAGTGTTGGAAAGAAAAATAACATGTTGTAGTGAATCCACTTCTAACACAGTGTGTGATTTTAAACTCTCGGAAACTCCCACTACTTTAAGAAGCCCTGGGGTTGGATGACCCCTAGGGATCAGCATGTTCGCTCTATATTCTTCCAAGGTAGAAGACTCTCAGCTCCCGGAGTGCTGGTGAGTATACAGCACTCCTCCCCCTCAGCATATTGGGGTGGGTGGGCGAGGAGGGTGAGATGTCTCAGAGAAGTGGGATGTGTCAAAGCCGGGAAGAGAGCCTCCTGCTATGTTCAGCATTAACTACATACTCAGGGAAAATAGGATATGGTTTTCCCCCCTCATTTTAAAAAGAATATGGACACCAGTAACTGCTACCTGTAGTGTGGAACCAGGAAGTCTGGCGGACAGGGTTTGAGGGGGGGAATTACTTTTCACTCTGCTGTTTGAAGTAAGTAGGATGTGAATGCCGTATATTACCTATTGAAAACATATAAAATGAAGACGATATGAGATGTTAGTGAAGAGAGAGGGGGAAAAACAAAATATCCTAAAAGAAAAGACAGGGTGATTTAGCCTGGAGTGACAATGCTAAATAAGGAGTGATTTTATCATTTAGAAACATATTAAAGTTAATAGGAAAGGGAGGATCATGAGTTCCTTAGCCTCTGCCATGTACAAAGAAAAGAAAATTGACAAAAAATACTGATTAAGGTCTTGGTGATGATGAGATTCCAGAGCATGCTACAGTTACAAATGTGGATTCTCTATCCTTTCTTATCTTAAAGAAAAAAAAATTAGGATCACCAAAGTTCAGTTGATTGGCACTTGGATCACAGCCCGCTTGACAGCCATTCTTGCTCTGTGATTGCAGTTTCATCATGATGGGATTCCTTTGGAAGACAAGTGGACTGTTTGAAGATTCTTTGTTAAGATAGCTCATCAATATTTGGCATGTTACTGGTCCTACTCATGTGCCACCAAGTCAAACATTTCCATGGTGGGAGCAGAGACATGCAATTAGACGTGTATCTCTCAGTTCCAGTTTCCTGAGATGCTGTCTCTAATTAGTGCTGATGGATACATGGGCCACCCAACACTGTCTTATAGAACAGGAAATTAAACTTTCTTACAAGACAAAGGCTGACTAGAGGGTAAGTAGTGTTAAGAAACTGAGTGTGTTCTTTTTATCTCTTATTAGCATTAAGGTGAAGCATATGAAAGAAAACGCGTACTGGAGAGATAGATGCCTCATTTTACACAGTGGGTGTATTTCTAAAAACTTGCCTGAAATGACTTAAAAAAAATTTTTTTAATTGACACATAATTGTGCATATTTATGGGGTACATAGGGATGTTGTGATACATACAATGTGCAGTGATCAGATCAGGGTAATTGGCATATCCATCATCTCAAACATTTACCATTTCGTTTTATTGGAAACATTCAGTATCCTCCTAGCTATTTGAAACTATATAATATGTTGTTGTTAACTATATTCATCCTACAGTGATACAGAAAACTAGAACTTATTCCTCCCATCTAGCTGTAATTTTGTATCTTTAACAAATCTCTCCTCATCCCCTCCTTCCACCTTCCTTTCCCAGCCTCTTGTGTTCTCTGTTCTACTTTTTATTTCTATGAGATCAACTTTTTTTTTAGCTTCCACATATGAGTGAGAACATGTGGTGTTTAACTTTCTATTCCCAGTTTATTTCACGTAATGTCCTCCATTTCCATCCATGTTGCTGTGAATGACAGGATTTCATTCTTTTTTATGGCTGAATAATATTCCATGGTGTATGTATATACCACGTTTTCTTTATCCATTCATCTGTTTTTGGGCACCTATGTTGATTCCATATCTTGGCTATTGTTGATAGTGCTACAATAAACATGGGGGTACAGCTGTCTCTTTGATATACTCATTTTGTTTCCTTTGGATACATGCCCAGTAGTGGGATTGCTGGATCATATGGTAGTTCTGTTTGTAGTTTCTTGAGGAAACTTCATACTGTTACCATAGTTCACATTCCCACCAACAATGTATAAGAGTTACCTTTTCTCTATATCCTCACCAATATTTGATATTTTTTGTCTTTTTGATAATAGCCATCCTAACTGGGGTGAGATGATATCTCATTGTGGTTTTGATTTGCATTTCCCTGATGATTAGTGATATTGAAAATTTTATCATATATTTGTTGGCCATTTGTATGTCTTCTTTTGAGAAATGTCTATTCAGATCATTTGCCCATTTTTAAATTGGATTGTTTGATTTTTTTGCTGTTGAGATGTTTATGTTCCTTGTATATTCTCAATATTAATCCTCTATCAAATGAATAATTTGCAAACATTTTCTCCCATTCTGTAGGTTGTTATTTCACTCTGTTGATTGTCTCCTTTGCTGTTCAGAAGCTTTTTAGTTTGATATCATCTGATTTATTTAGACTTTTTTTAAAAAAATCAAATTATTTTCCCATTGACTAAAAGTGTGATTCAAGGTATGAATTTTGTTAGTCGCTAATTAATCTTTCTTGGCTGGAACTCTTAAAATATGAGGTTAAGGTCCTCAATTCCTGAGATTCTCTATCAAATTCAAATAACAAATATTGAAAGAATTTCTACAGGTGATTATTTTTTGCTGCGTGTATGACAGTCGTCTGATTGTTCTGTGTATGTTGGGATTATTTAGGTGACTTTTGTTTCACCGTTTTTAACAAGTCACATTCATATGAAGCTGGATGGGCAGGGCAGGTGGTGGCTCCAAACCCTCAGCGGTGTTTCTAAATGCAGAGAAGCAGGCTTTCTGAATACATAAAGGAGTTAGAGAGAGCACTTGTGGAGGAGACACGTTGATGTGAGGGCTTGGCCAGAGTACTGCCTGGGTCTGCCTCCAGTGGGTGTATTGGGGGGTGCTCAAGACTTCAGCATGCTTGGAAAGTTGGAAGAATTTGGGTGTAGTCATTAGGCCTCAGGGAGCTAGACTGTGAGAAAGGGTATTATTATTCACATATGTTCATCATTATTCAGGAGATCATTTTGTGCCTGTGATACTGTCATTAACTCCACGCAGTTCCGTGGCATAATTTTAACACTACAACTGAATGTTATATACAGGTATTATAAAAGTCAGAGCTCCCTACAAGTACAATAATGGCATCTTGGGATAAAAATGACCACATTTGTACATTTGTTTACCTTGGCGTTATAGCTCCAAATTCACGTGGAATCTCGAAACATTGTGTGATAAACTTCAAAGTCTGAGAGCTCTTGATTACCAAGAGTAATCTCATACTTTGGGTGTGAGATTGACAATGTGATTGAGGCCAGCCAGTCCCTAAAGGTGCATCTGAGCTGCAGATCCTGAATTCAAGGTAAGCATCTTTGCACTGTTGTGCAGGAATGAGTGTTGTCAGTTCTCAGAGAAAGTGAATGTCTTACAAGCAAATGATGTGTTGCTTGAAGGATTTTTTTTCAATCTATGACATTTGTGAAAAAGAATTTAAAGCTCTGTATGGTCACGGTTATTTCTCCAATTTTCTGTTGGTAATATCTCTCTCTCTAGCCAGAGACAGCTGCATAATTTTTATTTGCTTCTAAGAGCTATTCTCTTGCTCCTCTTCCCCCAGCCACTCAATCTGTATGCAGTTCAGAGAGGAGGCTAATTATGGGGTACTGGAGAAGCAGTTGCCCAGAGAAAAGCTCTTTAAGTGCGCAGCTCGGATAGTGTAGTGCTGGGTCATGCTCGCCACCATCTCCTCATTCACGTCCCCATGTCTGTATGTGAGCCGCCTTCTATTCCTTTGCAGTTGCATGAACAAACTTTTTAGGAAGGTCAACACAAGGAATAAATGCTTCTTCTCAAAGAACAGAGCAAGGAAAGGATTTAATGTTTTCTTCTTGGGACTTCGCTACAGCAAAAATAGCCACAAAGTGGCCAAGAGAAAAAGAGATGTTCGTATCCTTAACCATGACTTTGTGTTTTGGGCTACCCCTGCAATGGTTTAGGAGCAAGAAGCTTTGTACACTGAGGGGGCTGAACTCTCAAACTGGTGTTATTCTAAGCAAAAAGGCTGCCGAAATTTCTTGGCCCAGAAGATTGCTTTTGCCTGTAGGTTAGTGTTTTTTAACTCCATTACATCATATTGGGTAAATGGTTTACTTCTGGGGATGTTAACCCTATAAGACCATTTTGCCACCCTAAATGATGCAGACTGAGAGAAATGAAGCATTTGCTGGGGTAGTTTACTTAAGAACCCTGAGTTTGGGAAAGAATGGTGCAAAGGAACACCTCTGCCCTCTCCCCACCTCTTTTAGATCAGCTGGCTTAGACTCGGCCTCTTGGACTCATCCACATTGGCAAGGATTTGAACTGGTCTTTGGCTGAGCTGCCGGAACTCTAGAAGAAACTTGCTTTGTACCCAGATTTATCTCCAACTTAAAAAATCTCAGCGCCAAGTCTATCCAATTGGAACTCTGGTGAAATTCCTGCCTTAAACAAGTCCATGAGGGTCCCACTGGGAATCGTATCCCTAAGCCCATGACAGAGTAGAGTTGAGGTCTTCCTTTGGTACTGAAGAAGTTTGCTTTTCTGCAAGTCCTAAAGTTCAAAGTTGAATCTGACTTTCCAGAATTGCCCCTACTCGATCCACAAGTCCCAAATCTAGCAATGGAAGTGACCTGGTTTCTGGGATCAAAGGGAGAATTGGAACACACGACCCCACATTCTTGACATTCCCTTCTTTGTTATAATCTGGTTCATTCAAGAACATGTACTGTTGGCACAGATCTGGCAGGGTCACTAATATACTGGATGGCAGAAGCAGAGTCCAGAAAGATCTCACGCAATATCAAGTTATAGTTCAGAACACATGCTTTGGAGTCAGACCTACCTGGGTAGAGTCCCAGTTCCACTGATGACTAGCTGTGTGATCCTGAAGAAATGCATTAACCTCTCTGTTGGCCTTGATTTCCTCAAGTTAAAAAGGAGGTAATAAGTGCCATCCATAAGTGGTTGTGAAAGTGGTCTCTGGGTTGAAGTAGTCTTTTTCTTGAAC
Source organism: Eulemur rufifrons (assembly GCF_041146395.1). Taxonomy (NCBI): domain Eukaryota; kingdom Metazoa; phylum Chordata; class Mammalia; order Primates; family Lemuridae; genus Eulemur; species Eulemur rufifrons. The sequence continues at coordinate 85,039,957 of NC_090984.1, forward strand.
ACAACCTTCTTGGAGCCTTCTATCCTCCTACTCCCATCCGTGCCAGTTACTCTCAGCCTAGCCCTCCTAGTCTAAAAACTTGTGCTTCTTTATTTCTAGAAAACTTTCTTGGATCTTAAAAATAATTTCCTTTCATTAATTTTCTGTCTTCTCTCTTTAAAGAACTCCTTTAAATCAGATAATAGCTCTTCTCTATTGATCCTCTAATTTCCTTAATGTTTCCTTGGTTGTTTTCTTTTCCTTTCCTTCTTTTTCTTTTTTTCTTTTTCCTTCCTTTTTTTTTTTTTTTTTTTTTTTTTTTTTTTTTTTTTGTCTACATCCAATCTTTCTGTTCTGCTCTCTGGGTGATTCCTATAACTTTATCTTCCAAACCTACTATATAATTTTAAATCTCTGCTGTCATATTTTCAAATTCCAAGAGTTCGTTCTTGTCCTTTGAATATTCCTTTTTGTATTGCATTCTGTTCTTGTTTCATGGATACAAAATCTTTTCTAATATCTCTGAACATATTATTTTTGATTTGGAGTTTTCTTCTGCTCCCAACATTGTGCTTCCTTGGAGTTTCTTTTTTTTGTTTTGGACTCTGTCTCTCAAGCAAGAGGCATTCCTTAGTTATCTGTTGATTCTTGGCTTTCCTTTTATTTAAGAGGAAGGCACTAGAGGCCAGGTGAGTGGCTCACACCTGTAATCCTTGCACTTTGAGAGACAAAGGTGGGAGGATCACTTGAGGCCAGAAGTTTGAGACCAGGCCGAGCAACATAGCAAGACTCCATCTCTACAAAATATAGAAAAGTTAGCCAGGCATGGTGGTACATGCCCATAGTCCCAGCTACCCAGGAGGCTGAGGCAGGATAATTGCTTGAGCCCAGGAGTTTGAGGTTGCAGTGAGCTATGATGATGCCACTGTACTCTAGTACAGTGAGAGAGTGAGTGTCTTAAAAAAAAAAAGAAGAAGAAGAAGAATTTTGTGTATGTAGATTTCACCAGAGGGAGATCATGTAGGACCTGGCCTGGCTGTTTTTTAGGGGCTCACACATATACCATCTGCAATTCTTTTCTTGTAGACTAGCTGATTGCCCTTAGAGGAATCCTCCAGCCTCCTCCTGGGAGATATAGGCCTGGCTGCCAGGGTTCTAGGGGCTGTTAGGAGTAAGGTGCTAAGACGACAGTTACCTGGTTATGTGGGGTAGGGGAGCGAATCTAAAGGTCTTCTTGTACTTTAGACATACTTTCTAACAAACCTATTTTCTTTTTTTTTTCTATACACAAAACCCTGACCCAGAAACAGGTTGTCCACAAATGGTTTAGCACCAGTTTCCTCAAACCTTCTCTATTTTCAGCCCCTCCCTGCACCCCTGCCTTTACAGGTACCTGGTCTCCAAGTCCTGGGTTTCTCAGGAGTTCTATCATGTGGCCCCTTGCTACGGGCATACAAGTCACCTTTCTTTGGTCTACTGAGTCGGTTCCCCCATGTCCTTCTGTTTTCCAGCTTCCAACATTTTGATGACTTTGGTGGTCTGCTGATAATCCTGTCATCTGTCATCTTCTCTCCTGCATTCTTTGTCCTCGTGGGTTCATGCCTTTGCTATCATGTTAGTGAGTTTTCAGAAGGAACAGAGATAATTTTTGCATAAATAGGCAGTCTATTTTAATTTGGCTACTTGTTTATTATCTGTCTCTCCCACTAGGATATAAATCCCAAGAGGTCAGGAACCTGGTCTTGGTCACCACAGTAAGCCCATTGTCCAAAACACTGGCGTATCGTAGTTGTTCAGTAGATGCTTGTTGAATGAATAAATGAGTGAGTATATACAGGAATGAATGGCATGTACGTAGATCTCTTTGTATAGCACCTAGAACCCAATAAATAATAACTATCTTACCCGTAATTATTTCAATCTTTGAGGGTTAGGTAGTGAAACCAAACTTTATGCTACTCGGAGCCATTGATTTTTGATGGGGATTAAATCTGTCTCTCTCAAATAAAAATCTTTAATGGGGAATGACAGAAATATCTTTACCTCCCTAGAGCTTCCTCTTCAAGCTCTCACTTCCTGATAGTGATCTTCCCACCGTGGCTCTCGTTATTGCTAATATGTTGCCTGTTTCTAACGGTTAAAGCAAGACCAGCATTTGGAAGGTAAGAGACTGCCAAGTGGATGTAGACCTGGAACCGGAGCTCAGTTCTTCTCAGTCACAAAGGCACCTTCAGCCCATCTCTTTCTTTCCCTCAGTTTCCATTGTCTTCTCTGGAAACTCGGCTGGGGAGAACAGAAATACTGATTAAATTATCCCTGAAGCTTTTTGTGGGCTCTAAAATAACAGATCTGTTTAATCTTAAAGTACCAGTAAATATTAAATAACCATCTCTAAGGTCTAGGTCTTACAAATAGTGACATCCCTGTGAAAATGGTCAGTCTTTTCAAATGACAAATTGGCCAATTTGTGAGATATAGAATTTGGTACATAAATGATGGCTTCTAGTAGTCTCCATATAGACATCCTGTTGTAAACCTGTACATAAATGTATTTTCATAATAAAAATCTCAGAATTAAATACAAATACAATCCTAATGGATTAATAGGATTAACTATAATGGAGAAACAAGTTTTCCATGGGTGACTTCCACTTTGAAGAAAGTGTTGCTTTTTCCAATGCACAAACAATTCACATCAGTGTTGGCAGTCCTTCTCACCAGTTAGGCAAAAATGAGAGGGTCCCATATATGTCTAGAGTGGTGGATGGCTAATATGAGAAGGATTGGTACATAGAGTACTAAGACCTGGAAAATCTTAGCCCAGTATAAAGATGTGACAGCTCTGGTTCTAGAAAAAACCTTGATGGTTTGGGGAGGATCTAGTTTCTGCTGTGTTTGGAATATACCATGAGTGCTTGTACAAATCTGTAGGCTCAACATTTGGGTCTCACAATGTTTAATTCTGGTGTTACATAAGGGATTATCTGTTCTAGATCACAGACTTCTTTTTCTACACCTTGCTATCAGTGACATTGATATGAAAACTAATATATGAATGACGAAGACCAAAAATATTGGGGTTCTAATCTAAGCTTCAACGTCAGCTTTGTTGAGCAACCTTGGGCAATTGCTGCATCTCTCCAGGTCTTTGACTCCTTAACTGATAAAATGGCAAGGGGAGTGCTTAGATATTAATCTAATCATGTTTTTAATGTCCCTTCCTTCTTTAAAGTTCTGGAATTTTGAGATAATTCAGGAGTAAATAAATGAGGGGGACAAATTGCAGTATTATTCATGCCTTCCAGTCATCTGAAAATAATGTTCTTGGAGAAAGGGCTCAAGAAATGTAGCACCATCATTAAAATTCCATCAGAACCAACTCTACTGGGCACCCAAACAATAGCAACAGCATCTACTTTTCAATAAAATGTTGGCATTGCTATTACCAGTTTTCATGAGGGCTTGACTCAGGAATGAAAAGCTCTGTGTGGACCCCATCTGGCACCTGGTAAGTCAGTGTTCATTTCAGGGGGAACCATTCTTGAAGCACAGCTTTTCGTTTAGGGAAACCTCATGGTTATCTTATATTTTTAAAGGAAAAAAAAAATCTATGTTGTTTCTCTTAAGTCAGCTGCTCCTCCAGCATTTAATTTGAAATAAAAAGATCCTGCTTTGGCGGTTTTTTTAATGTAGATGCTTGCCTAACTCTGCCCTCAGAACACCCACACACGACCAAAACCATAGCTTTGTGAGCCATTTGGGGAAACCCAAATGGAAAAGAGATGCTTTCCATGTGGTCGAGCAGGTGATTTCTAATTCAGTTATAGGGAATCATTATGCTACTCAGAGCCATGGATTTTAAATGACTGAATGGAATAGCCAACTTGCATCCAGGGAAACAATGTGTACATTGCCACAGAAGCAAGGGAGAAAAGCTGTTTTGACTTTCATTTAGTTCTGATACTGTCACTCCAAAATGGAAGACTCAGAGAGGCATCTTGGTCCTGGTGCATGACCACCTCCTCAAAAACTCTCATTGGTCCTTGAGATACTGTGGCAAATTAATCGAAATTGAAATCGGCTAAGATTTTTTACTTCCTTCAGCAATTCTTCACCTTCATGTAAAGTGTTACTTAGAATATTAACACTGCCTGGCAGCTCCTAGCTGCCATGTGTTTCTAGATGATGATTAGAAAATACTATTCATCTGTGCAGCCCTGTCTTTTGTGTATACTCTTTTTGGCATCTGTAGCCCTAGTGACTAGGATGGTACCCTATGCATCGAGATGCTCACTGTTGGTTGAATGAGTGAATAAATAAGGAGATTAGCTTAAATGCTTTCTCTAGGAAGGGAACAAGTAATATATTTTCATTTCAAAAGGCATCTTCCCACACATCATCTCAGTAGGTCTTCATCATCATCCTTCCTAGTGTTTACCATATGCCTGGCACAGGGCATATGCTCAGCAAATATTGGATGGATGGGTGGATGGATAGATGGATGGATGAACGAACCGTGCAGGGAGCATCCATTCATGTGGTCCCCAGAGCAACCCTGGGAGGTAGGTAGAGCAGGTATTACCACTGTTGCAACTGTTCTCCAAATGAGTACACTGAGGCCCTGAGAAACTAGTGGACTTGCTCAGGGTTTTGGATATTGATTATTCAGTATCAGGTTTAATAGTCTAAGTCCAGAGTTCTTTCTGCCATGAGAAGCAATGTGGTGTTGGGCTTAAGCACACAGGCTTGCAAATCAGAGAAACTTGGGCTCTGAACCCTGGCTCTTGCCGCTCCCTAGCTGCCTGATCTTTGACAAGTCCCTTGTCCTCTCTGTACCTCAGCTTCCTATCTGTGAAATGGAGGCGAGGGGAGAGTAATGACAGAACCTACCTCATAAGGCATTAAATGAAGATGAAATGGCACAATGTGTGTACGTGTTTAGCTGAGTACCTGACACATAGTCGGCATTGGCTGACAGTAGCTGACACTGTTGTGGTGTCCACTCCCAGGTGGCCTCTTCCTTGGAGGACGAAGGACTGGGAAAGGTGGTCCTCAAAGGGGAGTGGGGGGCCTTTGGGTTGCATTTGGGGAAATGACAGTATGGTATCCCCAGCCCAGGGCAGGGAAGAAGGAAACACAACAAAGAAAATTCATTCAGTCAGTCACCCTCCCAGGAGAACCTAAATGTGCAGGGGGAACAAGAGCATTGGGGGAGCCAGGAACAGGGAGGAGGGATGTAGTTCAGGGCATTCCCGTCTCCAGAATCCAGCCCTTGGTGAGCAGCTGGCAGCTCCTTTACCCTGACACCCTGGCTGGCTGTTCTCTTGGTACTGCAAGGCAGACTTTTAAAAATACGGAGAAATAAATAACCTGGGGACAATAATATCTCGTCCAGATGAGCTGGGGTGTGAGAAAGAACCGCACTGCATAAATACACTAACAGCATCATAGCAGACTGGCTCTGGGAGGGGCTGAGACTATCATCTGAGGGGCGGTAATGGCTCTTTCAACACTGTGCCCTCAGCTTTTAGAGCGCGTCACATGGTAGGCGCTCTACAAATGTCTGATGAATGAAGGAATTCACACGCTCCAACCTCTTGTTTTGCATATGAGGAACCCACTGTCACCCACCCATCTAATAGATTCTCAGCCTGAATTTCTTCATATAATGGAGATACTTAGAATCTTCAATAAGGATTCCAGTCAATCAGTATTGCTTACAAATGTCAGGACAAAGAGATGCTCTTGTGAGTTCTGGGCACTGAAATTTAGGTGAAAAGGAGAGGATTCATGTGCTCTCATCCTCCAGAAAATAGACATGAAATGTGAGCCCTTAAAATGTGAGGGAGGAAAGGAAAAACCAAGTTGAATCTGAATTAAAGGGAAAAGATCCTGACCAGGGCAAGTGGAGAAAAGTTTGTCACTGTAGGGAAGGATTCCGAAAGAGCAAGGTGAACATTCTACTTGGTACAACAGACAGATCATGGTGGAAAATTCACCCCTTGTAAAGCTGTGAAACACTATCAAGTAATCAGAGAGATTTTTTCATGTTGCATGTAATAAGCTGAAAATGCGGCATGAATGTCCTTAGATAAGCTAGTACTTTGAGATGATTTTTCCATTAGCAGAGTTAGGGTATACTGGGTTCTTCTCACTCTGACAACTAACAACTAATATTTCTTAGCACTTTGAAATTTACAAAACACTTTAATGAACATTAAATGATTAGATTTTTTTTCCCCAGCAATCCCATAATGTAGCTTTTGATATCAACTAATGGGGAAAACTGAGGCACAGAAGAGTCATGTGAATTCCTACTCAAATCCCAAACTCTTCTCACTCCAGCAGGCTGCTTTTGCTTGGGCTGATGCCTGCCCCAACAGAATAAGTATAAGCCAGCAAGAGCCGGGTGTGTATTCGGTGCATCTTAACCTTGAACGTGCACACAAATCCCCTTAGCCTTGACTGTGCAAACAAGATCTGTTAAAATGCAGATCCTGGTTCAGGAGGTCTGGGGTGAGGCCCAAGACTCAGCCTAACAAGATCCCAGGTGATGCCAAGGCTACTGGTCCATGGATCTAGAACAGTTTTTTGCTATTTATGAATTGAGTATACTCTCACCAGCTGAATTTCCAGTCTGAGAGAAAATCTGCCCGAGCTTTCTACAGCTGATTCTCGTTCATAGGGGGCCTGAGGCTGAGCCCTGACCCTCCCTCTTCCTGCTCAGCAAAAATGGAAATGGCCACAACAAGAGGCAGACACTGTTGCCTAGGAGTCAAAACATTTGTCTAGGGAGTCTCTAGAGATTTCTGTCCAGGTACCGTGTGGGTTGGAACTCTGCTACCAAAATATCATTTATTTTATCTGGAGAGCAGGGCACAAGGTATAAAATCCTGGGCTGAGAACCTGAGCAAAATTTTGTATGTGAACCCAAAGCAAACATGGTATTAGTTGGTGGGAGACGTGAGGATTTGAATTTTGTCTTTTAAAAGCCACTTGAAACATAAACAAGATGCCCATTTTTTAAAGGTGTCTCACTAAGGCCAAGCAGAAGCAGCAGCCCATCTGGGGAGGTTTGAAATGTGCAGGACGTGGGACAAAGATTGAGGGAAAGACTGAGGCGGGCAGACAGCTCCCCGCGGTGGTCCCCAGCCCTGGCTAGCCATTGAAACCCCAGGTGCATCTCAAAGTGCAGACGCTCTCGCTCTGCTGCAGGGATTCTCAATGACTTGTCTGGCATGGGGCCTGGGCATCGGCATGTTTTTTTAAAGGCTCAAAGGAGGTTAAATGTGCAACCAAGGTTGAGAACCGCTGGCCTAAGAGAAAAATGCAGTGGGTTGCAAAATGGGAGGTGGAGTGAAGAGTTTGCATCATATATTCATAGAGTCCCTTCTCATTCTCGGTAATTACTATAGAACTATAAAGTCACCATGAACACTGAATTATTGAACACTGAATGATCACTCTTGGGGGAAATATAGGGTTAGGTAGCTATTAATACAAACCTCTCGCCACAACATTTTTGTCAACCACTCGTTACATAATGTTGTTACATGTGTGTTTCTGTTTAAAGACACTTCATTTAATATCTATTATTGATTCATTAACATTGAACCCACAACCAAGGACACTAATTCATGCCCGAATGAAGCTTATCTAGCACATGGCAGCCTTTGTGCTCTCTGGAACACTAGGCAGCACTTCAGCACTCTGCGCAGGGGCCATTTCAAACAGTGAAATCATCAACAAAAAGCACAAAAATGTGAAAAATATGGCACTAAATAGACCACAGAAAGAACACTTGTTTACAGTAGGAGAGCTCCAACAAGAAGGCAGAGCATCGCTTTGTTTGAACCCCAGGAGCAAGTGCGTGGGGCGACTCAAATTCTCTGCCATTGTCTGAGAATGACCACGAAAAGGCCACGAGTATTGCTTCAAGGGTCACAAATAAATTTTAGCAAGGAGGTAAATTCACAAGTATGGGAACTATGAATAGTTGTGATTGATAGAATGTAAGACACGCACATGAACACACACACAGTTTGTCTGCCGGTGAGGGGAGGGGACCCGCAGTAGACGCCAAGCAACGGGGACCCAGCCGCTGGACCTGAGCTGGCTCCGGGCCCCGCCTGCCCTCCCGCCTGCTCTCTTTGCTGCCAGGCTCTGTAGCTCCAGACAGCCCCCTCCGTTTCCCATCCAATAAGAAATGAATGCTGTTCAATTCCTGTCCTTAAACTGGAACAGTCCTGGGCGCTGAATTATGCCAGGAACCTCGAGCTTGCTGTGTCTCTGGAAGTCTTTTATTGCGGGGCTGATTTATAATACCCAAGTAGATGAGTTGAGAGCGATTACGTAAACGCTGCTTCTCTGGGGTAGAGAAGAACGGTATGACAAATGCAGTGCCAAGTCAAAAATTCAAATCGTTATGTGTAATTACAGACCACAGTAAATCAATTTTACAAACACAGTACCAATCTCACTGCGTCCCAACACCCACAGGGCGAGAACTTGGGAGGAGGCTGAAGGTGAAGTGTAAGTGGGAACCGGGGTGTGTGCAGCCTCCAGAGCTTGTCTTGAATCACATGGTTATTCAATCAAAGGTAATTAAGAAGCCAGGAGAGCCTAAGCCATCCAATTTCTCCTAATTAGCAACAAAAAAAAAATCATCTAATTAGCAGTGTAAGCTCAAATTGTGGTTTTTTTGAATGGTCATTTATGTGTATTGTTACATTTGACATGTAGATTGAATGCTTTAATGAAAACAAGAACCAATTCCCTAATCAGTAAATTGCCCTGCTAGTCGCCATGCTGAGAATCTCCCGCTCTCGTTCTTTTATCGAGGAGCTAAGTTAAGAATTAGTCAAGACTACATAATACATTTCTAATTATTTATAACCCTTCCCCTAAAACTAGAAAGAAAAGAAAAAAGGTTGTTGTTTGATCAAGGCAAAGTTTAGGGTTTTATGCTCAGAGAAATCCTGGTACTGCTCATGCATTGGGCTGCAGAGTTGAGGCCCTGTTGGCAGTAGGATTTAGGCATCCTCTAATGATGCCCATTCTTGCCTAATCAGTGAGAGCCACTGTTCCCTGTTATCTGGGAGCCTTTAAGCTCCAGTGGCAGTGAAGACCTTGCCTGTGGTTCAGCTCAAGGCAGGAGTTAGAAGGCAGGGTTTAAAATATTCTTTGTTAGCTCCTTTCAAGCAATTGACCCACTTCTCTTGACAAGTGTTGCTGGTGGTGACAAGGTGTAAGAGGATACCCTGATGATTTGTTCAACAACTCTGGCCATGGCCTCAGGACTGATGCTCTGAGAGGGTCTTGGTTGCTCAATCATGAAATCCTGGCTATTTGCAGTTCCAAACTGGGATCGCCTTGCTGTTTCCCACACTCAGCAGCAGCCCGCGAGCTGTTAAGCACGGGATGGACGTGGCATTGCATAAACTGAAGAAGCACTTCCCGGATAGGCATGCAAGCTGATGGAACAGCATTGATAATTCGAGAGTTATGTTTCGAGAAAAGGGCAAGAGGGAGGGTTTGTCATCAAATATCTGGTTTTCTGAGTTTCTCTACTATCTCTCTCCCCTACACACATGCCTGGAGCATTTTTACAGATACACTGGAAAACTAAAAAGGAAGTATCTGCTTAAATCCACTCCTGGCCACTTGCTTAACTCCATTATTTTCTTGGTGTCATAAACGAAATGAATCATATTCTACATTTCTGTCTAAATTCATTTCTGGACATCTCTTCACTCTCCATATGGATAGAAATTCATGGACAAACCTAAGGGTTAAATACATTATAGGTATAACTGTAGATATGAAAAGAAACAATACAGGAAAATAGAAGTTCACCCAATATGCAGGAGATTTAGAAATAGCTGGTTGATCCCACAGTTTCGTGAATTGGCCTAAACATCTGATTCAATGGTATCAAATTACTTCCACGGTTGATGTCATTGGTTTTGATAGACTGGAATGATAGGATTGGGACAATTTCTTTTAGGACTGCTTGATTTGAAGTTAAAATTGTGGGTGAGACTGTACTGATTTCTATAAAAAGGTATATACGTATTGGCTTCTTGTGTAACTTATTTCATAAATAATGACAATGTAAAGTCAAACAGCAGTTATCTAAAATAGATTTTCTACTGGATGACACCCAGTTTTGCCATTATAGAAACTGACAAAAGAGGACAAATGAAATGTACCAAAGATTAATGCAGTAATAAAAGTCTGCCGGAAACATTCTAATTTATTTCTTAAAAGCTCAAATGTTTAAGTGATAATGTGAAACTAGAAACATACATCTTTGCTCTGCCCAAAGGCTGAGCCGTCTGCAGAGTAACAAGAGCTGACACCAGTGACAAGGACTCACCATGTTGGGAAAGCCTCTCCAGGTGCTGTTCCCTGCATCAGAATGTTTTCATTTCTATACTGTGTGAAAACGAGATTTAATGGGGGAAAGAAAGATTTAGCCGTGTGCATTTCTCAACCTTGTCATGATGTTCTTTCCAGCTTTCTCCTCTTCTAGAGTCTCCATTTGGTTTGGTTTGGTTTGGTTTGCATAGGCAAGTGTACACTTTCTCTTCACAGAAAGTGTGTGGCTTCCTCCTTGGGCTGGTTAGGAACATCCCATCCACCAGCCACATCTTTGCTTTGTAGCATGTTCTCTCTTCTCCCTCCGGAATGATGTAGAGTTTGAAGCTTGTTTGGGGGACTCGTCTTCTGGTGTCCAGATGTTCTAAGCACTGGTTTTCCAACCCTTTAGACAAGGAGCAGAGAGCAAGCATGCAGAGTTGAGGCTTTTAACCTTTCAGATTGGCTTTTAAACTATTTCCCGAAGCAGTGATGGCAGAGCATGTTCATTTTAACCTTAGTTAATTAATACTCCCCTCCCCTCCAGCCTACTTACTCAAATCTGTTTGGAGCCATAAGTGTGACTGGTGTTATTTTTTTTGCATGATGTCACTGATCAAATACCCTGGTTTTGTGTTTTTTCAAAATGTATTCTTGCAGTACTATTAATCTTTTCTTCCCCAAAGATTCCTACCACAGGGCCTCAGATTACTGGTTGTGGCACCACAAAACCAACTAAAGAAGAGGAATCCAGGGTCTAATGTCCTTTCACCACTGAGCCTTCCTTAAAATGTTGGCTTTTCTTTTTTTCAAAAGCAGATGTCTGGAATTATTCACACAAGTGGTGTTGTTAGCAGAACTCCATTGTTTGAACATTGGAGGGCTTTAGTAGTAGTTCTTAGATGCTCTAAAATCGTGTTCTCAGAAGAAATTTGTGGAATGGAACCTGAAAATACCTGCTAAACAGGACTAAACCTAAAGGAATGGACGGAAACACTCCCCCACCCGGCCTCCCAGTTCCTCTGAAACAATAGCCTTTTTGTAGCTGGCAGTGGGCCGAGCTCTCTCCTCTTTAAACTTGATAAGTTATCAAACCATCTCCTGTAGCAAAACTTAAGAATTGTATATTGTAAACCCTCAAAATGGTGTTTTCGAGAAAGGTTCCACCGATAACTTCTGACTTTCCTTTGGGGAGTGAGTCTAGAAATTGTGAAAGAACACCATGAGCAACATACTAGCAGAACTCTGCCCGGCCTTGTGCTAAGTATGTGGACACACAGCATCTATCACCTGAGTCATAGGGAACAATTGGTCAGGACCTTTTAACTCAGGAAAATAGTTCAAGGTTAATATTTTAAAATAGTGTGCAAATACTTGGTCTCCTCATTCTACCTTTTAAAATTCCTAAATTAGAATGACTTATATTTATAAAGTTTAGTTGTGCTAGTTATTGGATTGAATTCTATCATGTAAGCATCTAGAAATTTGAAAATTTAATGAAGCATAGGTTTTTCTGTAAGAAAGGCAGCCTGTTGAATTAAAAATGAAGAAACTAGCTTAGGAATAAAAAAGATTAAAGCTGCCAATCACCTCTCTGTGGCTGGACTCATAGGGTGTGATTAGGGCACAGAACTCAACCTTGGGTTGAGAACATAGGATATTTCGTTTGGTGAAAGAGGGCGATCTTGGGAATGTGGGAATATTTAGTGCCCTTAGAAGTCAAATTTCTGACAGCTTCACCAGTCTAGATTCTACACTCTAAGGCTGGAAATAAGTGGGAACACATAGTGGTAAAAAAGAGATGGAATAATTGACTTGAACTTGAGGAGATAGCATGACCATGAAAAGTATACAGCACGTGAGTTCCTGAGGCTACCTAAACCGCCCGCGGAAGCCTCACTCCCCAGACACAGCATAGAGCAACAAAGATCTCTGTCAAATGAGCGTGCACTAGACCAATAGTACATATGAACTACGTAAGCTAATAACTAATATTAAAAACTTGACATCCCTATTAAAGCAACAATTGTATTTCAAATCCGCTGATCAAAAACAGACAAAAGACCTATTCACTTAGCATAGATCTTCTTAATTTATATTAATTTAAATTATATTGTATTAATTCCAATACCCTCTACATGTATGTAAAAGTCATTTGCAACACAGCATTTCACCCACTACCAAGACTTGGTGTACACAGATCTTTTAGGTCTTTCCACTACCCAGGGGTCCACAGCTCCCAGTTTAGGAATTACTGAATTGTCTTTCAGGAGGCTTCCAGCTCTAAAATGTTAGGAATCTGTGCTCATAACAATGATTTTTAAAGCATAAATTGCATTCTATATGTAAATTTAAGGACAGCAGAGAAGTCAATATATCTTTGAAAAATCTCCATTAAAGTTTGTTAGGATAAAGCTTTTGGTGTGAGACTCAAGCTTCAGTTATCTGGACAATTTGCTTATGTGGATCACTTCTCTCCTTGACAATGAGGTATAATATTTAACCTAACAGTGAACCAAAGAGATAGTTGGGCCCATATCCCAAACCTTCCTCTATCCATGAACCCTGTTATTTCTCATATTAGAAAACAGGAAAAAAGTAATTATACTTAATTTTCCTTAAAAAGTACTAAATATTATGGAAAGTCTTTTCCTGAATCTTATTTCAATAAATAAAAATCAAGATGAAGTCAAGGTTGGCCAAAGGAAATGGGAAGAAATCTGAATTCTAGGCTTTAAAGAAAATACTTAAAAGAACGGAATCCAGATCTAGGTATTGTATTTTCCCCTGAAAAGGTGTTGAAAGGGGTCTCATTAAAGATGCTGGGAGTTGAAAAAGAAATCATAAGGTTAGATGAAGTCAGAGAACCTGGCTGGTCCTGATGGTATGTCACCGAGTTTGTCACCAGATTCAAGACCCTCCACACTCGAGTCACACTGCCCAACTGCTGTAGCAAGGTTATGTTTAGCTGCTGTTTCTGTTACTAGACTTACTCAATATTTATTATTTACTTTTGGTTCACTTGAATTTATAAATGTTCCAAAAATGACAGTGTCCTAATGATGTATATATGCATACAGACCTAAAATTTCTTCTAGAGATTTTTTTAAATGTAAGTACTATTGAATTTATACTATACAAAATATAAAATTTTAGTTTCAGTGTTTCAAGAACAAAAAAAGGCACAATTTTTCTCCCCTTGGTAATTTTAGTATGATTTTCAATATAATGAATCCATGCTGAAATACACTGTCTCTACCCACACTATTATAAAAGTCACGAATGCAGCATAAATTGAGGACCTCTATTCTGCTGGAATTTGCCAATTTCTAATCTAGGTTGAAATTTTTAGAAGATGGACTTAATTCTGCAGCTTTGGAATATTACTGTTGGGGCTTAGGTCTGAATGCATCGTCAGCCGTTGACTGCACGGAAGCCAGCAAGCAAGAACATCCAAAAGCCCCTGGCTAGAGGCTTTCTGGGGCGGCTCACACAATGCAGAAAGCTTCTCAGAAGGCTGTTTTTGCCGCCCTCCCCTCCCTACTTGTAGGAAAGGAAATTTTGCTTTTGCCTGAATGTTCATATCTCCCTCTGTTTGTCATCATTTCAGATGAAATCTTTTAGTTGAAAAGGGGTGGCGGGGGGCAGTGATGGGGCAACCACTGACACTCTGCCACGGGCCACCTCGTTATTCCCCAGCCGTGCGCCCTATATTCTTCAGACTCTTTCTGCCTGTGACATTTATTATTTCCTCTGCCACTTTATGCCACACAAAGTACTCCACCACTGCCTAAACCTGTAGATCTGTCTTCACCCTAAAGTGGAACTGTTGGCAGGTCACCTGTCACCTGCTTCGGTCTCCTTCCCACAGGAAGACAAGCCTGTACTGCCTACGGGACTCAGTTCTTTTTGGAGAAATGAGGTGTTTGCCCAGTGCTCCTCTTGGTTTAGGTTTGGCGTTCAGCCTGGCACTGAACCCATGGCCCTCTCTGCAAATCAGAAGCTTAGCGTCATCACTGTCCTTGGTTTCCACAGCAGGTTGGCTCCTAGGGAGACATTCCTGAGTTTGGTGGCAGCTGAGGGAATCAAGGATCTGCCATTATGATAGAGAGGGGGTGAGGCCTTTAGTAGAAAGTCATTGGGAAAAGGCCCTGGCACCTCACGTATAATTGATTTTTTTCTTAGATAGAGGCAGATGCCAAGTTCATGCCAAATCCCCCGGGACTTCAGTTAAGCTCAGAAAAATGTGAAGAAATGGGTGTAGGTTTCTATGTGCAAATCCCTATAAGCCTGTTAAGTTAGATAAACATTTAATTCCAATCTCAATAGCTGGTGCAGTCCTCGGATAACTGACAGCTTCCTCAAGGATGCTCTTCCGTGGAGGAGGTAGCATGCAATTTTTTTTTTTAATTTAAGTGGAAAGAAGCAAATTGGCTCCATCCAATAATGGAATTCAACTGCAGACATGGGTCTTGTATTGCTCTCAGCATCCTAACAGAGACAGGGGTTGTGCTGGCAGTAACCACCCATGGTTGTCAATTACATATTCAGTTATGGCCTCTAACCTGCCTAGGTGCTGAGGGCTCCACCCACTCTGCGCTGTGTGTCCCTCTCTGGTGAGACCTGTGGTTTCAGATTCATTCTTATCCTGGCTGTGTGGAGGAACCCCCATTTCCACTTGGGGCACACCTGGCAGGCACCAGTCAAAGCATCCACGAGCTATTCCGAAAGGGCTGCAGAGGTACCAGAAAGCAAAGATGTCTAAGCTGGAATGTCCCAGCACTCAGGGCAGCCCTGAACAAGTCTGCCCAATTTTATATAAATACTTAGACAGGCATGAAATGGATTTTCTGGATGTCTGGCTTTTCTTCCTATTGGCTTCTCTCTTCATTTTTGCTGCTGCTTCCTTTTTATTATTTTTTTCTTTCTCTGCTTTTTTTTTCCTCCTGCTAATTCTGATCCAACCAGGTAGCAATGCATTTTCCAGGGAGCCTTTTTAAATAGTTTCTTCCCTAGTCTATTTAGTGGAAATGCAAGCTGTTTCAGCCTCTTAGGGTCAGCATTTTTAAAACAGTGTCCCCTTTGCATATTTTTAAGATAGGTGCTAATTCCTTACCTTTAATAGAATCTGCCCAAATTAAGAAATTTCTTAGATTACAAATAATAAAGTCAACAGCCCCCTTTTGTCGTCCCTTTTTGTTAATAAAGAAGTTTCTAGCCCTTCTGAGTGTCCCCACTTCATACACAGGCTGCCCTGCTGGCCACATGAGGCCAGATGGAAACACTGACCACAGAGGTATGAGCTCCATGACTCTCGGGCTCAGTGACCAAAGGCTGCCTGTCAGCAGCCTACCCACCCACTGCTGCCCAAACACACTTTTTGGCAACACCCAGCCTTTTGACTCTTGCCTTTATCTTTTTAAGTGGGGGCACAGTAATCTGCTCAGGCCTTTATGTGGGTGCTGCCCCACCAGAAATGCAGTTTAACAAAAAGCAGGACCTCTCACCATTGGGCTGTCTGGTCTGCTCACTGGAAAACACAGCACGATTAACGCCCATAAAGAAGCGCCAGCCCAGACTTGGGAGAGCAAACGCCTCATCGGAGGGGATAGAGCCCGAGACGGAATTTAATGGCTTCCCTGAAAAATGTTTCAAACTGCATGTGGCTCGATTCCATGTTAGTCCAGCGGCAGTCAAAATAAACTGGACCTGTCAGGAGCTGGTGCTGAGAGAATGTTATGAATAGGCTTATTTTGTGAAGTTGTCACTTTACACACCCAGAAAAACCAACCCAGGGCAGCGTCGGCTCCCTCGGCGTTGATTTTGGTTAAATCCCTCCCTTGAATGACTTCAATTTAATTTGGCTAGTTATGTGAGTTCTGTTGCTTTTTCCTAGTTTTCTGGAAAAGAAATTAAAAATGGGGGCCACGCAGATGCGGCCCACGGTGCGGAAGGGCTGAACATGCTGGCAAAAACCATTCCCAGCTTGCTGAGAGTGCCCCGCTGGCTTCTGAATGAAACCCTTGTTACCTGGAAGTGTTTGTAATATAAAGTTTGGCATTAACCTGTGAGGCCAAGGGAAGGAGCACACCCTAGAGCCCTAGAAGAATCAGCCCTTTCATCCACAGCTGCCGTGTCCCCTGCCCTGAGGTCGTGTTAGTTCCGGGGCCCCTCGCTGAGCCTGCACCACCCTGCGGAGGTGGCAGTTCCCTGATTCCTAGTCTACCACCTTCTACTTCAGTCTCAAAGATCCCGGATGGGGACCAGCTTGCCCGCCTTTCAAGAGGTCCTCCCTAACAACATGGGTAATGTCAGAATGTGTGTTTTAAAAAACCCAAATTGTCCAGCACATGTTCTTTTCACTTTTGGCAGATGGCCACTTTGCCGGGCTCTCAAGCCTTGCCTGATTTATGGGCCCACTGCTACGAATCCTGATTTCTAGAGTTAGAACTAAAACCAGATCCAGTCCCACAAAGGCCAAGGCCATATGTGTGGGCCCTATAGGTTTGGTCTCCTTGGAGAAACCCAACCCACTGAGAGGCACAGACAGCAACCTTTTCAACCACCCAAAGGGAAGGCTATGCCAGGCCTTTATTCAACCCGCTGTGACCACGGATGGAGTTGTGAGACAGCTAGCGGTATCTCTCAGGGCCAAAAGGTATTGTGGGTTCTTCTGCGTCCCAGGCTAAAGGGGGGGGAATAACCTATTTCATTTTATTTTTTTTTTTTTCCAGTTCTCTCAGGCCAGGCACACCACAGCCCTTTGAAAAGATCTGTGTCCCTTACCCCACCCATGAATGTGCCAAGCCAGCCTCTAGGACATGGATGGATGTCTCATGAGGACTTACGAGCTAGAGGACCTCAGTGCCTCCCATCCGATCATGCCCCCCTGTCTCCACAAAGCAGTGTAGCCTCTTCAGGAAGTGGTGGCAGTGAACACTTAGAAGATCAGACCACTGCTCGTAACACATTCCAAGAAGAAGGTAGTGGTATGAAAGGTGAGTGACTAAACGAGAAACCACTGGGGACAGCGCCCCTCCCTGTATCGGAGTCCCAAAGGGTAAAAAGAGAGGTAGTCAGCAAGAGAGAAGGTGCCACCCCTCCCAGGCTTATGCCTTTGATCTGTCCCTTGCAGAACTCCAGGGTCGACCAAGGCAGAAAGGGCTCAGATCCCCTTCCAGGGCTTCTTGCCAAAACCTGGGAAACAGGAACCAGAGCAAGAGAGGTCAACACCCTCTTTTCCCCCAGTGCACTGACTCTGCAGACAGTTAAATGAATCACTGCTCAGGGTGATAGGATCTTCTGTTTGTGAAGACACTGAGCTGCTCCAGCCTTTTACCTCCTTGCTGTGGCCAGGGACCTGTCAGTAATTCAGAAAAACAAACCACTGGATCTGGTGTGGTTGTTTCTCTCTCTCTCTCTTTCTCTCTTTTAATCTCTCTTATTGCAGAACTGCAGTAGTGCTTCCTTTCTCTCTTTTTTTTCTTTGATATACAAAGAAACCTTTAAACCCTTTTCTCTGCATCTATTTAAGGGACGTGAAAATACCACGGAGAATCTCTGACAGTGTTTTAATCCTGATAACAGATTTGCATACAGGTGATAAAGGCCTTTTATGCAGCATAAATAAATGTTCCTGCATTACCCTGCAAATCTGCCCTCTTCTAAAGAGACTCATCAGGAGATAGAGATTTCCAAATCGCCCACCGTAGGTACACAGAGGATACGTGTACTCTGTATTTTCAGACTGCAGTTATTCAAGGGCTGGGAAGCCCTTAGGCATAGATGCTCATTAGAGACACACTAATAACAATTTTAGACGGTGAACCAATAACCAGTCATGCTTCAGGGACTACCGTGCTGAGGGGAGGCTCTGAGATACCCTCTTTGCTGGCACTAAGAGTCCTGAGGTCTTGCTGTTCCTGATGTTTCCCTTGTAAACGATCAGTGTTGACATGGGCGGCTCTGTACCAAGTCCCCTCCCTTCACGGAGGCCTGGCACAGAAAGCCTGCTCACTACTACCCAGGTGCCACTTGGAATGAAGCTTATCAGCTCTGGGAATGTGGCTGACATGAGCCACTTCCCTGGTACATTCCATGAATCTTCCTCTCAGTTCCTTGGCCTGTCTCCACTCCATCCCCCCAACCTCCCAATCCTGCCTTGGTGCCCAGAGTGAGTGGGCTGTGTCTTGATGTTTTCCTCTGGTGATACACATGGGTCTTTAAAGGTATTTAACAGGCAGCAGAAACAATGGGCCATTTTGGCATGAAGGGGATATATGTCCTCTTTCTCTTTCACAGTTTTGGGGGACTGTATCACAGTTTTGGGGGACTGTATCACAGTTTTGGGGGACTGTATCACAGTTTTGGAGATATAGCAAACCCAGTTCTGAGTTTGTGCTACCTGGTCATATGTTCAGGCAGCTGAACCCAGGTGATGGTGTCAGGTGAGGCTCAATCCTGCTCTAGGCAAGCCTGGCGTGGCGTCCGTCACTGGGCATCGAAGTACCTGAGGGACCAAGGGAGGCTGTGACAGCCGTTGCTTTTGACTAGCTTCTTTCCAGGTGAAGTTCAATGTCTGGACGGCATGCTTCCAAGAAAGCACACGTTGCAGTTCTATTTGGTAACTCTGAGGAGGAGGCGTTGGCCTTTGTGCTGAAAGGCAAGGAGCATCCATCCGGTAGAAAAGCCATTCGCCAGCACACACATCTCTTCAGAGAACTCTGATTCCACTGTCTGCTTTTAGGATGTTTGTTTTCCTTCATCCTTTCGTTTACTTTCTTTTCTTTCTTTCCTTTTTTTTTTTTTGAGGTCTTTATGCACACTTTAGACATTTTCCCAAAGTAGGTAAAGGTGTGTTCATTGCGTGCTGCCATTTTGAGGTGAGAAATAAACATAACAGGTTTTTAAAGAGAAATGAATGAGAGAAAAATTGAATAAATGTCCTATCCTTGTTTTAGGATAAAAGCCAAAATATTCCGAAGGTTAAGGAATACCGCATATCCAAACTTATTCATTTCTTTTCTTTAGAATTGGTGAGAATTGTCTCCTCAGAGCTTGTTCAATCAGAAAATGACACAGATAAGATCTCGTAGCCAGATTCTCTTTCCAGGCCCAAGGGATGTGGTCAGAAAGCAGGTTGTTTGGTGGCTGGATGCAACAAAAGGACCCTCTTCTATGTATTTCCACCTTCTGTTGACCTATTCATGTGTTCTTCTCCCAAGAATTGGATTGGGATTCATAAAGTCATTAACAAATTGAATGGCAAAAAATATCTGAAGGAAGGAATATTATAGATGATGAATGTTTCTATTTGTGGGAAAAGTATATTTGCAGTTCAACTGACAGGACAGACAGAAAAAATGTCCACACCCCAAAACACTAGCATTCCAAAGTGTTACGGGCCAGTATTTGTTAAACACGAATGTCCCTCCCCTGCTCCTGCTGCAAGATGCCACGGCTAAGGACTGTCCTGCTGTCAAAGGCTATCCAGGATGGCCTCCTGGGAGTACAACCAAGAAGCAGCCCTGGAAGAACCCAAGTGTTCGTCATTGGATCTCCACATCTAAGAGCAGATGCTAGTTTAAATTTTCAAATTAATTCACACTTTTTGAGAAAAGAAATATAAAATCAAGTGAGGTGCTTCTAGAAAGAGCCAGCTCCTCCTCTTGAATTCATGTTCTGTTGACCCAGGCCTTTGGCAAGAGTGTCAGCTGTTTCAAACTACTGGCTGGTCCCCCTTGGGGTGCCATCATCTAACTGCTGTTTTTCTAACCTTTAAACACCCACCCAGTTTACAAGAACAACAGGAACCTGTAGTAAAACATGGACAAGTTCCCAAATCTACAGGGAATATGTGTCGCCCTCACCCTGCCCCTTGGGAAAAGAATAAAAAGTCACTATAATTGAACTTGATTCAGCGTGAATTCGTCTTTCTGGCCAACAGCTGTGCATACCTTGTGGAAACACTGCATTCTTCATTCATTCTTCCTTTTCCTCTAGCTAGACTAGCTAGGTCTGGCTACAAATCAGCCCTTAGGAACGTACCTCTTGGGTCAAGAGTGTGGAATAAACTTTAGGGCCCAGCATTCTTGCTCTTTTTGTTTTTCACATGCATTGATCTGGCCCTCTTTTTGTCTTGGTGTCAGCACTCTTTGCCAGGATTGTCACTAAGTTCTCCCAAGTAGATCAACTCCTGCCCTCAAAGGACTCACATCATCTGCCTGGCTGGCTTCACTCTTCCCTTTGTAGTAAATATCCATCCTAATGGCCAAGGCTGGTTCTCTGAAGCACAGATTGAATGTGCCTCGGCATAGGGGTATCAGGCTAATATCTCATGCTACAGAAAAAATGGAACTGGCTACTCAACTTGAAACTAACCCAGGAGATGTAGGAAGCTGAACCGGAATATGAAGTTTCTTCCCTTACCATTCCCTGTGGAGGCTACTGGTTAGACACGTTTGGACTAAATATGCTGGGTGTGGTTTCTGCATTCAGTTGTCCATGTTCTTTTCAAAAACTTCACTGTGACTCAGCCCAGAGGGAAGATTCTTGATTCCATCTGAGTTGGTGCTCAGTTATGATGTCCTCCTTTCCCCGGGCAACTCAAGAGTAGAGTGTGCTCTTACCTCTTCTCTCATACAAAGCCTTCAGGTAGCCAAGAGAGAGTGAGAAAAAAAAAATTCCCATAATTTCCTAGGGAGAAAAGAAAATATAGACAAGAAGTCAGTTGGTGGAAAAAGTACATTTGCTACTTGTATTAGCATCATGTCCTCAAAGATGATGTGTAAACCCCAACACCTAAAGACTTAGCAAAATGCCAGCGCTGTTGATGACTGATGTGGCTGTGTTATATGGGAGCAAAGACAAGGGAAGAATGACTGATTCACAGGTCACTTTTGTCCTCATTCAAATCAGTTGACTTTTTTGAGCACCTGCTGAGAGAGGCTTTGGACTAACTAGCTTCTGGGAAGACAAAGGCAAGACTCACCATCACGTGAGCAGCAAACCAAGTACCTGATGTAGGTGTACTGCTGTGAAAATATATTGTCTTAAAGACTTGCCCTGGGTCAGGGCAGGCACCAAGAAGGGCCCTAATTCATGGTGGAGGGAAGCCAAGGAAAGTTGCTAGAAAAGGAGAGACGTGGAGCTGAGACTCAATGTGACTATAGGTCAGCCAAGTACAAGGTGAAGAAAAAGCACTGTGTGCAGAGGGAACAGTGCTCATGAAGCCATGGTGATGAGAGAGCCTGACCAAGTAGATCCTACGGCTTGACGTTAAGGGCACTAGGGGAAGGGGTCTGGAGAGGGAAAAGCCAGATCCTAGGCCTTGCAGGGGATTTTGTCTTTTATCCTGAAGCTATTGAAGGAATTTCTACAGCAGAATGGCCTGCTTAGATTTGTGTATGAGGAGGGGACAGGGGATTCTGGGTGTGGAGGCCAGGGGAGGGGTAGAGGATATTTTGGTAAATGAAGAAGAAAAAGAAGTGGCACTGAGGCAAGAGGCAATGAGAATGGAGACTTGGAGACAGAGGATTTGAATGTTCACGGGTTCTTCAAGGGCTGGAACGGAGAGGCTTGGTAACTAACTGAACATAGGTAGTGAAGGAGCAGAGGAATTTAGGGCAACGCCCAGGGCTCTGCCTGGGACATCTGGATAACCCAAGGTGTCATCTGTTGCAAAGGGTATGTAGGAGAAGAAGTAGATTGGAGGGACAGTGTGGAGCCTGGTGAGTGTGGGAACCTGTAGAATGTTCCAGTGGAGGTGTGCAGGCCCCTCGGGGGTCCATGCAGTGTACCATGCTCTTCCCTGGCCCAGCTTCCCCAACAGCCCCGGCTCCTCTTCTCACCTGCACAGTTTCAGCACGATGCTCACCTGCAGTGAAGTTCAGATATCCAGATATCTGGGTAAAAAGCCCATAGACTTGGGCTCCTAGGAAGTGAGGAGCTCTATGAGTCTCTTTTGGGAGTAGAGTGTAGACAGAGGTAGAGATGGGCTGATTCCCTTGATCTGAGCTTCAGCCTCATCTTTGCGAATCAACATTGACTGGGTATACTTGCAATGTGTGGCATTATGCTAGTATTAATACAAAAAAACAGAGATAATTGAAACTGGTGTAGTATTTGTATGTAGACTTGATAAAGGTAAAAAAGAAACCATTGGCACCACTAACCTTGATTAAAAACACAGCAATTAAAAGCAGAGGGAGCCACTGACTGTGAAGATGTGCTCATTTTGCCTTTTCTAAGGTCTTTCTTAGGTAGAACTTAGGTAAACTTTTTCTCTCCAGAGCAAAGGAAATAAATTTTCTACTCTGAAATAGCCGGTTTGGGGTTTTGAGTTGTTTTTGAAACGTAGACCTTTGAACCTCTGCCTCTCTCAGAATGAGATTAGAAAAAATTATTGAGAGGTGAGATCTTTCTTAAGAAAAAGGAACCTGTCAGAAACCTTTGGAAGAAAGGTTGCGAAGACAGCATTTCCGAGGGTCATAAAGGTCCGAGTGACGGAGAGAAAGTGACACAGTTCCAGGAGTGGCTGGGACACCTTTCGGCTTGGCTGTCACTGGAACCAGTCATTATTTTCTGATTGTTGACTTTTTAGAGGCTTGCCTGAATTCATTTAACTTAAAGGCCAGAGTTTAATAAATTTGCTTTATTTTTTTGTATTCCCAAATGTGACCTGAATGGGTGGGTCCTAATAGGCTGGGAGCTGGCTAACTCTTCTCAGATGGCTGAGAGCCCCAGTGTCTTTGAAAAGCAGACCCCAGGATTCTCCAAATTCTCAAGGTCATGAGACTTGTAACCTCCGTTCCTTACCAAGCGTGTATCTCCAGCTGAAGTGCCTTAATGACCATGCCTGCACTCAGGGGTGATCTGGAACCCGACACTGTTTCAGCATGCAAAGGAGGCCGCTTCTAAAGAGCCCTCATCAGCGCCACAGCTAATGGGGACTGCAGGGAGGCGTTCAGACCCACTGTTTGCATCTTACACTTGGAAGTGGGTATTCTCCAAGCTGGTCCTCTCTTGCCTTCCAAGACCCACTTATGTCCCCCACGAGCATGGAGCCCCTCTTGGAGGCTTCCAGGGACAGTTCTCAGGGTCAGAGAGGACCCAGCTCCAGCAGGACCAGAGAGCTAGTCTCCTTCTTTCTTTTGCTCAGAGGCTGGAACAGAACTGACCTGTTTATTCCACTCTAGCCGAAAATAAAGACGGGCTTTAGTAATCTTGATGGTGTTGCTAAACTTCTCTTCGTTTTTGAAAGGAATGTTTTCCCTCTCACTTCAACCATGGAGAGTAGGTATCTCCTTACGCCACCATTGGCTTTCATCTCCTCTCCCTCGGAGACCAAGGACACGGTCATATCGTGGAGGGAGGGAGCTTTTGAGATGAGCCTGGCTTTCTGACAGTTGGGAGCTGATCTTCCATCTGCAGGTACCAGGATCCCCCCACGTGACCCTTTTGCGGGACTGAGGCTGTTCATGTTTCTCTCTTCTAGGGCTGCCTTACTCCCTACCCTTCACGTTGCTTCCTGTATTGGGCCCTTCAGCAATGTTGGTCCCATCTTTCTCTCTTCCGGAGTCTCCTCGTTTGTGGATCGGGTGCTGCATGGCCTGTTGACCTGACTAGTATTTGCAGCATTTCACAGCAGGCCTTGGAGAAATGCAGCCCAGGTTCTCATGGGAGCCCAACTTCTGTGTGAGCTGTTGTACACACAGAGCCTTTCTGTGGCTGATTTATCTAAACTCTAGAAAGGAAATAGAAAGCAGCATAATGGAAAACTGGATCCCATTAGTAGAGACCAGCAGGTAAACACAGAACAGATAAAAGCTGGGGGTAGCACTATTATCAAAAATGGCCACAAGAAGATAAACCAGTGTGGACTGCAGCAAAGTCTAGAAGGAGCTTCATGAAGGAGACAACTGTGCCATGGGGCCCACTGTCGTGCACATAGATGGTGATGCTTTCTCCCAAAAACCTCCTACCTGTTGACCTTCTCTCCCTACACCTCCCTAGGAGCCTGCCACTCCCAGGGCTCCACGATGGCTCTCCCATCCTCTCACTCCATACCCCTTGCCTGAATCATCTCATCCACTTTTGTGGCTAAAATCATCACCATGAGCTACTGATAAGGCAAGTGGTTCTCCAGGTCCGACCTCTCTTCCAAGATCTTGACAGTTGACTTTCCCCCCTGCATGACCCAGAGGCAGTGACACTCCACTGATCTCACATGCAGTTCATCATCTCTCCCTTCTTACCCCAAAACTGCTGCTCCCCTGTGTTTTCTGTCTCACCCCTGTGCTCTCTCCTAAATCGAAGGAGCCTTCTCCAGCTCCTGTATCTCTCTCACTCCCTGCTCTTCAAGTACTGTCAGTTTGCATCCTTTCCTTCCCCTCTGCCACGCCTCCCAAGCCATCTTCAGGGGCTTCTTGAGTTCATGTCCTGGCCTCCACTCTCCACATCCTCCAGTCCAGGCTTTACCTTGACACCCATCTTTCTAGCACACTCATCTGATTGTGCTCTGCTGCCCAGATTTCTACAGTTTTTCATCACCCACAAGATGAAGTCTGCATTCCTCGTTTCAGTATTACATGCCTCAGACATCTGACCCCTGCCACCTGTTTGCCCCACCTTATCTCTAGCTGTTGTCCACCATTCACCAAGTGTTTGCCCTACACTGAGTGCTCTCTTGGTCCTGTGCTTTGTTCCTGTGCTGTTATGCTCCCTGAGATGGCTTCCCAGGGGACTCCAAGTTGCTGCTGTTCTGGAGCTACCCCTCACTCCCTAAGGCAAACCAAAATGCTCATTGTTCTGTGCTCCCAAGAACTATGAATGGACTTGGCACTTGTCCTGCTTCTATTGTAATTTCCATGTGTGAGTCAGCCATTCTCTCTGGATTAAAAATGCCCTGGTGGCAGGGACATGCCTTCACCGCACCTGCCCCCATAGTAGGCATTCAGTAAGTGTTGAACGAGCAAATATCAGTATTCCCATACTTGACAAGAAAGTCAGCCCAACATATAGCAAAAGCATCTTTATCTTTCTCACACTGCACAGGAGAGTGACCTTCTAGTTTGAGACTTCCATTAGCATGTCATCAGAAGCAGCACAGACGAAGCAAAACAGCTGTGTGCCAGCCAGGGGCATGCGTGCTTTCAATCACATATCAGCTTCTCCAGGAAACCACTCTGCTTCTCCCCTGCTTATCTGTGTCTTGCAACCATAGCCACAGCTCCACAGACTGAAAAAGGAAGATCTTAGCATTGCATCCAAGATTGTGGCATCTGGACCATGGGAAAGGACCTGAGAATTCAGTTAAAGTTCATCCCTGGCCAACATCTTACAGAATCCAGCATCATTGGAATTCCTGGCTTGAGGGAATGAAATGGTCAAGGACCTTGGTTCTCTGATTTGCTTCCCTTTTAATGGAGTTTTGTCTTAATCCCTAGCAAGGGAAAGTGCCTTGCAACCTGCCACAGGGTGAAAGGTTAGTAGGCTGTGTTCTTAAGAACTGGGCCTTCCTCTTCTCTGTTCCTCAGTTCTCCTTGCAGGAAGGAGAGCTCTTTGAGCACATGGCACTGAGCTAGGCACCAAGATTCTTGCTCTAAAAACAGCATCCATGTGTCCCTGCCTCAAGGAACATATGGTCAAAGGAACTTAACATTACCCAGGAATGCATCTAGAAATAACTCTTCAGGAAAGCCTAGCTCATCATGTCCTGAAGTTGCATAGGAGCCTTTTCCAGGAAAACAACTCCCAATGGACCCGCATTTTGACTAAATGAGGCAGGCTCTTCCATTCTTCTAACTAGAAAAATTCTAGTTGTCAAAATAGTTTTATAGAAAAGGAACTGGCACTGATTGAGCTGAGACTTGCACCTTGCACTTCCAGACTCTTAAAACACCATGTTGTCACCTTGGCTTATAAAACACCCAGTTCACAACACAGTTCAGTAGCTTGGGATTCTGCTTGTTTTATCATCTGCGGATTTTGCATGATTAAGCTGTAGGGCACCCAGTGAGAGTTTGGTCTATGAGGTTGCCCCCTTCTCTTCTGTGATGCATTGTGCCCAACTGTGGCATTGAGTTACCCAGATGTCTCTGAATTATGATCATTGAGTTTTCTGAGCAGTGACATGGGACTTTCAGAGATGTAAATGGCAAACACCAAACCTGGTGACGGAGTGGTAACATGCTGTTGGCCTGAAAGTCAGAGCTGTGGTTAAAATCATTGCAGCTCATTCTGCAGGAGCATTAGCATTGTTTCAGAAGCAAAAACAGGTGGGGAGTAAAGTCTGGCAAAATAGCTCCAGGATGTCGTGGGAGAGAAAGTGCCAGACTCCTGAGCTGGCATGTCCTGGACTCTTGGTCCAACCACAGTTTGGGTTGAGGAGGATATAAAGGGTTAGTACTATATGCCTGGGGAAGCCTTGTCGGTTTGTGGTTAATAATGGTCACACAGGCACTCTTGCTTGTCACAGTAGAATGAATGGCTTCAAAGCACAGAATGAAGTGATTTCTGGCCTAAGATAACTGAGTCTGTTCTTAAAATGCCATTGAGTGGCCAATTGTAATTCTCTAGACAGTCCCCTTGATTGGCCTTCACATTATTGCAAATCAAGAGGTAGCTTCACCAGGCGTGCACCAACCCCACCTGGATCTTTGAGTTCAGGAGATCATCCCGTACCCACATCCCCTAATCCTAGGTTTGGTTCCCCGCAGGAAGCAGGACCTGATTTCAGAATACACCAGGTCTCTTTCATCAATCCCAGTTGTCTACTCTAAACATTGAAGAATTGGAAAGTTCCTACTTACTTTTGAATGTATAATATGTGGTTTGTTCGTTCCTCAGAATAAAGCACTTTGCAGTCAATGATGGTATCTTGCAATCCACATGGTTAGTAATGGCTAATACTTAATAGAAAACATGAATAACATTTACCCAATGCTTTAGCATTTCAAAGCACTTTGCACACACTGTTACTCAGCCCTACCACTAATGGGCTGCTGTTTGGTCCTTGTTTTACAAGAATTTGATGCAATGTAGGAAAGAGCTAGGAATCAGGAGACCTGCATTCTAGTTCCCATTTCACCACATACTTGCTCAGAGATCTAGGCTTAATGACTTAATTTTGCCATCTTTAAATGAGCCAGGAGTGGGGGAAGATGATTCCGGAAACTTTTCAAAGATCCTATTAGTTCAAAAACTCTGATTTAAAAGAATGTGGGCATGTGCTGTGCTTTGGTTGTATTTGGCAAGGTAATAATTCTCCTGTGGATTTTCAATACAGTTACTATTTACTTTTCTTAACTCTAGAATCCCAAACTTGGGGGAGGGAGGGGTTATTTCCAATGTGCTTTGGCATTTGCATTATCGTATGGCCCAGTCAGTCTTTGGCCCTTTCAAGTCCTGATATAGTATTGGTTGTCATTCAAGGAAAAAGTCAAAGACGCATCCAGATACATTCCGTAGCTTGGAGAAATGGTCAGAGGACATAGCCCCACAAAACGGAGTTTGGGGATGCAAGACACCCTTTTCCCCACTGGGGTCTGGGGGGGCATTATAGCACAGCAAAGATCAGGCTTGGAATTACAGTGACCCCACCCATGGGGTGCAATAGTTGCCTGGTTTTCCTATCATTGTGGGAATGGCTGAAACAACACGTGGAAATCTGCATGGAATGTACAAAGAAATTATCTTGAAAATGTAGCTGCTTCCTATGTAGCTTTAACATTCTAAGTCAGCTCTTTCCAAATCAACAATGAGAATGAGGCAGTCCAGGTAAACAGTCTTTCCTTGCCTTTTTTTTTTTTTTTTTTTTTTTGGTCATAATCTTATGGAAGCTATAGATGACCCTCTGCCCAGAAAAATGCTCATATATTCACAAATTTTAGGGATTTCTATGCCCTGAAGCCCATGGACCCCAAGTTAGCAATCCCTGGTCTAAATAGAATAAAGGAGCCCACCAGTAGGAATGTCACAGGGGCAGCCCAAGACTTCTGTGTCTCAGCTAAAATTAAGTAAGTAGTAACATAAATGTGTTTTTTTTTTTCTTTTTTTCCTCTGACCATCACCTTCTTTTCTTTTCTCTATTCCCACATCTTTTGCCATCTCTTCTCGTTCCCTCTCATTTCTCTCCCCATCTCTTGCACACCTTGCACTACAGATGTTCCAGCCTGGTTAAAAAGTCTCCGCCTGCACAAGTACGCTGCGCTTTTCTCCCAGATGACCTACGAGGAGATGATGGCCCTCACTGAGTGCCAGCTGGAGGCTCAGGTATGTGCTTGAGGTGACTGTTCCCTGAGGGTACTCAGGCAGGACCTGAAGTTCAAGTTCTGGACAACCTTGTTTGGACCCATACCCAAACCCACACTGTAGCATGCCTCACGTCCTGGGAACTGCCCCGTGCCAGCCAGCATCCCATGGTGAGTGAGGCTGGCTTCTTGCCTTCAGAGTCCAATAGGAGATGGGAGACAAGCAGATAACCACAGGGTAATGAGGATGAGATAGAGTGGTATGAAGAGGTATAACCCAGGGATGCTCTAAAAGTCCCAGGTGCTAGGGAGGAATCAGTGGAGTCTCCTAGAAGTAGCATTTGACCATGGCCTCAAAGAATCTGTGTCCCTGCCTTTGCTTTTCTCACTCTGTGCCTCCCTCTGCCAACCAGGGCTTGTTTGGGGAGTGACAGATCCATTTTCTGTTGTCCAGTCCAGTTATAAATCAGCTAACTTCTAACTGGCCTAGTGAACAGAAGCACCAGGTCGTACCTCAAACCTGCCCCAGCACTTTTAAAAAATCACATTCAGGCTGGTCTTAGTTGAGATTGGAATAAATTATACAAAATATTTTTTCTTCTAACCACCTTGACTAACATAGAACAATCATCAAGAATGACATTTGCCCAGGTCTCAGATTTTATTTCCTTTCTGCATGCCATAAAAGGACAAAGGCCCTCCTTCCTTCTAAGGCATCTTTCCCCAAAAGTACATGGCAAAGGCCATCAACAGAACCCTTGAAACTAAGGGTTGTGCTGTGCTCAAGTCAATAGATCAGACCAATGTCTTTGTTTCCCTTGTTTGAAATGCTATTTGCATGTTTCAGATGGACCTCAGTTTCCTTTGAGCAGTGATTTAAAAGAATTGATGGTCTGAACAAGCTAATAATATTTTCCCTGCAGGAAGGGGAGATTGTACCATCTCGGGCATGGTTGGTCAGGACGCAGAGTTCCCCGCAGATCGCTGGCTCCCCAGTGATTATTCGGTTACCCTCAGTGAACCTCCGCAGGCCTGGCTGAATCCCAGGACTGAGACACAAGACAAAGCCCAAAGTCACTGCACATTCTCAGAGAATGAAAGGCCCTAATTTCAACTTCCTAACATTTCTCCCACCACTCTGTGGATCTTGATTGCTCCTTGAGATCCTGGGGATTGATGAGAACTATTTCTAAGAGCATTTTTGTGTTTGGGTCAGAGTTGAGAAAAAAAATCTAAGTCATCAGTTGTTCAACTTGGAAAAAAAAACAAGAAATAATGGACACAGGGGGCAGAGCCAGAGGCCAGCACAACTTTCAGAGTCATTTAATTCACTGGAACCCAAAGTTAAGGGTAAACAGGAATACGCCCCCCGTGTTCCATTTTAGAGACTGGGTTCACTTGTCACTTGAGTCTTAAGTTTTTAAGTAAAGGTGATGTTGCTGGTATTGCTATCTTTGCCGTCTTTAAGAGGAATTCTATGGAATACTTGCAAGAAGTCACCAGATATTCGTATTCGAGACCTTATTTGAGAAAAGACCATCTATTGGGAAATCTGCAGTATCTATAATCAACAAGTGTTTAAATCCTTAGCCTCACCACTGCCACCAGTTAAGGAGATAAAATCCATAACTCTTACTGTGAATCCTAATCATTTACCTGGAGTAATGACTGAATTATGGATTTATGTTCTATTCTGGTTTTCCTTAGGGAAACAAAGGAGGGGCTGCAAACTAACAAAAATTCCCCATGTTTTCTGACACTGCACAAGGACTTTGCCACTACATGTGGACTTACCTCCTCAAGATGGGGAAAGACATAGGAAAGGGTGGAGAAACCATGAATGTCTGTTTGGGATGGGGCCTTCAGGGGAACTGAGGGGAACTGGAGAAGAGGAGGAATACTGGACTTAAAAATTATCTTTTAAGACTATTAAGAAATTTCACATTGGGTGGGATAACTGGCCGTTCTGTATCTCTCTCTAAGATACAGAAAGATAGAGATACAAATAAAGGGCACAACCAAAAGATCAGACAAACGTGTAGCTGGATGGAGGTAGAATATTTCATAAGAAGAGGTTTATGACAATGGGTATTAATGAGAGAGGTAAATGGATGTTGACTAGTCTGTGACCATGTAGGACAAAGAAGACAGTAAAGTATGATACTATTAATAAATAACTGAGTCTGTACGCTGATGCTTAAAAGTATGTTTTTAAATATATTTTTAATATAATGTATTCAATTACAGAACGTTACCAAAGGTGCAAGACACAAAATTGTCATCAGTATTCAGAAGCTCAAGGAAAGACAAAATCTCCTGAAATCTTTGGAAAGGGTAAGTTATGACCAGGCAAGGGGGACATTTCCACCTTCATCGTGGAAAAATGGACCCAGTAAGATTCTCAGTTGGAAATGAACAGACTTACAGAGTGCATCACATGGTTTCGTGACCAAGCTTAGCAGCGATTTTGAAGTGAAATTTCCTGGTTACACCTGCTTCTTTATAACCTGACACCGAAACATGCTTATTCCCTGGGTCCAGGCCAACCTAAAACTCTGAGGAAGTGCCATCAAATGTACCCTTTTTGTATACATTTGCCTCTGCCTTGTGTACATTTGTAGAGATTAGTGTTCACCCCACAAGCAAAGGCTGAACCCTTGATGAGAGAGTATAAGGAATATGCAAGTGTTCT
Source organism: Eulemur rufifrons (assembly GCF_041146395.1). Classification (NCBI taxonomy): domain Eukaryota; kingdom Metazoa; phylum Chordata; class Mammalia; order Primates; family Lemuridae; genus Eulemur; species Eulemur rufifrons. The sequence continues at coordinate 85,071,238 of NC_090984.1, forward strand.
TGCTGACCACCCAGGGGAGGACCTGGTTCGGGGAAAAGCTGCCCCCAGAGTGGTGAACACCAACAGGTGCACTCCAGGTCTCAAGAGAGAGGGTCAAAAGCATCTGGCAGATGGCCATAGTTGGTTCTCAAGAGAATAATTTCAGACTTTAACTCAACAGAATGGGTCTCCATGACTGATAGAACCCATCTCAAAAATGCTACATGATGAAAAGAGTTTATTCCAACGTTAAAAGCAGTTATCAGCTGCTTACTGTCTCTTTTTGTTTGTTGCCTACACAGGCCATCTTCTTATCTTTGTGTCCGGTAACAGTGTCATTTCTAGGACGTAATCACTGTATGATTTCACTAAGGTCCAAAGGAGAGCAGGCCTGTTCCACAATACATGTGCACCAGTCCTGCCTCTGACCCGGAGTTGGGATTCTTGTGCGTTGGTGCTGGGAGGCGGCTGGGAGTGGTGGCTGGGAAGTGTGCGGGTATTTGCAGCCTGCAGAGCTTGAGTGATAACCTAATAATTCCAGGGAGCCTTAGGAAGAGGACAAAGTATTGAGGGAGGGAGGTCTAAAGCAAGTTTTGTGAGCACATAAACATTTTAATGGCGTGGGAATTTTTTTAAAACTTATACACAAAGATGTGAGTGAGTATAATTTTACATACACTATAGAAAGTTATACTCAATGTGTATCACATACTGTATGTTATCTATATTTATGAAATATGCATATATAACTTTATAAAGAAAGTGTCTTTTATAAACCTCTGGCCAGATAGACTGGTAGAGGCTACTCACATGCACACCAGTGATCAAAGGCCTCTTCTCGATTAAAGTGAATTACAAATTACAAGTGAGCTACCCAACTGAACCTGAGGTTATTGTTGTTTTTATTATTTTATTTTTTTATTTTTCTTAAAACATTATTTCTCACTCCTCTTGTTTTTATTTTTTTCCCCTCAAAAACTAAAAGCCTCATTTGTTCTTTTTAATGTTATGGTAACTCCTTTAGCAAGCAGCTCGTCTCACTGAGTGATTATTGCCATTTTTAATATAAAAAACTGTTCTTTTGGGGGGAACATTCAAAAGGCCAATTTACTCCTTATCTGCTAGAAAGTACAGAAAACATTTTGCTTAGGGATTAGATTGCTAAGTGTTACACTGAATGAGCGATTTTCTCCCCTTATTTCTGGAGCATCCTCGGGCCATTCGTTCATACCCTCCGTCACTGAGGAAACGCACCCACCCTCGGGACAAAGAGGCGGAATTGCCGTTACTCCCTACAGCCTTGGGCCGAAAGGAGCATGGGAAGTGCTCGGGCAGCCGGGTAGCAAGGGTGGCCCTGACGTGGTGATGTTTTCTGTGTCCCAGATTTCACATCTAGAATAATGTTGACTCCACAAAAATACTTTCTCCCCGGTTCACTGGGGAGAGGTAAAAAGGTGAAAAGAGGCCAAACACAGTACAAAGTATGGTGGCAGCTAATGGGCAATTGCAAGGCGAGAGCGACTTGATTCAGTCTGACTTCTTTGAGAGAGGAGAGCTTGTGTCTGTCAGACAGCCGGGTTGCGCTTGCTTTGGGACACCTGAATGTTCAGACATCCCTCCGTCCCTCCGGCAGGCTGTCCCTGCAGGAGCTGAGGGCCTGGGGTGGGGACTGTCCCCCTGGCATCCACTAAGGACAGCCGCTGGCTCTGCCTCTTCTGCTCCTGCAGGGAAGGGTTGTCTGTAACCTGTTACCACTGATGGCACCAGTGACAGGCTCACATCAGCCATTTTCCAGGCCCTCCCAGACAACCCTGGGCTGACCACGTCCTTGGCAATGCTGCCGGGCTGCCCGTGCCTGCCACCAGCATTCTTACCTCACACAGAGCCCAGAGATTTCTAAGGAGATGACTGGGGCCCCACCCGTGGCTAGTTCATAATCGGCAGTAGCTGCAGATGAGCTCCACGGCCAGAGCTCTTCCATTCAGTGACTGGACGCTGAACCAAGCAGCGGCCTGGTCTTGATTTGCCCCGTCCGCTGGAGGCTCACCGTGAGTAATGCGTGGTTCCTGCCCTGGGGAGCATGGGACATGCATTGGGACAGTTAGATATGGTACCACGTGATCTCACAATCCACTGTCACTGGTGATCACTGTCACCAAGACAGGGACTCTTCCTGGGGTGAAACAGACCACTCCGCAGTGGTGAGGAGGGACACCTTTACAGGAGCCATGCTGGCTGGAAGCTCATTAGGAGACTAAAGCAGGTCTTGAATGGGACCTTGAACCAAAACAGAGGCACTGAGGATGGAGAAAGATAATAGAGATTGTTTAGAGGGAGTCTGGTAGTTGTCAGGAGGTTTGGGCTTGAGTGTCATGGCATTTGGGGACAGAAAATACAGGGAAGTGGGAAATGGAGTTCAGCTGGACGGGTTGAGTCTGAGGTACCTATGGGACCCCAAGCGGAAGTGGCAAGTCAGTGGCCCGAAGAGCAGGTCTGGAGTCCGTGAGCCCCACGGGGTCTGGAAGACCCAGCTGTGGGTCATCTTGTGTACCTGGGAGTTGGCACTCCCAGAAGTGTGTGTCAAGTGGTAAAAGCCGAGGACAGACCTGAGGGGCACCATGAAATATGGGGGACTGAGCAATAACAGAGGCTGAGCCCCACCCAGGGGGTCAGAGAACGTGGGAGGCTGGTCTCCCAGCAGGCGCCACGGAGGTGCCACATTCAGTGGAAACCCATCACTGTCCCCTGGAACTGGCCCTCAGCAGGGCACTGCAGCCATGTCGAGAGGGGTTTCAGGGGAATGGGAGGGGACAGAAGCAGAAACCCGTGAACCAGGGGTGTGAATGTGTGATGAGGCTGTGGGGTGTGGATTTGTAGACTTCTCAAGATATTTGATGGAAAAGGAAAAAGGAAAATTAGGATGGTCGCTGGGGCAGATTTTTCAACATTTGTCTTAAATCAAGAAAATATTTGCACATGCTTTTGTTCACCACTTTTCCTTTCAACTCCCGAACTGCGCAGCTAAACCATTTTCTGAGCCTGGAAGCCTGGCGTGGAGAAAGGAAATACTCACACGCTCACACACATCCACCCTAGTTCCATTTATTTCTGCTTAAGGGAGAAAATGCTTCTCTGCGAGCCTGGGCCTTTCTTCAGATATGTCCAGATCTCGTCCTCTTGAGTTCAGATCTGAGACCCTGATTTCACCAACTGCTACAGAGAAATGGCAGCTAAATTTAATAGTATTAAATGCTAAATATGTCCAGAGTAATAATACCTTATGCTAGTATGGTACACTTTATACTTTTTTTTTTTTTTTTGAGACAGAGTCTCGCTCTTTTGCCCCAGGTAGAGTGCAATGGCATCATCATAGCTCACTGCAGCCTCCAACTCCTGGACTCAAGTGATCCTCCTACCTCAGCCTCCCGAGTAGCTGGGACTACAGGCGCGTACCACAATGCCTGGCTAATTTTTCTATTTTTAGTAGAGACGGGATCTCTCTCTTGCTCAGGCTGGTCTGGAACTCCTGAGCTCAAACGATCCTCCCACCTCGGCCTCCCAAAGTGCTAGGATTACAGGTGTGAGCCACCGTGCCCAGCCTATACTCTTAAAAAATGTTTCACACTTTTCAGTGTGTTTGGCCTTTACAGCAAACCTCCTAAGGTAATCAGGACGGCTGTTCTTGTCCTTGTTTTAAGAGAAGGAGACTGAGGTGAGTCCAAATTCCAGAGCAGCCAATTCATTCTCAGCCCTGGAGAAGCTCTTCAGCTTCATCTCTGGCTACTCTGGGCCTCGCTCAGCCACGTGGAGCATCCTTTCATCCTGTCTCCTACATGTTATTCCTCTTTTCCTGAAACACGCACCCCTGCCCCCACCCACACAGTAGTGGCCAGGGGTCCCCCTTTTGTGTTCCCACAGCTCCCTGTCCTCATGCCCATCATGCCATGTGGGTCCCAGGAACTGTGAGCGTCTTAGGGTGAGGATTGTGACATATTTGTTTTTATGTCCCCAGTGCATAACAGTGCCTGGCTGACGGGAGGGCTCAGCAGCTGAGGGTCAATGACAGGAGGAGAGAAAGAAGGGATTTAAGGAGATACAGGAGTCCTGTCTGTTATGTGAGAAGTCCCAGTTCTCCTTACACAAAGGGAAGGATGGGGCCGGAGACACGTTGCATAAGTGATGGGGACACTTTGGCTGCTCAAATCTCCCTTTTCCAAATGGTTTGTGCCTTGTTGATGTCACATGCCCATGAACCAGACTTCCTCCGAGACCTAAGCAGCCAGGCCAGGCTGGCATGGTGAGAAAGTAATTCCTTCCTGCTTGTCCACGAGCGGTGGCTGTGGCCCGCGGTGGGCCAGACTTCCCACTGTCTGCTTTCCAAGGCGCTCCTCGGCACGGCGGCTTTGTATTGGCATGTTAGTTAATGGACAAGCCTTGTTTTGCCTCTTTGTGTTTATAAGGTAGGGTTATATTTTTGGTATGAAGGATCAGTAGAGGCTTGGGTGGATTCCCGATTTTTGTCGACATGGACAATTAATTCCCACAGCTAGTGGAGGGCACTAGGTTGAGTTCCATTCAGGCTGTTTCCCTGCCTCCTTTTCAATTTGGGCACTCTGTGCTGAGTTCAGGAATTCGTTTTTAAGAGTCAGGAACATGGCCGGGCAGGGTGGCTCACACCTGTAATCCCAGCACTCTGGGAGGCCGAGGTGGGAGGATCACTTGAGGTCAAGAGTTCGAGACCAGCCTGAGCAAGAGACCTCATCTCTACAAAAAATAGAAAAAAAAATATTAGCAAGGCGACTAAAAATAGACAAAATTAGCCAGGCGTGGTGGTGTATGCATGTAGTCCCAGCTACTCAGGAGGCTGAGGCAGGAGGATCACTTGAGCCCAGGAGTTTGAGGTTGCTGTGAGCTAGGCTGACACCCTGGCACTCTAGCCCAGGCAACAGAGTGAGACTCTGTCTCAAAAAAAAAAAAAAAAAAAAAAAAGAGTCAGGAACATGACCTAAAGGTCAAAGTTTCACCCCAGTGATGCCGGCATGAGCAGAGCATTGGCCAAATGGTCATAAGCCAAGTGTTATCTTTGAGGTAATAGCTTGAAGTTTATGTGGGGGGTGGAGGGGAACAAAACTCAACTCTACATGATTCTTGAGAAGTTATATTTCACAGAAAGTGTCCAACATTATTCATTATGTCTATGGTTTCTTTTTTTGGTGTGGTTGTCTCCAATAGAAGAATAAGATAAGATTTGAATTTAGGGCATGCATATGTTTCCTGTCTGAAGGAGTTCAGCTCTTCACACAACCAAAATCATCTTCTCTCACCACTAACTACAGAAGCCTTCTTGCCATGTGACAAGAGCAGGCAAGGGTTTGGTGGCAGTTGACAGAGTGTCACAAGCACTCATTTGCTCACCTCAGTGTTAGCAGCCATGTGGGGTGGCATGGCAGGGATACACATGACCAGTCAGCTTGGCTGCCAGGTCCCTTTCATGGGGAAGCCCCGTCCCTTTTTGTTTCTTTTCCCTTCCGCTCCTCAGTCATGGGCTGGACAAGGAGGTCAGCACCTTCCACAGCCCAGGTGCTGGTTGGGCGGTTGGCAGGAGCAAAGGCGGCAGGTGCTCTCCTGGCGTGGGTCAGCCCACTCCCCTCCCGGTGCCCTGCCCTGGCCAGATCGCCAGGTCCAAAGTCAAGGAAGCCGGTCACTCGGTGGCATCCAGGCTCTGGGAACGCGCCAGTCCCAGGCTGGGCAGCAGAGACAGTGGGCTGCTCAGAGCATGCCGCCTGCGCAGACAGGCCACGTGCAGAGGAAGGTGGATGCCCTCTGAAGCCCTCCTGTCTAGAAGGAAAATGGACTCTCTCCCGTAAAATAGGCTGAATGGTGGCCCTGGCCAGGTCTGCGACAATTGTGGTGGCTAACTAAAATTGCAATTGCACTTCTTCACAAACCCTTTGTGCCAACTAGGCTAAGGCACAATTCCGGCTCCACTTCCAACTCCTCCTCCCCAAATCAAAGCAAAAGACAGGGTGTGACTGTTGGTGTCCCTTGCTGCCCAGAATTGAAACACGCGTGTCCAAGGCTGCCGTCCTCAGCTTTCCTTTTTCTGATCGATCAGGAAGGTTTGGGTGCAGAAATGATCGCGTTCCATATGTTTGCATTCCCTGACATCCTCCAGCACGTGTTCTTCATGAGAGAGGATCCCAAGAATGGATTGGATACTCACGTGTCAGGCTTTTTAAATTATGTCCCTGCTATTCTGGGCTCTCAGAAGATTAAATGCTTCATTAGTAATCAGGGCCCTGATTGTCAATGTCCTTCCTGGGTCCCAGGGAAGCTTTGCCTGTGCAAGCACTGGGGGAAGCTTGTGGCAGAGGGCCCGGCCCACCCACCACGCCAGGGAAGGCCCCAGGCCCCGGCGCCCTAGCCATGCACAGCTAGGCCTCTGTGAGTCCCTGGGACGGAGATTAGTGTCTATGAGAATCAACTTTCATTCTTTTTTCTGATAAGCAGTGCCTAGTGCATCAAACTGCAAAATGATCCAATTTTATTATACAACATGTAAAGACATATTACATATATACGTTATACATATTTCTCTCCAGAGTGATCCTTCTAAAACATGTCACTCCTCTGCTCAAAACCTTCCCAGGTTTCCCGTCTCATTTAGGGTAAGTTCCAGCATCCCTGCCCCGGCCCGCAGGGTCAGGCCCATGTGGCTCCTGGGAACTCCTTTCCCACCCTTCTCGCCCGCGGGCCGCCCCGCTGTTCCTCACGTGCTTCCACCTCAGGGCTTGTGCCCACGTGTGCCCTCTGCCCGGAACGTCCTCCTCGGGATCTTCATGCCCACACTCTCCGGGACCCTGAGCCAGTGTTACCCCCTGCACAGGTCTCCCCTCATGGCAGTCCTGGCCCATGCCACAGCCCTGGCATCATATGTTCGTCTTGTGGCAGGTTGTAAACCTGCTAGGGGAAGCCTAAAGGCTGTTTCCACTGTATTCCTATGCCCGGCACCCCCGTGCCTAGCACGGTGCCTGGCACATAGGATCACTCAACTCATGCTTGGTCATTTCACAGAGAAGCACATGATAGAGTGACAGACACTAACCTGCAGCTTTCCAAATATTGACATCATTGCAACCACCCGACGAGGCAGCTACTGTTATTGTCCTCACTTTGTACACAGGGCATCTGAGGCACAGAGAGGTTAAGTCATTTGCCCATGGTCACACAGCAGTGCCAGAATTCAAGCTGGGGCGTCTGACCCAGAGTCTCTGCTCGTGTCATGGGCTGAGTGAAGGTGTGCATGAACGGGTTCCTTCATCTAAAGTCATACACAGGACACAAAGCCATCACGTGACCCAACTTTGTTATATAACTTCTAGAGTGTGTGAATGTAAAATGTATAAATGTATCCTGTCGAACTGTGCTGAGGGAGCTGGAAAAGAAAATGTACCCACCTGTTTTACTGGTCACCTCTAGATAGCGGGGCTGTCATGTGATGTGTATTTTCCTCACCATACACATCTGCATTTTCCAAACTGTCCACCCGAGCCAGGGTTAGGCTGATACAACTTAAATGCCCGCTGTTCCCAAGGGCCTCCTGCTGAAGGGACCAGCAGCCACGGGCCGTACCTGGGAACAGCTCCGGCGGGGAGGGCAGGCACGGAGGGGGCGGCCCCCGTGCCGGTGCTGACAGGTCCTTTCTTTCCCTGCCCGTCCAGGACATCATCGAGGGGGGCAGCCTGCGCCTCCCACTCCAGGAGCTGCACCAGATGATCCTGACGCCCATCAAGGCCTACAGCTCCCCGAGCGCCACCCCGGAGGCTCGCCACCGGGAACCGCAGGCCCCGCACCAGCCCTCGCTGATGGGCCCCGAGAGCCAGAGCCCCGACGGCAAAGACAGTGGTGCAGCCACCGGTGCCACGGCCACCCCCTCGGCTGGGGCCAGCGGCGGGCTCCAGCCACACCAGCTGAGCAGCTGTGACGGGGAGCTGGCTGTCGCCCCACTGCCCGAGGGGGACCTCCCCGGCCAGTTCACACGAGTCATGGGAAAAGGTAGAGCCCGATCACCCCGTTTCCCCCAATTTCTTCTCCCTGATTCCACTAACCAGAGCCACAGTTTCTGGAGGGCCTCCCCGGGGTGCCAGATAAATCGCCTTCCTGACAGATGTCACTAGCTCTGTTTTGCAGATAAGGAACATGCAGCTCAGAGAGGTTAAGCCCTTTGGACTTGCACGCCAGTCCCTCTGACCCCCAAAGCCCTGCTCCTTCACCCCTTTCTCTCCACCTCCCTCAGACCAGGGGATGCTGGGCCGTCCCACTGCAGTGCTCACTGGCCCTCGGGGGAGGAAGGTGGGATGGACTCTGGAAAAACTGATTTCAGGAACAAATGACTCACTTGGTGGCTGGTCCACTCCCCAAAGCAAAAGTGGCAAGAAACAAGTGACAGGCTAAAGGGGTACAGGTCCCAGAGCTCCCTGTGCAGAAGGATGCTGGGCCTTTGCAGTGGCCTCTCTCCTCACCACCCAGAGTATTTCCAGATGTGGCCAGGATTTGGAGAATTCTTGACACGGAGCTAAAAGTTCTTCAGTGTCTGTTGCATTTACGTTGGTCCACCATGTGACACTCTAGTGCTAATGGCTTGTGTTGATTTAGCCATTACTATGTACCAGGCCCAGTTCTCTGTGTTTACCTGTGCAGCTTACTTAATCCTCAAATTACCCCATTTTACAGGGGAGGAAACTGAGGCACACAGGCTAATTAGCCCATCTAGGCTGGCACAGTTGATGGCAGAGCTGGGGTTTGAACCCTGCGGTCTCTCTATCATCTGCATGGCCACCACCGTGCCTTCTTACAAGCTCAAGATAGAATAGGTTCAGTTCCACGTGATGGCTCCCCTTAGCTCTTAGGTGATAAAACCCAAACTTAAAGAATCACTTGTCATCTGGCCTCTCCTTGCTACCCCTGCTTCCCCTACTCCCTCCATTCTATACTCCAGACAGACTTTATATCTTTGAGTTCTCAAAAGCTTGGATGTTCTCTTACCTCTGAGTCTTTGTGCGTACTTCCTCTCTGCCTGGAACCTGGGGCCCTACTAGTTCGTACAAAGCCTTAATATAAATTACAAAATGACACCCTTCTGGGTGGATTTGGCACTGTGGGTACTCAACTTGGTGCGTACTTGTGCAGTGCACAACCTGTACATCTGTATGTGACAGCCTTGCCTAGAATGCTCTTTCCCCCACTCCATTCTCTTCACCTGTGTCATGCCGCCTCATACTCCAAGTCTCAGCTGAGTCCTCACATGCTCCAGGAAGGCTTCCTCATCCACGTGGTGGGTGGGGTACCTCCTCACATGCCGCACAGCCCCTTTGCTTTCCTAGTCTTGGCCAAGTTCACACTAGATTGTAATTGTCTGTCTGTAAATGACTGTATCTCCATCGAAGCACTGTCAGACCACTTTTAATACCCACTGAATATCCTGCCTATAACACGGTGCTTATTGTAGGTGCCTGATAAGTATTTGGTGCACAAATTGAGGGATAATAGCATCTAAAGTTAGGCCTTCCCAAGGACTATGCAAGCGTACCGTGGCCATGCTGTGTGCATGTCTGGAGGGCAGGGTGGGAGTTACAGCACGGCCCTTTGGGTGAGAGCACCCTTTCCACCCGGACTGCCCTCTGCCTTCCCTGGGGCTCAGACTCTCACGTCCATATCCTTGAAAATGTCCACCACTAGAATAATTTGTGCTTGATGGGCCGTTTCACAAGAAATCTTGATTATTTAAAAAATGTGGTGAAGGGTAGCACCTTTCCTTTGGGAGGGGAAAACAATTTTTTTTCCTTTCTTGTCCAATATTTCAGACCATTTTAAGAAACCAAGTTTTCACCAATAGAAATGGCCACCTGAGCCCATAGTTGCAGTAAGAATAATCCTGATGATCCTACAAAAACCTTAAATTCATAGAAATTCAGTTCAGGAGATGACTCATAGGTTCCTTTGGAGCTTGATGGCCAGGGTGGGCCTTTGTTCTCCCTCCTCCACCTCCCCACCTCCCCTGCCCGCACCCACACCCACCCACCCCTCCACTGTGCTGGATCAGAACAGATTTCCCCAGGGGTGAAGCCACAGCCCTGCCAAGCCCATATAGGACAGCTTCCCAAACATGTGGACGTCAGCCCCCTTCCCATGAGCCCCACACTCCTCTGGTATTGCTTCTTTATATTTTAACTACTTTGAAAGGAATTGCTAATATAAACCCAATTCATGCTCAACATACACAATTTTAAAAAAAATGGTGGAAAGTGAAAAACAGCCCTCCCTCCCCTCAAGCCCTGCCATCTTCCTTCCCAGGGATGGTGACTGTTAAGTTTTGGGATATTCTTTCTGAAACTTTATCATCACATACAAGCACATGAATATCTACTTTTACATACACACACAGGCCTTACTTACATTCTTTTCTGCAGCTTGGTAGATTTTTTTCAATATTATATATTAATACTTTCAATATTTCTATCAATACAAATAGCACCATCTCATTCTTTTTTTTTGAGACAGAGTCTCACTCTGTTGCCCAGGCTACAGTGAGTGCCGTGGCGTCAGCCTAGCTCACAGCAACCTCAAACTCCTGAGCTCAAGCGATCCTCCTGTCTCAGCCTCCCGAGTAGCTGGGACTACAGGCATGCACCACCATGCCCGGCTAATTTTTTTTTTTTTATATATATATTTTTAGCTGTCCATATGATTTCTTTCTATTTTTAGTAGAGATGGGGTCTTGCTCTTGCTCAGGCTGGTCTCGAACTCCTGAGCTCAAACGATCCGCCCACCTCGGCCTCCCAGAGTGCTAGGATTACAGGCGTGAGCCACCGCGCCCGGCCTCCATCTCATTCTTTTTTAAAGGTTGCATACTCTTCCACTGTCTGCACAAACCATAATTTATTTAACAGGGTCCCAACTGATGGACATTGAGGTGGTTTCCAAGTTTTTGTTATGCCAAACAATGCTATACTGCAAATCTATGTGCAAAGGCTGAGGAATAAATGCATTCTGTGACAGATTGGTCATGCAGGGTTAGGGAGAGGGAGGAATCAAGTGTGATGCCCAAGTTTCAAGCTTGGTCTACTGTAGTGCTGGACGTTTTTGCTCTTTGGTTGACTTCTTTTGTCCACACATCTCCGCTGTGGCCTTGTAGATACCACCACCAAAGTCAGAGCTTTATGGCCTCTATAACAAGAGTAGAATGGGCCACACCAACATGGCCTTGAGAAGTCCAGCGTTGCGTGTGTGTGTGTGTGTGTGTGTGTGTGTCCATCCTCTACCCCCAGATCAACTCTGCTCCATCCTTGGCAGCACTTACTTGAGTGTGTAGGTGAGCCTGTGTGTGCATACCTGTGCACGTCACTCCGAGAAAGTGACCCTCCAATGACCGAGCAGCAGGCCTCCTGTTCAGGCGCACACCCACACGCCTCCCAGCCTAAAAGAGGTGCCAGCCCATTCCTCTAAACACAAACGCCACTGCCTCTCCACCTGGCCAGAGGTGCACGCTCATTCATAAGATCACGGAGGCTGCTCTCTGCTATGGCGGTGGTCTATAATGCTTGTGAAGCCTGCTCACACAGAGCCACTTTTACAGAAGAGCTCAGGACGCTGCTGCTCACTGCTGTGTTCTTCTCGCAAAGTGTCTTATTGCAGAAGGCTTAATATAGAATGGTATGACTGGAATTAACCCAAGGGGCTTCTCGAGGCAAGGGCTGCTGTGGAATGAGGAGCCTCCTGGCCTTTTTTGTGAACCTTACGTAAAGCTACAGACACACATACCTCTCAGCATGTTGGTCCTGAAAGGAAATCAGAGGCAGATCTCAGGGGTTAGCCCGGGTGTGCATTTTTCTAACTCATCTACTTTTTTTTTTTTTAATTCACAGTGTGCACTCAGCTCTTGGTCTCCAGACCTGATGAGGAAAATATAAGTTCCTATTTACAGCTCATAGACAAGTGTCTAATTCATGAGGTGAGTAGTGACAGGTTTTACCAAACTGTTTTTCTCATTGCTTAGAAATGGTTCTCAGAGTTTCTGTGATGTGATCGCTTTGGTCTCCAACAACTTGTTTTTGAGGGGTGAACAGTCATTAATAATAGTTTGGGCAGAACTAGGCCATGACAGCTTCAAACCTAAACACAGCTTGTGTATTCCCGTGGCGTCCAAAGATTCGCCCGGACCGAGAGCTCTGCCGTGAGGGTCAACGCCTGACAGAACTTCTGACGCCAGAAGAATCCCCGAGTGACCGAGCCTGGGGAGCTTAACGCAGAGCCCTGCCACCTAGCTCTGGGCATGCTCAAGTCTTTTTAAATTGTCGTGTTGAACTCTTTTGCCTTTTAGCTCGGGGAAACGGGAGGAAGAGAGCCAGCACACACAAGAAGTAATGCGTGTTTGTGGGTCAATGGCTGTTGAGCCGCATTTATTTTGACTTGTGGCTTCTGTAGGATTTGTATTTGTCACACGTCCTTGCGAAGGAGGCTCGAGGCAGGGAGGAGGGGTGCCCACCTGCCCCTCGGAGCGCAGCCTGCACGTGCAGAGTGAGGCGACTCCTGGGCATGCCGGCCAGCCCTCCGCCCTGGTGGCTGCCCCTGAGGGACGGGTGGAGAAGAGGGGTTGTGCCTCAGATCCAGGACTCCGGTGGCTCCTTGGCGCACACTCCCCAAAGGGTAACAGGGACAAGGTCCAGGCTGGAGAAACTGGGGACCAGATAAACCTAGGGCAGTGAGGTCTCTTTGTAGGATTCTGATGTGAGAATGAGGTGGTAGAGGCCCCAACCCTCTCGCCATTGCCGTGTTGGCAGCCAGAGTCCAGGGGCCGGTGGGCTCCAGCGCAGGGGTGCCCAGCGCAGTGGTCTGGCCCTTCCCGCTTGCCTCTCACACACCCCCCCTCCCGGCTGCCACACAGGCACCGGGCTACTGAAGGTTCCATTTGGTTCTTGGGCCCCCCACCTCCACGGGCAGGTGTACAGCCCCCCTCTGGGATTCTACCCCAGCCCCTCCTTCCCCTTCAATCCTATTTTTGCGGTTTCTTCTCCCAGCAGTGTGAATTCCTGTGTGCCCTGGCAGCTCCAGCCACAGCTCTCTGTCACAGCGTGATTGTAGTGACCGGCTTGCCTAGGTTGGGAGCTCATCCAAAGTACTGGGTTTTTTACTAAAAAAAATGTTATATTTTTTCTATTTAACGGTTTCCCCAGAGCAACCAGGTACTGTCTGATGATGGCTGACACCCACTGAAGGGTTTGTGTATTTGTGTCAGGAAGGGACAAGGCCGCCTTTGCCCAAGCTCTGACTAACCCTTTTCTGTTTCCAATCCTGACCCTGTGTTTGTATTGGCCGGCAAAAAGCCACAGAAAGAAGAGAAGGCAAGAACACAGGGGAGGATGTCACAACGCGCTCATTCAATAGATATTTTCTGAGCACCCAGGCCCTGTCCCTAGCTAGGTGGCTTAGATGCGAGAGCGGTGGGTGAGACAGAGAAAACGGGCCGTCACGTTCATGACGACAAAGCCTCTGATAAGGTCATCCCTGCGCCCCTACGCACAAAGGAGCAGCGGCACCTTCCCCAGAGCCGGACCCGGGCATCCCTGCGCGCCGGGACCGGGAGGCTCGGTGGAGACTCGTCAGTAAGGAGGCAGCGGAGCGCGCAGGGCTGTGTTTTGCTGGGGAGGAGGACGTTTGGAAGGGGTTGAGGCAGATGGGTCAAGGGAAGATCTAAGCTTCTGAGAAAGCAAACAGGAGCTCTGTGTCCTCTCCCACACCCACTCAGCATCAAGACTTCCAAATACCCGAGGACAAGGTCCCTTCCACCTCGCCTCAGGTGGCCAGGCCATGAAACAAAAACGACGAGTCCTCCAGCTGCCTCTGCTCAAAGCGCAGCCTGCCTGCCTCGTTGGTCCAGCCCTGCACTCGGCCCTGACGCCTCGCCCTCCCAGGCGCCCCAGCTCTGAGTTTCTCTCTTTCCCTTTTGCCTCCCTGGGAGCCCTGAGTGATTCGGAGCGCAGATGGCACCAGGTGGGGGCTCTTGGGGACAGGATCACAGGCAGGGAGGTGCTTGTGTAAACCGGTTTCAGGAGGAAAGGCCTGCACGCTGCTGAAGGGAAAACTGGTCAAGGCTTCTTGTTATTATCCTAGTTCAAGAAAGAGGAAAAGCATCTGAATAGCTTTGCACAGCCTCGGGTGAGTCTGTGTGGGCAGAGCACACCCCGCCTGTGAGGCCCTGCGGAGACACAGCCTCCACCCCGGAGGAAGCCTGGCCCGAGCTCAGCAAGACAGCTCCCTTTCACAGCCCGAACGCGCTGTCCTTTAGGGGGCTAGAAGCTGGGAAGGTGTTGATCAAGCCAGCATACCTCCCTTCCTCCCCAGGGGTGAAGGGACCAAGTCTCTAGAATAATAAAAGGAAGGATAGGAAAGTTCTGAATTTTACATCTAAGACCAGTCACTTCGAGTCCTGGGTTATAATCCCAGGCCTTTTGCCACTTTGCTGTGTCTTGAGGTGGTTCTGGAAGGATGGGTTCTTGCCCCTCTGTGAGCCTTTTAATCCAGCCACATAAACTACGGGGTGCATCGCAGCTGTCTTCCTCCAGACAGACTGCTTGGTCTGGGTCTGCTGGGGACAGAGGACTGTGGAAGTGGTGGCTGGGAGTGTCTGGGCAGTCTCTAGGCACGGAGCCCTCCCTTGCCCACCAGGCCCCCGAGGAAGCTGCTCCCCAGCCCGACCTGGGGCTGCCAGTGGAGCGGGTGCAGTGAGATATCAGGCATCATGGCCAACAGCAGATCCCCCGTAAGGGAGCGCTCTTCTGCAGGCACAGGAAGCAGTTTTCAGAAATCACTGCAGTCAGCCGTGACCAGGCTCCAGCGCACTGACTCAACACCTCCCAGCTGAGAAGAACCGGCCAGTGCACTCCCTCGGCACTGCTGAGGGGCTCGCTCCCCTCTGCAACCCTGAACGAAGTGAGCCTAATGCCCCACTAAGAGCGGATGGGCTGGCCACTGCAGAGGGGTAAACATTTCCATCTTGGAGGCTGTTTGCCGCCCTGGGAGGTGTCGTGTGTGCAATGACGTCTTGGGAAGCACATCTGTACAGTGAGCCATTCACTCCTTTGCCACTTGGAAACTCAGGCCAGTTGTCCGTCGGGTTGGCTCCAGACCAGCTCAGTATTGCAGTTTTGAGACCTTGAAGTCATTTGATTTGTGCTGTTGTTGGAGCTGAAGATCATGGTTGAATAACAAATGTGAGGGACACCCACGTCACCACCAAACGGCTGGTCTGTGCAACCGGGAAAACCTGGTTAGAGCATCTGTAAGTGGCGGGTATTGAACCATTAGTAACAGCTAGGCACGTCCTAAATATTGTAAGTGCTTCTCATGTGTTATTTCATTCTCACAACATCCTTTGGGGGGTGATACTGTTATCCTCAGTTTTCAGAAGGAACCGAGTCCTGGGTGGAAGACCTTGCATAAGGGTAAGCAGGGATTCGAGCCCTGCCCGTCTGCATCCAGAGCCTTCCCCCAC
Source organism: Eulemur rufifrons (assembly GCF_041146395.1). Lineage (NCBI taxonomy): Eukaryota > Metazoa > Chordata > Mammalia > Primates > Lemuridae > Eulemur > Eulemur rufifrons. The sequence continues at coordinate 85,086,767 of NC_090984.1, forward strand.
CCCGGTGTGCCTGCATCTGTGTCCTCGCTCAACACTGGGCTGCATACACCGGTCAAAAGCAGAATCTGTCCTCTCCCTTTCTTAGTCCAGCAGAAATGTTTGTCTTCTGCCCGGTTTGCAGAGGTATTCGTGTGTACTTGGACATTCAGGGAGCATCATCAATAAATGAGGGTCATGGAGGAGAACCACATCCTCACCTTCCAGCGGTGAGCCCGACCGCCACACGCCTGCAAGGGGGCCGCACCTCTTTCTCTAACGGGGCACATAGCCCTACAGTTGGGCAGCCCTCCTTGATGAATATTCTTAATGGCATTTGGCTAAGGTCACCCGGGAGGAAGGGGATTGCAAGTCGTCAGCGATGTTTCCACGGTATGATTAACATGCTTTTGCTTTTGTGCACAGAGCTCTCCTGCGTTTAGGTCCGTAAAGATTAAGCATCATCGGGAGAAAATTAAGCTGTCATTTTTTTTCTCTCCATTTAAGGAATCTGTTTCATTTATGGGAACTAGTCATTTAGTCTGTTACTCTAAGTAATATTTTATTACTACTTAAAGATTTCATGCCTTATTGACAAAACTCGGGAGTCTTATCTCCATCGTTGTTACCGCTAATCAATCAAATCGGATGGGTTCCCGCAGCAACATGTTCTGGGCACTTGGCAGGGGATTCATATATCACGTGGGGTCCTCGACATCTAGAATACCGTGTGTCGGTGTTCTACCTGCAGCAGAATTACCCCAGCACTTGCTGCAGACACAAACTCCCCAGACACCCCGCCAGAGGGATTAAATCAGTCTCTGGGCATGTGGGAGGGAATCTGCATTTTAACTGTCTCCTTGGGTGAGTCTAACACACCGTGAATTAGAGAGTCCCTGCCTTGGGTACTCAAAACCCATGTAAAGTCCTTCCCTCGGCTGCAGTGCGTACAAAGGCTGTATGCAACAGGACACACTATACAGACGACAGTGTTACAAGGCAGTAGGCAAAACATCCCCACACACCAATTCTACTATTAATAGAAAAGACTTGAGAAGGCACCACATCTACCCACTTTCCTAAACTGTAGGCAAGGTTCAAGTCAGGACTGGTGCACTGGGGCTTTTGTAGGGCATGGCACCCCACAACTGGAGATTTCTCAGCAAAGCCCTGAAACACGGAGAACATGCTCCATTCTCCACTGCTCTGCAGACCACTCCAGGGTGACCACACACCACCAAGGAGATTGATTTTTAGAGTGGTTTAGAATTTCCATTGATTATGAAAATACAAGGGGCCCACAAAAGCCAGAGTAGTCAACAATCAATTTTGCAATTCATTGTTGGTTAATAAATAGAGTCCAGAGTGGAGTCGAGAGGAAAGGAAGGTGGGTATGGATAGACTTGCCAGAAACGCAGCCAGAAACAGGGGTTGTCAAAAGCCTGATGCATGTACCTTACCAGGCACCTCCTATGTCAAATAATTTGAATTTCCAGGACAGGCAGCTTCCAAATTAAACTGACTGCTATTTGGACCATGGTTGGAAACAGGTACAGAGAGAGCAACTGTAGAGACTCCGATGTTTTCCCCTATTAATTGCATGTTTCTCCCCCTAATGCCAGGCTGCATCACCCATTTAAAAGTCCTGTTTGTTTTTGCAGGCATTTACAGAGACACAGAAAAAAAGATTGTTGTCATGGAAACAGCAGGTGCAGAAGCTCTTTCGGTCTTTCCCTCGGAAAACCCTTCTAGACATATCAGGATATCGACAGCAAAGAAAGTATGTTGGGATTTCATTCTTTGTGATGTATGGTGGTTCCCCTGGTGCCTCATTGCCTGCCTCGGTTCCTGGGGCAGGAATATGGTAGGGCATCATTCCTTGTTCGTGAAGATGCCCTGTGGCGAGTTCCAAATCACATTCCTTAAACAGGTGGGGTTGGAAAAAGGCTGTGAGAGAGAGTGTTCCCAGAGGAAGAGCTGAATGTGAGCCTTTGTAACTCGATTTACGTTGTCAAAATAATGGCATTAGTCCGGATGGACACGGGAGGCGAGGGGCGGGGTGGGTGTGATTTAATGAATACCAGCAAAACACTTGGTGGTTTAACCACAAAAGGGGAATCTGAAAGGACAAAAATGGGTTGTTCCATCAGCACCTTAAGTGATAGTGTAATTTTTTCTCCCTTCTAGCTGCAGACAAGCTAATTATAGTTGCTGGCAGGGTGAAGAGCCCAGTGCTAGTCTATTTTGGTCTGAGCTGCAGTCTCATAGTGGAGCAGTACCATTCTTGATTTTTCATAGTACTTCAGCTTCTCAGATGCTGTTAAAAATAAGCCCGATTGTACTTTAGAACCCATTACCTTAATATGGTTTTAAATTGAAGAATCCAATTGCATACTAAAGGTGAACTGCAGTAAAAATTTGTGGGAGAAATTAAGTAGGGGGAAGGGTTGAGTTAAGCCTTGAATGGTGATAGGGAACCGTTGGGAAATAAGGCAATGATAATGCAAAGATCCTGAAAAATCAACATTCTGGTTTACATTTTAAAACATGAGCAGATAAATAATTTCTACCCTTGCACTTAAAAAGCTTCTGAATTCATTTCATTTCTCAGTGCCTATATAGAATCTCTCTGCCTGCGTCGTTAACATTTTGGGCATTTACTTGCATAAGTGTGTCTTAAAACATCACTGTTTTGTATTTAAGGTAGATAAGGCCAGTTACAGTTTGTAAAAAGTCTTCATGAAAGATTAATTTTAAAATTGAAGAGTGATCACATTCCAACATCTATAATATTTATTAAACATTTATTTAGCACTTGCTACATGCCAACTGGTATCCAAGCACTTTAAAAATATTAATGCATTGAATCCTTACGACAGCCACGTGAGGTAGGTCTGCTGTTGTTAACCCCAATTTCCAGATGAGTTGGTGGCTCCATGCTTTTAACCCTCACAGAAGTTAGGCAACTATCGTGGGCTCAGGTTGCTGTGTGGAAGAGACCATGAGGCAAAGCAACACTCTTCATGGTCAGCTCCCTGGCCCCAAGCCCTGGGGTTGCCAACCCTGGGGGGTTGGGCTAGACCACCTCTGCGCCCTGAGGATTCCTGATGGCCCAGATGAAAGGCAAGGCCTGTTCCTCATCCTCCTGCCCATCTCAGGCATCTCCCTTCTTCTGGAGCAGAAGGCCTCAGAACGTGTTGGTCCCTGAAACCCTGCTGGCTGCCGTATAACCTCCCAGACCTGAGGCATGTTGAAGACTAGTACTTTCCGACCTAAGGTCACCCAACCCAAGCGCCAGCACCCATGTGTGGTACCAGCAGCCTTCCCGAGTGGACCCGGGAGAAGCATGGAACCTCTCTGGCCATTGCGTGGCCCATGCTGTGGGGAGGGCCTGTGGAACGGTGGCAGTCTTTGTCCCAGGTCCAGAGCACTTGCAAATGTCATCATCTCTGTCCTCATAGCCCTATGAGGCAATTCTTCTCCAAGGAAAAGGAGGCGGCTCCAGATGCCTCTTATAACACTAGGCCCTTGGAAGACAAGTTCTAAGAGGAAGAAGGCATTCAGAGCTTGAAGATGAAGGTAGGGCTTCTAAGCTCTTTGCTCCTCTTCAGAAAGGTCCACTCCTGCCTCCATCAGCCCTGCTTTGTCACTGGTCCACATTCGAGAGCCCTGCTCAGGGTGGAACACGGTCCATCAACCTCAGGCTCTCTAGGGTGTTATTAACTAACGCTTGAATTGGGCTTACCAGGTTGAGTCCTGATGGTGTCTTTTCATTGATTAGATAAGAATAAATTCAGTCACCGATTGTGGATGTTCAATGGGATGTTGCTAAAATGCTAGAAAATATTTTATGCTCGTAAGTATTTCCTCTGGGATCCTTTTATGCTATTAATTTGCTTTGAAGATCTGTTTCTCTGATAATACAAAGGTAACTGCAGCCCAGCCCCTGCTTGAATTATCACAAATCCCCAATTAATTGGTTCTGATTAATGTTATTTTATCAAAGACTTTTCATGCATTTCAGTGTAATGAAATCAGATTTAGAAAGGCAGAGCAAGAGAATGAGAAAGGAAAACTTCACTTTTGGCACTTTGTTCTCTCCCCAGAAAGCATGATGATTTCATTAAGCCTGGCAATCTTAAGTAACCTAAGCGTTCACTCCAGTAGCCAGCAATGGCAACCCTCAGCAAATCTGGGTTTGTAAAAACCACCGAAGGACACAGCAGCAGGGGACCCACTGTCAGGAGAAAGATGACGTAGCCAAATTCTCCCTCCCATCAAGTCCTACTCCCAAAATATTCTGGGCTCTACTCCCCACCTCTGTGTCCAAGTCCTAACTCTAGGAGTCCCTAGTTCCCTCACTTCTCCAGTGACTAAGTGTCCCATAAGAGAATCCTCTGCCCACATTACATTGCTTAAGAATACAGTCTTGCCTTCCTGGAAGCACAGATCATTTTCAAATCACTCATTGACTCCGTATTTTGCATATGAAATAACTTCTTAAAAATCCAACCAAAAAGGAAAGTGAGAAATTGCTATCCACACTAAATAAGGAAAAATCTTAGCTGAATACTGAATCATCTACCAGGTGGCCGAAATTCCAGATTCAAAAGTCTGGAAACAAAAGGACTACTTTTCGTAGTTAAAAAACAAACAGAACACTTGATCCTGTCTTCTACTGGTCATCTATCTCAGATTGTCCTTCTTCCAAAGGAAAGGGGTCTCAATCATGTGGAATCAGTTCTACCCCTCCTGGCTCTAAGTTCTTCTTTCCAACAAAAATCTTAGACCTCAATCAACAAAGGAGGAGTGGGGGAGAAAGGATGAGACAGACAGACCAAGACCATGTCCCTCCTCCTCATCATCCTTTGATGTGCTTCTCACCAGAAGCTAGAACTCTTTCTTCTGGAAGTAGAAAGACACAAGCCCAGAATTCTCTTGCCTGCCCCTTGTCTCCCTAGGAGATGTGGGAATCCTGGGAGAAGAGAAACGTTTCCTGAGCCCTGTTGCACCGCTGGCTCAGACCACCCGCCACACATACACACACACACACACACACACACATATGCACACACACGCACAGCTCTCCCTTTAGCTCAGGAAATGACTGTTTTGCAGGCCCCTTATCACCCTCAACTGGTTAAACTACGTCAGCCCTGCTTCCCGGAGTCTCCTCACAGGCTTGGTACAAACCTTCCCCATGTGGCTGGAAAAGCAAGTCTGTTCCATCTTGTGGCCGTCGGAGGTAAAGCATTTCGACTTAAACCCTAAATGACTAAAGCTGACTCTTCTTGGAAAGAATGTGCTGGTCCCTGAAACCCTGCTGGCTGCCGTGTAACCTCCCAGACCCGAGGCATGTTGGAGAAGACGAGTTCTTCTGCACTGAAGTCAACTAACCCAATGGAAGTGCCGGCGCCCACATGTGACACGAGGGGCCCCCCGCCACCCTGCGTGGACCCAGGAGAAGCACGGAACCCCTCCGGCCTTTGCGTGTCCTGTGCTGCAGGAAGGGCCTGTGGAGCGGGGGTGTCCGTGTCCCGGGTCCAGAGCGCTAGCAACTGTCTTCGTCTCTGTCCGCATATCCCTGGCCCTAGAGATGGGGTCAGCTCTCCATTTGGGGAAGCATCGTGATGGCAGAGACTAATCCATTCACTCGTCCATTTACTCATCCAACCTGCATTCAGGAGCCGACGCAGGCGTGGGACATACGGGATTGACGAGGACAGACACAGCGCTTACGTCCGAGTGGGGCTCTCTCTCCCCACGTCTGCCACACAGATGCACAGATCCGGAACGGACTCCGGGAGAATGGAAGCAGCACAGGACACAGGGACAGGAGTCAGACCCGGTTCTGATCCTGGCTCTGCACTTTCTTGCTGTGGCCTCTCGAAAGGCACAGGAGTGCCCAGGACCCACGTCCTCATCTGCAGCACCGTAGGTAGGACAGGTGCAGCGTGGAGGAGGGCAGAATAGCGTGATGTTAACCTCTGGGCTTGTGTTCCGGCGCGCCCCCTGCTGGCTGTGTGGCCTTGGCAAAGTTACTAAGCGCCTGTTTTACTTCGGCTGTGACGGATAGAGCACCTACTTCACAGGGGTGTTGTAAGAACTGAAGAGTGATGTCAAAGTCCCAGAACGGTGCCTGTGACATGCGCTCACAGATGTTAGCTGCTGTTGTAATCACAGCCTTTGGCTGGCACAGAGCTCCCGAAGGCCTCACAGCTGTCAATGTGAGCAGACCCCAGGGCGGCATCCCACTGGCAAGCCGGGGTTGGGGAAGCGCTGGGCGGTGACTGATGGTCTCCTGGTTCCTTCTCTTGGCTCTTGCAGTCGCGGCTTTGGGCAGTCCAACTCCCTCCCCACGGCTGGCTCTGTGGGCGGCGGCATGGGCAGGCGGAACCCGCGTCAGTACCAGATCCCCTCCCGGAACGTCCCTTCCGCCCGCCTGGGCCTCTTGGGCACCAGTGGATTCGTCAGCTCCAACCAGCGCAACACCACAGCCAACCCCACCATCATGAAACAAGGAAGACAGGTTTGTTCTGCCCCAGGGAGGAGGGAGGCCCAGCCAGGCTCATGGCCCGGGGCTTCAGACCTCCCTGCCAGGTGACCCCAAGGTGGTAGAAAGGCCAAAGGGAGCTTAATTGAGGGGCATCTGTCCCTATGCCTCAGAGGTGACCAGCATCGTTTGTGCTTTTTCCCTGGGAGACAAAGCAACCCCAGAGCTGTGCTGAGGATGCCCCGGGGACCACTTTAATCTTGGAGACCCTGAACATGAGGGAAATGCAAGACCTATTTTTTCTTTGCCCAGATCTGGGTTCCAGAGAAGCCTGAGCACTTAAGGAGGTTTCTTTGCCTTTGTATCCATGGCAGATAGCTCCCTTGTCGGGTTCCAGCTGTGGTGGAGAATCCATGGGACAGAGTCAGAGAGAGGCTGTCAGAGGGAGAAGTGTCACATTCTCAGCCAGTCACGGTCAGCTGCCCACAATGTCCTGCTGTGTGACTGGAGCTGTCTTCTCTGCCCCTAGGTCCCCACCCCGCCCAGTGCCTTCCACCTGCGTGCCCCCAGCCTGGAGGGCTCTGCAGGTTGGGTTTGGGATCAGAGGGACACAGCAGGTCTGAGGTTGTGGGTTCTCATGAGAAACTAAAGGATGACAGATGGACTTAAAAATAGGAAAACAGCTCCAGGCAAGACAGGCGGGATTCACTCCCCAGGGAAGCAGCACAGGGTGTCAGAAAGCCCCATGTTCCTGACTATTGCCAGCAGATCAGTTCAAGAGGACGTCACTGCTGGGACACACAAGCTGAGTTGTGCCAGCTCATTGCCAGCTGAGAGGTTTTTTTTTTTTTCTCCCCCTTGCTTTGGAGTAAATTGTAAGCATCTCAAAAAGAAAATCAAATGAGAGCCCTGAAATAGTTTGTGTTCTTCATTGCAAGCATTTATAGAACTCCCCCATTTCCTAGAAAAGTGACAGGAAAAAGCAAAAGCAACAAATAGGATAAAAAGAGGTTTGGAGACAGGGAGAGAGGTGTGTCCAGATTAAGCTGTGGCTTAGAGCGAGGCCGAGGCCGAGGCCGAGGAGGTGGGGAGAGAACACAGTGAATGGCATCTAAACCTTCCCTCTCTGAACGTGCAGATGGGAGCTGGCCTGCAGGCCTGTTCTAGACATTAGCCGAGAGTTCTCCGGGGATATTTCCCTCCTAAATTCTGGCTGGCGGCTCTGCTCTCCCACCCCAGGGGGTCTGAACTAACAAGTTCCTTTTTGCTTTTCTCACTAGAATCTCTGGTTTGCCAACCCCGGGGGCAGCAACAGCATGCCCAGCCGCACCCACAGCTCAGTGCAAAGGACCCGCTCGCTGCCCGTGCACACTTCCCCGCAGAACATGCTGATGTTCCAGCAGCCAGGTAGAGCCCGCGCTCGTCTCTCACTACGTCTCCTTTGACACGGAGGGGAGGCCAGGATGCCAAAATAGATGCCCTGGTGAACCCAGCCGGAAAGAGCTTAGCCTCGACTGTCACCATGCATTCTTTTGAGCTTATAGAAGCCTTTCCTTTTTTAAACTGTGCCTTGCCAGCATGAATAGCGGCGGCTTGGCTGGGAGCCAGCGCATGGAGCCCCAGAGTCGGTTGCAATCTGATGGGGATATTTTTGATACTAGTCATATTTCTAGATTGATCATACCAGAGATATCATCAGAGGGCTTTTCGGTGGGGAGGGGTTTCATGTGCCGTGCGTGTGTGTTCATGGGTATGTGTCTATAGAGAAAGAATGAGACAAAGAAAGAGAAAACTTGACCTTGTGGATGCTGAGAGAACTTTCCCCTGCTTTGGGCTTGCCTTGCAAAGTGATGACTGTTGGACCAGCCGAACGTCTTTCTTTTACTTGGTTAAAGAGCAGCTTGTCACACTTCAAGTCCATGTCAGCTTCCACCATGCCTCCTAAAGCAGAATAGTTGGAATTCTGTACAGCTGTCAAATACCTAAACCTCTTCCCTGTGCAGGCAAGTGGCCTCTCAGACTCCAGGGGTATTACAAAGCTACACAGCAATTACTCCACCTGTCTGGGTGCCCGCCCCAAGGCAGGCAAGCCAGGGGCATTTGTACCTGTAGGAAGACACCCACCCTAAACAGTAGAAACGTTCTGTACAGTAATTCCTGCAGGGGTTCAAGGAAAGAAAGTGTCACTGTGGCGGGCAAGGAAGCTTCTTAGAATTGGAGCTGAGCTTCAGGGGGAAAGGGTGCAGAGGTGGAAAGAGGGAGGGAGGGGTTACAGGCAGCAGGAACCCAGGGAGCAGGCCTGCAAAGGTACAGAGTGCCACAGCGTGTCCCGGAAGCCATGGCTCGGCTGAAGGGTCTGGCCAAAGGAGCAGAGGAGACCAAGGGAGCTGTAAAGATTGCGGCCCCCTAGTCGGGGGCTTGGAATCCAAAGCCAAGGAGCTGGGACTGTGGCCAAGCTCAGCGGGGAGTCTAGGGGGGGGTTTGAGCAAGGGTCAGGCAGGAATGTGCAAGGAAGAGTGAAAGGTGGGCCAGGGAGGAAGAGGGTGCTGAAGGAGAGGACCCACCAAGGGAAAGGACGTCAGGAAGGGAAGTGCCATCCACAGGGTCCAGATGCCCAAAACTCTTACTCACTTTTGTTTTAAAGTTCCTTTTCTCCACTTCTATACTTGTAGCTGTTTTTCTTCCCAGGAAGAACTATCCTATAAAATTTAGGAGTCGTGATAGGCCTTCGCCCTTGGTCATTTCATCCCATCCACTGTTTTCATGCTATCGTCCATTCCCAATAAAAGAGAATGCGGACGAGATTTCAAGATGCACGAGGAGATCGTTCACCTTGGATGTTTTCTCCCCCGACCTCAAGCCCTGGACTGCAGCCCAGCCGTCTTACAGGAACCCTAGCAGAGTGACTGCTCTCCTTCAATCCCAATACACGTGGGGCCTTCATTTTTTCTAACCTATTTTTTCCTTTCTATGGCCGTTTTCCCAGTTCTTAGTCTTCCTCTTTGTTCTTGCTGTCCCTTCCCCCGGTTTTCCCCATCTTAGTTGAGAAGTCCAGGCCCAGAGAGTCCAGTTTCTAAAAACTGGACCATCCCTGAGTGCTTTGGATCTGTTGATATGATCCTCAGTCTACACTTTTGTTTCCCCTCTACTTACTGTTTTCCAGCAGTGCCAAGTGGCTGGCTTGTGCTCAGGGCAACTATGAACCTAAGATTGTTTTCACTTTCTTCCTATGAAGCCTCTTTTTCCTCTGGTTACAGAATCAAATAATACAGAAGAGCTTGTAAGGAAAAGTGACTGTCCCTCTCCCCTACCCTTTCTTGCCCATAGTCCCATGTTCCAGGGGCAACCACTTAAACTACTTACAACAGTTTTCCTGCAAGTCTGCAAATGATGTGCTTTGCCTTCTAGACTTAAAACTCTGGAACACTTGGGCTTTTTTTTTTTTTTAATCAATCTCTTGCCCAAGCAATACAAACCCACCTCTAGCAAGGCCATGATGAACCATAGCATTTCTAAGAACAGCCATAGTGTGGGGAAAAGGCTGCTTCAGATTTCCGGATTGCAAAGGAACTGGTGAGCACTCGACAAGAGCCACTCCTAAGCCCTGCCCAGCACCAGCAAGCCCCTGCCAAGGGCACAGGGTGGCCGCTCCTGAGCCTTCGCTCAGGGCTACAAGTGCATCCCTGCCCTTGCTGAGCAAACGCTGGTTGTCAAGACTACATGTCACTGTGAGAAGCTTCCCAAGAAGGCAGCCTCCTGCACGGGGACAGCACCTCTAGTCTCCAAGCCAGGTCCAGATGTAGACTCTTCCTAGAGTCGGGGTGTCCTCCACACATGGGCCCCTCCACAGAGAGCCGCACACCATGCTTAGCTACGGAGACTTCTTGGGGCTTGTGGCCAGGCATTAGGACTATTGATATCATCATCAGGACAGCAAAAATCAGGAAGGCAGAAAGTGGCTTTCATCTTTACACAAATGGGAGTAACAGTGAATGCAAAATGAAATAGAAATGCGTGACCAACCCCAAAGTAAATACTCAGAAAACTATGTTACAAACAAGGTAGTGTTTTCCTCCTGGGCATTAGATGTCTTCAGAGAATGCACTTTAAGCTGCATGGGCAAATCGTGAAACCTACGGTGCGTTCTAAGGATGCTTTCACTCTGTAAACTTAAAATAATTCCGTTAAAATGATACATGACTTTAAATGTCCCCAAAGACCTGAGACTAGAACCAGCTGAGTTGCATATCACCCTGCTTGGGTTTATAAGACGCTTCCCTCATTGCTGGATCTACATAATACACAGACCCCTTGAAAGCCCTGTCAGGTGTGGTTTTGGATGTTTCCCAGGACCCTCCAGGAAAGCCACCCGCCTCTCAATGGCCTCTGGGATGAGTAAGAAGCACTAAGCTGGCCCTCCCGGAGTGCATGGGACAAGGTGAGACAGACTCCCCAGGAAGGTGACTTGAGCTCAATACAAGTGTGGCCTCTGGCGAGCTAGAATGGTCACGTTCCTCACAGAGGTAGGGTGTTTTCCCAACTAGAAAATTCATTTGGAAATTGCTTGGAGCGTGATCCTTTATTTTGGAAACAGCTCTGTTCCTGCTGCCCCAGGCTTAGGTGCCCTTGGGATCCCACCAGAGAGGATCCTGGAGTGGCTCTGACACCACTGGGAGGCCTTGGTGGTTCTTCACCGCCCGGAGGGCCCAAAGGCAAGGGCAGAGCAGGCTTTTAAGGAAAACCACCAGAAGAGTAGGCTGAGCAGTAAGGGAACCTCATCCTCCCCTCGCAACATACCACATGGAAACTGCCGTCGGCACTGGGCCATCTGGATGTGAGAGGGACGTGGTGGCGCCTGCCATGGCAGCCTCTCATGGTGTGCCTTACCCGTTCACCGTAGCAAACTTCCCCTACGCATCAGCTCGTGGTTGGGATTCGTCCGCCTTTAGATTGCCACACACCTGGGAGCACAGTGCCCTAGGCTGCTATGGTTCATTCCTCCTCAGTGTGAGCGAGTTTCAGAGTCCTTCCTGAGAACTGCCTTTAGGAAAAATAGGGAGAGGGAGCATGTCATCGATGCACCCGGGTCTATTCGGGGAGTGGAAAGGGCTGCCATGCAGAGGCAGAAACCAGAGCAGGGACCACTTAAAGTACTACATAAACATTTCCCCTTTTTTTTTCTTTTGAGACACGGTATCGCTGTTACCCAGGCTAGAGTACAGTGGCGTCATCATAGCTCACTACAACCTCAAACTTCTGGGCCCAAGAGATCCTCCCCACCTCAGCCTCCCACGTAGCTGGGACTACAGGAGTGCGCCACCATGCCCAGCTGATTTTTGAAAAAAGTTTTTTGTAGAAATGGGGTCTTGCTATGTTGACTAGGCTAGTATCGAACTCCTGGCCTCAAGCAATCCTCCCACCTTGGTCTCCCAAAGTGCTGGGATTACAGGCGTGAGCCACTGTGCCTGGCCCCCTCCCTGTCTTATAATAAGGCAACACAAACAGCCCTGCTCAGGACTGGCAGACAGTGGATACGGAGGGTGGCTCTGTTTTCCTGCCCACACCAGTTTTTTTTCTTTTTTAACCACCTTCCCCCTTTCTTCTTGGCCCTCACCTTCCCTTGTCTCATCACAGAGGTCCCTGTCCCACTTCTCTGTCCCCTTCCCCCTCCTAGGAGCCTGTCTTCCCTACTCTCCTTCCTGCAACCCCACTTCTCACTTAGCCAGACACAAAACCTTTCTAGTTATTCAGCAGAGTAGCCTCAGCTGTCGTTGGCAAAGTAGGGTTCTAAAGGCTTTTCCTAGAAGGCTCTGGCCTGTTTCTTATTCTAATGTTCTAAGGAAACTGGCCCCTTACCCTCAGCGCCTTGGAGAACAAGTTTTTTGCGCTGTAGATACTACACATGTGAGACTCAGCAGGGTGGACCATTTCTGCCAAGGACAAGCCATGTGGGTTGCTCAGTTGGATGCTGCAGCAGCATCTCTTTAGGGATGGGTTGCTGCTCGCTTCTGGAATCTTCTTGACTCTGATATGGAGCACGAGACTACTCTGTACAAAAAGATACAATTAAAAAGTGTCAAGTCAGCCTAGACCCTGGGGATCCCAGAAGTTGGGATCCTCACTAAATCCTAGGGTGGAGTGATGGTAAGGAAGAAAAGAATTACTGGCACTCAGAGATGTCACCTGAGCTGCAGAAATAGGCCTACTTTGGGCAACAGCAGAGAAGGCTGAGTTTAAGAGGAGTCTTTCTCTCTTGCCTTACTGAGGACTCACAACTGTGTCTGCCTGCTCTGTGACCGCTGGGGACCCAGGATAAATGAGATGAGCCTTCAGGGTTAGCAGGAGCTGTAGCAAGAGTTGGCCTCGTGGTTAACATGGGCCTGCAGGGCAGGAACTGCCCGAATGCCCCTCTGGAGCTCCAGTGAAAACTCTGCCCACCAAGCCCCATGCAGCTAAGGGTTTCTAGCCTGAGATGGAAGCTGTTTTCTGCCCAACTATCTCCCTCTGTCTTGTGTGTGTGGCAAGAGTCCATGGATCTGTTTTTATCAAATACACAATTAAAAAGTCACACTATTAGGAAACTCTGCAGTGTGAACATATGGGCTTCTCCAGAGACTTAGAAGTTTTCAGAGCCGCTCGGAGTGGTGTGGGTCACGGCTCCCCAGCGCTGCAGAAGAGCAGGGGAGGAGAAGCCAGTGCCCCTACTTCCCACCTAAAAGAGCAACCACGAAGGTTTGGGGATTCTGGAGCGGAGAGCCCTGCATTTCTCAGCCCCCTTTTTGGAACACGCAATCCCGGGCTTGGAAAATGGCATTTTGCTGCGTGTTGGCAGGAAATCTTGCAGCTGAAACACTTCTCTCCAAATGTCGAGCATCTTTATTTATCCAAATCTCTCCACAGTGTTTGTTTAAAGGGGAGCGCTGGAGAGTAAACTAAATCTTACAATGAGCATATGGATGGCTATAATTGCTGAGGTTTGTTTTTTTTCATATTTGCTAACTCACTATATATAAAATTGTGTTTCTATTTTATAGATTTCACACCCTAAAGACTGCTAATTTTTGCATGCATATGATTTTCACATGAATGGATGAAAATACTAAAATCTTTCCCTCTGGGATTGTCTGATTGCCCCGACCCTACTCTAAGAGCAACTAGTGGGGGCTCCAGGGCGAGATTCTGCCATCCTCTCTGCTCCCCACTTCCCTGGGTGCTCGATCAGCCTCCGCCCATGCGTGAATTGGCACGGTTGTCTTCCAAACCCATCGATGCTGGGACTCGTGTCAGGAAGAACACTCTCTGCTCCCTGGTGCCTTCCATATTGATCCATTACCAACCTTCTCTTTGACACTTTTAAATAACAGAAGCGACATCAGCCTCTAAACTACCTGGCAATGGGAAACTCAAATTGCAACAAAGATCTTGATGGACAGCTAATCAAGGAAAAGAATTACTTTGGTTTAAGCTGTTGGTTTTAACTTCCTATCCCACCAAACCACCAACCTCATCTTCATATCTCTCTCTCTCTCTCTCTCTCTCTCTCTCTCTCTCTGCCCCCACGTCCCCGCTGGGGTGGGGATGTGAGCAGGGAAAGGACCTGAAGTCTCAGCCACAGGATGCTTTTCCCACTTGACAGGTGGAAGAGCAGGGAACAGCTTCCCGGGATCACACAGGCAGCGGCAATATTGAGACTTCCCCATCCCCCAGGACAAACCCCTCCATAGCATCTCACGGTTCTTAGCTGTCAGAGTTTCCGCTTTTCACTCCGTAGACACGTAGGCAGCGTGCAGAAGGCCAGGGCCGGTGTCAGAAAAGATGCTCCCCCTGCCGTGAGTTTCCTCCCTCGCTCCTCCTCGCAGTGAGGCAAAAATGTGCCAGGCGTGTGTGCTTAGCACTTCGCAGAGCTAAGTCCTGCCGTAACAAAGTGACATTCAGCTAGGGGGGGAAATAAACACATAGTATGTTAGATGCTGGTGGAGCCTCTGAAGAAAAATAAAGCAGGGGGAAAGGACGGTGTCGGGGGAGGTACTGTTCACACACAATAGACTGAAAGTCCTTTCTGAGGAGGCAGGAGAGCCAGAAATGTGAATGCAGAGAGAGCGCCACGAGAACCTTTCTGGGGACCTGAATTCCAGGCCGGGGGGAACAGCAGTGCAAAGGCCCTGGGGTAGAGGGGGCCTGGGAAGGGAGCAAGGAAAGGCAGAGCTGTACAAGGGCAGGGAGGTAACTGGGGGCCAGACCAGGTGGGGCCTTGTGGGCCACGGCAGGAGGTTGGCTTTCCTTCTGACCGGAGGCCGCTGGAGGGTTGTGAGTAGGGAGAGACTATGACTCTGACCAGCTATTTTTAGTCCCTGGTTTTGTTCCAGCTGCCCATGTTCACAATGGACTCTGTGTCAACCAGACCTAGAGGTTGTTTGACCCTGACTGTACTGTTCTCTGACAGTCCCAGGGAGGCACACCAGACCCTCGCCCTGGCAGGGGGAGCCTGGTGGCACCATGTGTACATTTTCCTTGTCCTTAGAGTCCCTTTCACCAACATAACCCTGTATCCCCTGCAGAATTCCAGCTTCCTGTGACCGAACCTGACATCAACAACAGGCTGGAGTCCTTGTGCCTCAGTATGACCGAACATGCCCTGGGAGGTGAGTGTGTCCTTCCTGCATGTCCTTGTTACCGTGCACCTGGGAGAAGTGCTGGCCATCTGCTATCTACACTCTGGCAGTAGCTCCGGAGAATGGGAAAGGGATGAGGAGGAGGAGGCAGGGCACAGAAAGAATGGCCTTGAGGTGCTGTTGGACTCTCATCTGGCCACACCATGCCGAGCAGCCCACAGTGCCCTACTCCTCCTTTCTGGGAGGTGAGTCAGGGACCCAGAGACCAAAGCCATCCCTCTGGCCCCAGAAGCTCCACCCCGCAGCGCACGTTGGAATCACACCACCGCAGTTGTCCCAGCCAGATGCCAGAGTCTGGGGGAGCACAGGCACACAGGACGTAGCGTTTAGTGGGAATATCCCACACAGCATTGGATGCTTTCCTTCTCGGCACCGGATCCCCCAGCCTGGTCCAAGCACATCCCAACTTGCTCTAAAAATAGAATTTTTGAAACGAAAACCCCTGCTTGTTTTTCTGTCTCCCTGTTGCAAACAGCTTCCGTGACGCCTGGAGCCCCAAGCAGGCCGAGGTGTCCTTTGCCGTGTGACAGGGACAGGTTGAGTTGGATGTGCCAGCACATCCGCAGGCAAGCCAGGAACGGGGCTGCGGCCGGTGAGCAGCTGTGCTGCCCCCGACTGTTTGTTCTGAGGCCCTGCCTGGCCACGGCAGCCTGGGAGGCCCTCAGCTCCCTCCCGCTACTAAATGGGCACCTTTCTCCAGGCCTGGATATTTGCAGACACTTGGCAGGCAGAGGAGAGGCGATTGCCTGCCCCTTCCTGCCAGCTCCTGGGAGGCTGAGTCGAGGAGGCCCAGAGAGGCCGCCCATGAGCCTTCCCAGTGTGGATGCACTTACCCGCCAGGAGAAGGGCCCTCCTCACACCTAGGGCCGAGGTGTGTGCCACCTGGCAGTGTTGGGGGAAAAGATGCCATCAGCCACCACTCCAGAGAGCTTTGTCCTCCAGACTGGGGGCTTTTAGATTTTTAGTCTCTGCAAACACGGTCTCATCCTGAAACCAAACATGAAACAGATAAATGCTCTGCATGGAGCGGAGTGGAGGGCTGGGGCTACACCCACTTGACCTCAGTCCTAGGAGGGTGATGAAGGCCTCCCAGGGCCTCTGTGACATCCCAAGGCTTCGGGCCAAACAGGTGGTGGGAAGGCACAGCCCCTTCTGTGCCTTCCCCCGGGGCTCTAGATAACCCACTTGCAAACCACTGCTGTCTCCCTCCTTAGCCATTCAGATCCTAGGCGCTCCCTGGCATCACTGGGCCATCCCTAGTACCTCTGGGCAGGAGGTGTCCCATGTCATCATCTCCACCTTGCAGAGATTGGGTCAGCAGCCCCCTGATGAGCCCACAAATGTACATCACCAGATGAATGTGGATCCATAAAATGTGGTATAGCCAAAAAACAGACAGCCTTAAAAGAGAAAGAAGTAACTTGGGGAGAAAGGCGGTACATGGGCAACGTATGTAACCTGCAATTCTGTATCCCCCATAACAATAAGATGAAATAAAAAAAAAAAAAAGAGAGAGAGAAAGAAGTACCGATACCTGCCACGGTGTGGACGGGCCTTGATGATGCTGCGCTAAGTGAAACGACCCAGATGTAGAAGACCACACAGTGCAGGACTCCATTCATGTGCAATGTCCAGAATAGGCTAATCTACGGGGACAGAAGGCAGATTAGTTAGTGCTTGCCAGGGGCTGGAGGGAGGTGGGAATCGAGAGTGACAGCTAATAGGTACCAGATCTCTTTTGAGGGATGATGAAATGTTCTGGAATTAGATAGTGGTGATGGTTGCACAACTTTGTGAATATCCTAAAAACCACTGAATTGTATACTTTCAAAGGGTGAGATTTATGATGTGCAAATTTACTGATTTAAAAAAAAATTTTTTAAGAAGTAATGAGGGTCTTCATGGAGCCAAAGTTAGGATGGCAGCCGGTGAGTCCCTAAGCAGGCATCTGCCAGAGCTTGGACACCGTGAGGGAAGCCCCCACTGTGGGCTGCCAGCCAGGCTCAGCCCACCACAGGGAGCCCGTGTGCTCTCCTACCCCAGAGACCGGTTGGGTGGGGGACGAGGCTCAGTCTTTCCCTGCCTTTGAGAGTCAGCAAGGAGAACCGACCTTCCCCACCCCCCAGGGCTTGATCTATCTCAGATCATAGGCATTTTGGAAACTCTTACAAACTGCTAAGTACTAGCATTATCATCATTAGTAGCAAGAATGCCAAACGCTCTTTATTAAGGCAGTGTTTTCATTCAAAAGACTTCTTTTTTTGGTCCATTCTTCTATTTTTACAGAAAACCTCTCTGAACTGATGTTTTTGTGCTAATGTTTTCTCCTAAGGCTTTTTATTGCAGTGTTTTTTCTCAATAATCCCCTCTGGTGGGAAACCTTGTAAGCAGTTTCCTGAGCAGAGAATGCAAATTAAGTTCAGGGTGGCCTAGTTGGGCACAGTGGCATTGTGCCCTCCCGCTATGACAGCGCCTCTCTGCTGGCCGACCCCTTCCAGGTGCCAGGAAGATGACCTTGCTGGAGACAGATGCCAATGAATTAAGTCATTTTACAGGAAGACAAGTGACGAGGGAGGAGAGGAAAGCATAGTCAAAGAGGTTCCTCCGTTTGTGACTCAGGACTGGAGGAGGGTGTCCAAGCTCCTGGGACACTGTATCCCAGGATGACATTCTAGCATAAGTGGCCCCTTGGGGGGCCCCTCCTTTTGTGCCGACATCTCTGCTCTCTGTTTCCGTAACTGCTACCCTCCTGCTGCCAAATCTGAGCCACTTTTCTCTTTGGCCTTCCCTTCCATGTCTTCCCTCTCCCCACCCCTCAGCAGAAGCGGCGAGGCCGCCGGCTGGTAGGTCACTTCTGCATCTTGTTTTGCAGTCTTACATAAGCTTCCATCAAGCTCTGCTGGGCCTGCTTAGTGGCCCTGAGTGTTCAGAAACACCCACGGCTGCAACAGCCAGGCTCCTCCCGGCAGAGTGGAGTCTGCAGTGACTCACACCAGCAAGACCAACTCACAGCCCGTTCTCTCGCGTTCTGGGGTCCACTCTGCAGACGGTGCCCTCACCGTTCCTTCTCACCTTCTCTCCTTCCCCCTTTCTTGGGACTCACCCCACTGCTAGCTGACATGGAGACTTTGTGTAAAGTCTCTACTTTCTCAAGAGGCTGTGCTGACATTTATTGGAAATTTGTTGTAATGACCATGAAATCTGTGACAGCTGCGTGCGAATGACGCCCCTGCAGAGGTGTCCAGTTCGCAGCTTGCACAACTATGAATGTCGAGTCTGGACTCACCTATTGGACGTTTGCCCACAGGAACACCCTCACCTGTGGAGGACGAGGTGTGGGGTTGGAATTCAGTGAAAACGCAGCTCTGGGTGGGGTTAGTTGAGATTTTCATGTTTCCAGCTCCCTGCTTTTATAGCTATAAAGGTTTGGCATGAGCGAGCGGGCCAGTAGCACCAGCAAGAGTATATACTCCGCTTCCACAGACAAGGGAGGGAGCTCTACAAACATCCCCCCACAACAGAGGGACTTCTGCAAACACCCATGTGTGTGGACACACGTACACAACACCCCCCGTTTTCCCACCTGCAGTTACCACCGCGGAGCTACCACTCGGAAGGCTCAGGCTGACACCCGCAGAAGGTGAAGAGAGGTTATTGATTCGAAGTTCACATCTGTGGGCAGCTAGGATTGATGATCTAACACCACAGACACTCTCAGGGACTACTGCTTCCTTTCTTTAAAATCTCCCTGAAAACCATACAGAACTTAATACGCATACATACACACACAGGCATGTATAGGTAAAACTGGGGAAATAAGATCAGTGGGTTATATCAACGTTGGTATCTTAATTGTGATATCATGCTGTAAAATGTTACCATTGGGGGAAACCTGGCAAAGTTGATCTATCTCAGATAATAGGCATTTTGGAAGCTCCTATCAAACTGCTAAGCACTAGCATTATCATCATTAGTAGCAAGAATGCCAAAAGCTCTTTATCAAAGGAAAGTACCCCTTGCAGGAGGTCTCTGGACTATTTCCTACAACTGCATGTGAACCTACAAATAAAAAAGTGGTTCTTCCTCAAGGCCCAGGTGGGAGAGTTGCCAGCCTGGAACCTCCCATGAGGCAGCCAGGCCCCCCGCCCCCCGGCAGTGGGCCCAGTGCTCCTCCATGCCACCTGGGTCTGCCAGCTTTCCATGGACTGCTCTGCCACTCCCCTCCCACACCTGAGTTCCGCCCAGTACAGACAGACGCTCCATCGGGTAGACCAGGTTTGAGATACTGGGGCTTAGACTGCAGTACCCTCCCACTCCCACAAGACCTTTCAGTTCCAAGTGCCCACACGTCTACCTCTGACATCGATCAGATTCTTGAGACAGAATTTGGATCAGTTTGGGTCAGATGCCTCCATCCCCCTGGTCTGCTCAGCTGTGGCCAGGGTCACAGCCACCTTGTCCCCAGTCTTTCATCTGGGACTTGGAGATGCTGCCAAAGAAAGGGACGTGAGGCAGAGAGATCCACCTGTGTGCCTGATACAGGCCCTACCTGCCTCTGCAGCCCCGTCCATCCCCTCACCTCATCCATCAACGACTGTCATCACACAGGCCCTCCCCACACTCATCCTCCCCTGCCTCTTCCTTGCCTGGCATGTTCTTTCTTCTCCTGCCAGCACCAGCAACAAAACTCATGTTGGATCCCCATGAAACTGCCCTCAACTTCCAAGGGCAACTTAAACATTCCCTCCTCTATGTTCCTGCTGTCTTCGCACATTCGCCATTATAACGGTTATCGCTCACAGCATCATTGTGGTTTACATGTCTGCATCCAGCCTAGATTGCGAGTACTTGGAAGGCAAGGATGAGGTCTCTTCATGTGGTTCTCAGGCTCAGTATGGCTCCTGGCAGAAATAGCTGTTCCCCAGATATGAGTGGGTGGGTATGTGAACAAATGAACCAACGGAGCCCCTGTCTGTCCTCAGAGATGGGGAGGCCCGCCGTGCACGGCGTTGGTGTACATGGCCGTGAACGGACTTGTCTTACTCACCCGAGGCCACTGTGTGCTGCTTTCTCCCCCAGATGGGGTGGACCGGACCTCCACCATCTAGAAGCTGAAGATGAGAGTGACCGCGCTGGCCGTGAAATCGACTGCTGCGGGTCCAGTGTCAGCCATCTTCAGGGTTGCACAGAATCCTTCACGACGCTTTGCAGCCTCTTTTCCCCTGGTCCCTCTCCCATTTTGATTTTGTGAGCGCGTAGGTCATCCTTGTAAACATATCAGTAGACCTGGGATTGATTGGTTCTTTTGTCATTTGTTTCTGTCATGGGATGGTTTGGTGTGTGGGGTGGGGAGGGGTCTCTGGGAAAACGCGGGACTGGGAGGGAAGGAAGGAATGCAGGTGGCTTCCTGGATGGAAAGGGAGAGTAAGTATTGCCCGAGGGAGAGACCAGACACACAGGAGGGAGGTGGCAGCCTTTCCAGAGAGCCCAGCTGCACAGGCGGCCAGAGGGCGGCGCGGCCGGCGCTTCCCAAGCAAGACAGCGGCTCACCTTTTATGCCCAGTCCGATCCGATTGGATGTCCCCGAGGCCTGGCTTGAAACGGCCACAGGAGAGAGCCCCATGGCAACGGGGGCGAGAAGGAAGAAATTCCCTCCAGCAAAACTTCAGATAAACTTTGATTTGTGTATTGTTTACATGACAATTTTAAAGGGTACATAATGTGTAAAGAGTTTGGGTAGAACTTCTCTACATACTACGGTTTTTGTAAAGGATTTGTTGTTACGGATTCATTTTTTTTTTTCCTCTATTTTTATAATAGCAGCAGGGATGTGTTTTAAAACGGCTGCCAAGCTCTGCTTCTTGGGAAGATGGATGTAGTCACGTAGGCCCGAGTTGTTCGTCTTTCGCCAGTAGGTGGGCAGAGCATGTGGGTGGACACGAGGGCCACAGACGTGGCCAGAACGAGCGTGGCATTGGGTAAGGGCACAAGGATGATCGCACCGTGTGATAGTTAGGGGTTTGCTCGCAGGTCACCCAGGGGGTCTAAAAGAATCCCACCGCCTCTTTCTGTGCTGGATTTGCTTCTCACCAAGAGACCTCTCCCCTTACCCGCTGCCTGTGGGACTCCACCCTGTCATTCCAGGCTTGCTCCACATCCACACAGGTGGGTATGAGGCAAGGTGGAGACCAGGCCAGGATGGACATTTTCCCCTCGTGAGAGGTCTAATACCCAGACGATGAGCTCAAAACATTTGCAGTGGGGTCGCTAGCAGGAACCTGAGCCTGGGGTCACTGCTGAGGAAGAGGAGGAGAGAAAGGTCCAGCAACAGTGTATAAAAGGTCAGTCAGCAAGTGCCAAAGAGAACATGCAGGGAGGTGTTTGGTCCATGTGGTACAGCCCTACCATCCCAGGTGGGCAGTGAAAGAAGGCATAGGAAAGGTTAATTTCACAGCGGAAACAATGGCCCTAATCCATACGGTGTAAGTCACAGATTTACTAGGTTGTTGGCCGATTTATCCATCCACACAGAGGGGAGGAAAAAAAAAAACATTCATTACATAGTGAGAGATTAACAAACTATGGTTCCACGAAGTAATAGCTCTATTTCTTAAGGGCAAGAAGGGCTACAGTTCAGAATTTGATGCAGTGGAGGGTATTAGGCGAAATCAAAGAGAAGTTGTGCTCTGCACTGGAAAATTGGATTGTGTAAATGATGGTATGGATGCTCAGCCAGAGGCGAGATGAGGGAGATGGTATAAGGCCTGTTTGTCAAATGGATGAGTCTGATGGGTTTTTTGTTTTGTTTTGGATTTTGTTTTTAGTGAAGTCAGTTGAAATTAAAGAGATCAGACTGTGAAAATCACTGCACTCGTTTATGGGCTTTTTGTTTGTTTTTTTTTTTAAAGCTAATGAAGTATGTACAGATTTTAAAAGCCTTAATGAAATCTAAACAACTTTGTTTTACCTTCAAGATTAAAAAATGTATACCCACCCAGTCTTAGATGCTGCAACAAGGGTTCTGAAGCCCTTTGCAGTCTAAAAAGATGAGATCAACGTAATCATAGAGAATCTTTCATGAGCAGAGGAGGCTTGGATCCAGTTTCATGCATTGCATTAAAAAAAGGTATAGACCTCTCCTTGGGTAACTGAGTTCTAAAAACGCAAATCCATGCACAGAAAGAGACAGCATTTCTTAGTTGATTATTTTTAACCAAGTGCCATTAACATTCATCCCCCACATCCCGTTTCTAAACAAGCTCATTGTGACTTGGGGAATGTGTTGGGATGGATGACCACATACATGTGAGGCAGGAAGAATAAGTCAAATGTTGAAGGCCAAAGGTAAGACCAGAGGGTTTGTGAATGTGTTTTTTGGATGCTGAGAAAGTGATAAAGAGGAGAAAAAACAATGGTATTACACACCTTGTTGAGAAAGAAGAAAGCATTCAGATCTGCTGCAAAACACTTATCTGCAAAGACTCGTGTTATTCAGAAAACAGATTGTGAACACAATCACATTAGCATGAATCCTTTAAAAGGAAGAAGACCTTAAAGTATTTGCAAATCTGAATTTCTATTTATTCCTTCACTGAATATAGAAACAATGGTTATCTGATTATTAGAGATATTATTTTGGATATGTTACTTATTAACTTGCTATGGCTGGTAACCATGATAAAGTCTGTTATTAATAACAACATAATTCTTTTTTTAAAAAAAAAGAAAAGCTTATTTTTCATTGACTATGTATAGATTTATCTACTTAGTTGTGTTTTGCTATTAGTGTTTTAATTTTTTTTTAAGTTTGTTAGGATAAATTTTAGGAGCCTGTTTCCATGTCGTTTTGAGTCCTGTGTTGACTGCAGGTATACAGCTCAATTTAAAAATCCTAAAGCAAAAGAGTATTATTTATAAAAAAAAAATCAAACAGTTGCACGCATAAGGCTGTGAAGTCGGATATTTAGTAATAAAGTGGCAGTGCCTTTTTTTGTATTTTTACCCATTGCCCCCCAAATGCAACTGTTTTATATTAAGTAAATAGCAAATGATTTAAAAATCTCAGAGTAAAATCTATTTCACTACATGTTTTCCCCTGTGTTCTGATTTAAGCAGTGTGTACTTGGCATCTCTACACTGTCCCAGGGACGGTGGCGGTCTACAATATTGTTATCATGTATGATGTTTTATTGGTGCTTTTTATTCATAGTGGTTTCTTACCAGAAACAGTAGGAAGAAACACACGAACTGTGTACAAGACATGAAACATTGCTGCTGATATGTTTTTTCCACATGCTTTTGAGTTTCACTTTTTTAAACAAGAGCCAGCAAGCAAAATAGACACGCTGGGTCTGCCTGCCGAGGGCGGCTGTGTGCGCCAAGCCTTCAAATCCTATGTGTGGATGGTCCCTTTTTGGTACCCAGGATTTGAGCTACAGCTGGGCCCTGTCTCTCCCATTCATTAGAAGAGACACTGAGGGAAACAAGGGTTTCTTTTGAGGTGTCCTTGGCTGCCTTTTACGGAATGGGAGCCTTCTCCGGGTGTTTTGTTCTCCTGCACCTCTTGTAGCTACTGCCTGTGCAAGGTTTGTAGATGTGTATTCCCGAGGAGCCTGGGCTGGGGGCCTGCGCTGGGCTGAATGCATTGACATGCAGCCAGAAGGATGGCAAGGGGAGGCAAAGCCAGCCCCCACCTCATTGCCCCTCTGGAGAGGTCTGCAGCAGTCAGCTCCAGCTCGGGCGCGGGGAGCAGCCTGACCAAGGCGCTGGGGTGTACCTGTTACAGGAAAAACCTGCAGAAGGATAGTTTGCACATGGAGCTGTGATAACACTAATGTTGATTTTTTTTTTTTTTTACAAGTCATCAGAGATGTTTGCAAAGTGAGTTTTATTTTTTTGTAATTCCTTTATCTTTACTTAAAGGTGAATGTGTATTCCTCTGGGAGGAATAGGAAGAAAACAGGAATGTTAATAATGTCAAACAGAAGACTTCCTCCCTTATTAATATATAGCCCTCATGTATTTATGCCTAATGTAAGCTGACTTTTAAAAAGCTTTCTTTTGTTGCATGCCCCGTGCAGGCATCCGTATTGTACATGCATGCCTCTCGTCCTGTTTTCCTGTATAAAGTTAGTGAACAAAGAAATATTTTTGCCTAGTTCATGTTGCCAAGCAATGCATATTTTTTAAATTTGTCATATATGGAAAGAGCATGTTTGTTACATGTAAAAGCTTTACTGATATACAGATATACTAATGTTTGAAGATGCTGTTCTTTGCAAGTGTACAGTTTTCAAATGTTGTTACCAGTGAAACACCCTTGTGGTTTAAACTTGCTACAATGTATTTATTACTCATTTCCTCCCATGTAACTAAGAATCATGGCTATATTTCATATCAACGTTATATTGAAAGTGAAGGGAAATGATTAATACAAGGTTTTGTAACACTGGTGTGTGTCTTTTTTTCTTTTGTCAACATGATCGATTAGAAAATAAGAACCAAGTCTTAGAAATAAGCCCGCAGGGAAGAACGAGCATGAAATCCCTTTCACTATTCCCACCTGGCCATTCTACACCAACTACGTCTACTGTGAGCTGCTTTTTAACTAAAAGATGGGAAGAGGGGTGTAGAAATGTTATGCAGTTTGATCTGAGCCCAGAATAGCCAATAAATGTGTCGCCTGCCTTCGGGGCATGTTTCTAAATACAAACTCTAACCTTGCAGATACTGTGTATAGCTGGCTCTCCCCCCTCACTGCCTTCGAAATATTTTACACCTTAATCATGGCATCAACAGCAGGCTCCAGAGAGCCTTTCACATACACATAGCTTGAATTGCGGTCTAATACTTCTAATTCTAGTATGATATATGTTAATATAAATTTAAATATTGTGTCAGTTAAGCATATGGTTGGAGAGACACCTGGGTTTGAATTCTGGCTCCAGCATTTTCTAGCAGTATGATCTTAGACAAGTTAATCTCTCTGAGCCTTGGGTTTGTTTTGGGTTTTGGCCTATGATGTTCAAAGTCTATGTAATTAATGTCTGTAATTAAACCTGTAATCCCCACCCACCCCTGGAAAAAAAAAAAAAGGACAAACAAAAGAATACATAAAATATAGAGGTTACTGCCACTATAACCTAGCAACCCAAGCACTCCCTGAGGCAGACACAACTTGACATTATGACAATGACCACACGGTGACTCCCTTGTCACCAGGCTTAGCTGCTCAAGAGACATGCAAAATCCAGACTGGCCCCTGCAAACAAAGAAATTTCTCATAGGCTGAGATGCAAAATGAAATCCTCATAAAGTCGAATTCTTATAACCCCAATGAGCTATTTCTCAGAGTTTGGCTGTAGTATTGAAGAGGGAGGGTCTTCTCAGCTCATACCCTACATGCTAATGGAGAGAGGAACCGAACGGCAATACCAGGGTAGAGTCCAAACCCTCGTGGAAGTGCCCTGCTTTGTTTCCTGGGACAGTCACTACCTGTATCACTGGCCCTGACTCCCGATCAGCCTAAGACCTATTGTCCCCAGAGGTTTAGGGGAAGGCTGGGTGGACGGCAGCACTTTTATCCTTTCATCAGGGAAAATCTCACCCATAACCATAACCTACCCCGCCCTCCTCTAGGAACCTGTGGAGCCTTCAGGGTGGATCTGGCCCACCCAGAGGCACAGCCGTGGCAGCCCCCAGTTTGCCATTTCCCCTTTCCTGGTGGGCAAGGCTAGCACGTTGCACCCCAGCCCCCACCTCACAGGTACCCTTACACGGGCTGCCACAGCACTTCCACATTTTCCATTTTCCATCCACACATCTCAGCACTTGCAAACCACCCCTTCCCTGGGCGCTTCAGCCTCTGGACCCTTAGCAGCGGCTCTGGGACCCCCAGTCATTCAGTGCTTCTCAAACCATCTGAATTCCAGGCATGGTACTGGCCAGTTTTTCCAATTCACATAGTCCAATTCTTTTATATAATATAATAAAAATGAAATAAAAAGAAAACTTACATTTCCCCAATATTGCATTAGATTCAACAGACAAAATTATTCTGTCGAATTACTATAAAGTAGCCCTGTTCTTGTTCCCTGAGCTCTGGGCTCAGCCTACAAAACTCAAGTGTGGGAGATTGCTCTCAGGACAGGATGATGGAAATCCCTTAATACAATAGGGAAGAGTCCACCAGGTGTGAGGGATGCCTAGAAGTTGGTCCAGGAATGGTGAGTGATTTGTTCAATTGTCATTTCTAAGAGCTGAAAACAAAATAGTTGGGAAAGAGGACACGGGGAAGGAAGAGGAGGGCCCAGTAGGTAACAGGAGTGGTGATGGGAGGTTAGAACCTGAACTGGAAGTCTTTGGAAATGGGTCAATCACTAGGGCACTGTTTCCAAATCAGCCCTTAGACTGTGGTCTTCACACTCCCCACTCTCAGTTGCTGGCCTCTACGGATAAAGAATGGAGACTTGGTTCCTCTGTGCGTCTGTCTACACATTTGGGACAGTGTGTGAAGTGGGAAATGTAGGTGACTGAGATACTGGAAAACTTTGGCAAGGCTTCAGCGTGACATCTCACTCCCAGTGACCTGTGGTGAGCAGCTCCTTTGGAGCAGATGACGTTCCCTGGCTCATTGTGTCCTCCCAGGCTTCAACCTGGCCCGGCGGCTCCCTCCACCCAGCCTCAGCCCTTGGGGCTCTTGTCCACAGACACTGACTTCTCTGTGATATAAACCCAGGAATTCCATGTCTGAGAATTTCCTCCATGGAATATTTTTCACTCTTAAGTGGTTTCTACTTCAGTTTTTAAAGCCAATGGAGAAACATTCTGGCAACCTTATAAAGCTTGTACTTTATAAAATACTGCTTTGTGTTTACGTTTGACTCAGAGTGTATGTTTTTAAATAGTGTGTTGCACAGTTTTTGAGGTTTTGTTTTTTAAATCCAATCCAGGAGAAACAAAATTGGAGCTTTGGTGAATGAAATGATCCTACCAGAGCTGCTGGAACTTGAGGTAGCCGACAGGCTCCAGCTAAATCCTCCTGTGGGAACCACAGCCGGGACTGGGTGTCCCTCTGATTGTTCCAATGTCCTTGGGAGATATTTCCAGTTTTCCATCCCATAAAATTCTTAACAGGCTTAGTTAAGTGAGGTCAGATGAACCTACAGCCCCCCAAATCAAATCTGTCCAGTTGGAGCTCAATACTTCGCTTCCTATTTATCCCAGATCTATTCACTGGAAAGAGGCTAAGGATTGATTTCCTGTACCTGAGTCCCTTTTGACATTAGTCTATGATTCTGTTACTCATCCAAAATAGAATATGTACAAAGACAGCAAACTGGACAAGAGAAATAAAATGCATATATGACAGACAAATCATTTCCCTCCATCCATTGCCAAATGGACCAGTCCAATCCCAGGGCAGACAGCACAGACGCTACATACTTTCTCTCATTCCTTCTAAGACCTCCTTCACCTGCAGGTCACTGAGTTTACCCAGGTGTACTTATAAAGTGTTTAAAACCAACCTGCCCCTCAAAACACAAAGATTTAAGGGGACAGGCCCTGGGTTTGCTGTCTTCCTCATACACAAGACTTTCTGAGGATCGGGTGCTGACCAGTTGAATGTCTGGAGACAGAGGACAGCTTGCAAGACATACGCTTGTGCTCACTTAGGAAAACATGAGATGCCTCAGCAGCCCCTGGGGTCCTTTCAGTCTCTCAGCCTGGGTGGAGATGGGCCCAGGGTTGGAGTGTCTACTAGAGGCCAGGAGGGAGAATAAGGACTGCTACATTCCTCCCCAAGCAGGATGAAGATGACACACACACACAGCCCAGAGGAAGCGTGGGCCCAATTCTGCCCGGGTCCTTGTGTTCCCAGGGGAACCTCCTCACTCACGGCTCACTGCCAAGGAAAGTCAGGCACCAGCCAGGCTGCCTACGGGCTTTAGAAGAAAGCAACACCACCAGGAGGACTAGAAGCAAGGATTCTTGGAGACAGCCTCAGGAGCATTCCAGATTTGGGGGCAAGAGAGAGCACATGAGTTTAAAGAACTGGAATAAAAACCCTGATTGGAATTTTGAATGCAGAGAGGGGGGTGGGTAGGAGTGGGGACTAGGGTGGAGCAGGGCCCCTCATAATACATAGCAAAGATGGTGGTCTCTACCTCGAGGACGAGAGAGACCTTGCTGGTGATCAATACTGTCAGATGTAAGGGTTTTTTGTTTTGTGGAACAGAAGGGCCTGAGTAAAAGTCTCCCTCCTGTCCCAGCCCCAAGGCATCCACGTGGGCTTCTTGCATGTCCTCCAAGAGATACGTCATATATACACACACTGATACACATTTTGTTCCCTCTTTTTACACACAAAAGAGCATCCTATGCACACACCGTTGATCATTGCATGGGTTTTTTTTTTTTCTTCCACTTAAATCAAGCTTGGAGGGAAGGTCAGGCAAGATGCTGACAAGAGACACCAGTCCTGTAATCCTAGCACTCTGGGAGGCCAAGGCAGGAGGGTCACTTGGAGTCAGGAGTTCAAGACCAGCCTGAGCAAGAGTGAGACCCCTGTCTCTACTAAAAATAGAAAAATTAGCCGGGTGTGGTGGCGAGTGCCTGTAGTCCCAGCTACTCAGGAAGCTGAGGCAGAAGGATTGCTTAAGCCTAGGAGTTTGAGGTTGCTGTGAGCTAGGTTGATGCCCAACACTCTAGCCCAGGTGACAGAGCAAGATTTTGTCTCAAAAATAAACAAATAAAGAGACATCGGTCATCAGACCGTCTCAGAAAGTAGGAAAAGTTTTAGATTTAAAAAAAAAACAAACAAACAAAAAAAAAAAAACAGCTCAGGTGTAATTCAGAGTGAAAGTGCTAGAACCTACTGGAGATTCCAGAGGAAGAAGTTGTGGAACAGAACAAGAAGGAGCAAGATTTTGGCAAATGTCAGCTCCCGAGAAACTTAAGAGTCCCGTGGAAAAGGTAGGTGGGTTTTTTTTTCTCCTTCCCTCGCACATCTGGTAGTCAGCAGGCTCCTGAGCTGCTGGAGAGCTTTTCTACACACCCTCATGAGCCCGAAGGCTGCTGCTGCCAGTGAACTGGGAGCTTCTTGAAAACAAAGCACTGGGCTGCCGGCCCCCTCCGGGCCACTCCCTGTCACCAGAGACCCCAGGCAGCAGGCACCATACTGTTTCTCCACCCACTGTGGGCCGTTGTGCCTCCCCCAGGAAACTTCAGTCCTTCAGATTTCCTGTCACTGGTCCCCACACAAACATTTCCCAACTTCTGCTCAGACTGCAGTGGCCACAGGGGCTGGTGGGTTCCAGGGTAACTGTGTGATCCCAGAGCTTGGATATTCCAGGCAGGCTGCATTCCAGGGAGAGGGACAAAGGGAACCAGAGTGCCATCTCTCCTCTATTCAGATTCTTTTTCTCTTCCTCCCCTCCCTCACCCACTGCTGCTGAGTGGCACAGGTGCCCCAGGGGACAATTGAGCCGGGGCTTTCAGGAGCACCTGCTTCCCCCCTGTTGGCACATTCACTACACCAAGGCTTCCACAGACAGCGGGTCTCACACCTTTCCTCTGAAAGACCTGCAGCAGACCAAGGGATGCTTAAACTGTGAGCTCCCTGCCCGCCGGCCCTTCCCCCTACTTCTTGCCTAGTTGCCCCATCAGAGCAGGTCACATCCCAAAGCAGAGGGACATCAAGCCTGCTTGTGTACTCCATGGGCAACTCAGGACCCATATGTTTCACCCTGGCATGGTCAGGGATTGAACTTAGGGGACCGGGGGACAAGCCTGTAGGCCAGATCCCATACCTCCAGGATGGGATCGTGTTGCTCGGGGGCACAGAGAGGAGATTTGTGAACTCGTCTTAGGAGGAGAGGGAGCCCACACAGGCAGAACTGAAAGGAGAGTGCAGTGTGGGTCCCAGCTGCAGTGCACCCACAGAGCACCCCTCCCTCCATAGAAAAGCCACGCTGTTGGTCCAGGGTAGGATCCTGGATAGGAAAGCTCCCAGCCTACAGCACCATTGCTGGGGAACTGAGCTAGTTTGGGCAGCTGCTTGTGGCCAGGCACCAGAAGGAGACCCACAGAGCAGGGAAGGAGGGAGAAGAGTGAAACCCACTCCGAACAGCCAGTCTGTGAATCCCAGACAGCCCCTCCCCAAAAAGAATTTCTGGCTTGGTGGGGCCACTTCAGCTCCTCCCTGGTAGCTTTCCCCAGGGGCCTAGGAGCAGACCCTTGACCCCTGCCAAGACTTGTACCTGCCATTGTGGAGCCTAAACACAGCCTCACGTGACCCAGCCCCAACCAGCCTCACTCCCCCAGCCACCTCAGCTGTGGTAGAGCACAAGGAGGAGTCCCCTGGGAGCTCAAGGGCCCTGCCCACCACCTGGGGCATTAGAATACTTCTCCTGATGGACTAGAGCTGGTCACAGATCCCAAAAACACCACTGCAGCTGGCTCTTTCCTGCATGTGCTACCTACTGCCAGGGAGAACAACTTGTACAGCTCATTATATCCCTTACTAACTCAATCCTACAGGGCTTGGCTGACTCCTACTCACAAGCACCACTTACTATCTCAGAGATTAACCTGGGCATTACAATATAATTCATTCTGTTAAGAAGACCACAGGGCTGGGGAAAGAGAAAGGATTTCAAAGACCTCTATCTTCCCTCATCAACAAGAGACAGGGAATCTGCCCATGCACACAGTACACCATTGCTACAGTCTACAAATAACTAGCAACTGAGAAAAACACCACACCTAGACCCCCATTCAAAGTACCCACAGGCAAAGCCAAAGGTCCTTACCCAACAGATGGTATAGACATACCCTTAAGAGTGAGGGGGGGAAAAGTCCCATCTAAACAAAAGAAAAATCCAAAAACAAGAAGCAACAGCTGCTCCACATGAGAAGGAATCAGTGCAAGGACTTCAGAAGTATGAAAAATTAGAGTGAAAGAACCTCCCCAAAGGAGCGCACTAGCTCTCTAGCAATGGATCCCAACCAAAATGAAAATACTGAAATGACAGATAAAAAATTGCAAATATTGATTGAAAGGAAGCTCAATGAAATCCAAGAGAAAATGAAAACCAACTCAAAAAACCCAGAAAAATGTATACTCAGTAGTTTTGGGGTAGAATGTTCTGTAAAGGTCCATTCAGGAAATGAATGAAATATTTAAAAAAATATATCTCTTTCTTTTTAGTAAAGAACCAAATAGAACTTCTGGAAATGAAAAATTCATTTAGGGTAATACAAACACAATGGAAAGTTTTAAGAATAGACTAGACCAAGCAGAAGAAAGAATTTCAGAGCTTAAAGACAACTCTTTCAAATTAACCCACTCAAAAATAAAGAACAAAGAATAAAGAACAAAGTCTATGAGAAACATGGGATTATGTAAAACAGCCAAATATAAGAATCATAGACATCCTTAAAGGTGAAGAAAAAAAAAGCACAAGGCTTGGAAAACCCATTTGAGGGAATAATTGAGGAAAACTTCCCTGGTCTTGCTAGAGCTTTAGACATCCAGATACAAGAAGCTCAAAAAACACCTGGGAGAATCATTGCAAAAAGGGAATCATCATGGCATATAGTCATGAGACTGGCCACAGTCACGCTGAAGAAGGAACTTCTATGAGCCATGAAGCAAAAACATCAAGTAACTTAAAAAGGAAAACCCATCAGATGAGCAGCAAACTTCTCAAGAGAAACCTTACAGGCCAGAAAAGAATGGAGTCCTATCTTTAGTCTCCTTAAACAGAATAACTCCCAGCCAAGAATTTTGTATCCTGCTAAACTAAGTTTCATAAATGAAGAAGAAATAAAATCTTTCCCAGACAAGCAAACACTAAGAGAATTTGTCATTACCAGACCCACCTTACAGGAAATGTTCAAATGTTCATTATACATGCAACAGCAAAATAGATACCAGTGTAAAAACACCCAAAAGTCATAGCTCACAGCTCTTATAAAACAATAGCACAAAAGGGAAAACAGAATAAGGTATTATCCAACATGTTGAACAGAACAGCATCCCACATATCAATACTAGCACTCAACATGCCCCACTTAAAAGACATAGACTGGCTGAATGGATGAAAAAAACACAATTCAAGTATTTGCTGTCTCCAAGAAACACAGCTAAACCACAAGGATTCACACAGACTCTAGATAATGGTATGGAAGAAAATATTCCATGCAAATGGAAACCAAAAGCAAGCAAGTGTAGCATTCTCATATCAGATAAGATAGACTTTAAGTGAACAATGGTAAAAAAAATAAAAAAGACAAAGATGGCCATTATATAATGGTAAAGAGAGCAATTCAACAAGATATAACAATCCTAAATATATATGCACCTATCACAGGAGCTCCCAGTTTCATAAAGCAAATTCTCCTAGATCTAAGCAAAGAAATAAGCAGTAGCATCTTAATAGGGATTTCAACATTCCACTGACCGAACTGGACAGATCAAAGCAGAAAATGAACAAAGAAACACTGGACTTAAATAGGGCAAATGAACCTTTACAGAACATTCTACCCCAAAACTACTAAATATACATTTTTCTTATCAGCACATGGGACATTTTCCAAGACTGATCATATCTTAGGCTGAAAACAAGTCTCAGCAAATTAAAAAAAAAAAAAAAAAGTCAAAATCATACCATGTATCCTCTCAGACCACAGTGGAATAAAACTAGAAATCAATTCCAAGACAAACATTCAAGTCTAACCAAAGTCATGGAAATTAAACAACCTGATGCTGAATGATACTTGGGTCAATGATGTAATTAAGAAGGAAATCAAAAGATTCCTTAAACTGAATGACAAAGGGGACACAAGCTTTCAAAAAATCTCTGGGATACAGAGAAAGCAGCCCCAAGGGGAAAGTTCATAGCCTTAAATGCCTACATCAAAAAGACAGAAAGATCACAAATTAACAACCTAATGTCATATCTCAAAGAACTAGAAAAAGAAGAAACAAACCCAAGACTCACAGAAGAAAAGAAATAAAGAAATAAAGTTCAGAGTAAAACTAAATGAAATGGAAACCAAAAAAAAAAAAAAAAAAATACAAAGGATCAATGAAACAAAAAGTTGGTTCTTTGAAAAGATAAACAAAATCAATAGATCAGAAATGGAGGATTAACCAGATTAACCAGAAATAGAAGAGAAAGAACTCAAATAACCTCAATCACAAATGCAAAAGGAGATATTACAACAGATACCACAGAAATGTAAAATGTTATCTGTGAATACTACGAAAACTTCTACACAAACAAACTCAAAAACCTAGAGGAAATGGATAAATTCTTGGAAACACACAACCTCCCAACTCTGAATCAGGAATAAATAGAAACCCTGAACAGACCAGTAATGAGCAATGATATTGAAGCAGTAACAAAAAAAAAAACTCCCAACAAAAGAAAGCCCCAGACCAGACAGACTCACAGTTGAATTCCACTAGATCTACAAAGAAGAACTGAACTGATACCTATCCTACAGAAATTATTTCATAACATCGAGGAGGGAATCCTCCCTAACTCATTCTGTGAAGCCAGTATTACCCTGATACCAAAGCCAGAAAAGGATACAACAAAAAAAGAAAACCACATACCAATATCCCTTATGGACACAGACACAAAAATCTTCAACAAAAAATATTAGCAAACTGAATCCAACAGCACATCGAAAAGATAATCCACCATGATCAAATGGGTTTCATCCTGGGGATACAAGGATGGTTTAGCATATGCAAATCAATAAACACGATTCATCACATAAACAGAAGTAAAAACAAAGACCATATGATCATCTAAATAGATGCAGAAAAAGCATTGAATAAAATCCAGCACCCTTTCATGATAAAAACCCTCAACAAACTAGACATAGAAGGAACATACCTCAAAATAATAAGAGGCATATGTGACAAATCCACAGCCAACATCATACTAAATGGGGAAAAGTTGAAAGCATTCCCCCTAAGAACTGGAACAAGACAAGTGTGCTCACTGTCACCACTTCTATTCAACATAGTATTGGAAGTCCTAGCCAGAGCTATCAGGCAATAAAAGGAAATAAAGGGTATCCAAACCAGGAAAGAGGAAGTCAAACTATCCCTGTTTGTAGATGATATGATCTTATATCTAGAAAATCCTAAAGACTCCACCAAAAGACTCCTGGAATTGAAAAATTCAGCAAAGTCTCAGGTTACAAAAATCAATGTACAAAATCAGTAGGATTTCTATATACCAAAAACCATCAACCAGAGAATCAAATCAAGAACTCAAAACCATTCTCAATTGATGCAAAGGAAATCAAATACCTAGGAATATACCTAACAAAGGAGGTTAAAGAACTCTATAAGAAGAGCTACAAACACTGATGAAAGAAATTTCAGATGTCACAAACAAATGAAAAAACATTCCCTGCTCATAGATTGGCAGAATCAACATCATTAAAATGTCCATATACTTCCCAAAGTGATTTACAGATTCAACACAATCCCCATCAAAATACCAGCATCATACTGCACAGATCTAGAAAAAACAATCCTAAGCTTTATTTGGAACCAAAAAAGAGTCCAAATAGCCAAAGCATTCCTAAGCAAAAAGAACAAATCTGGAGGCATCAAATTACCTGACTTGAAGTTATACTACAAGGCTATAGTAACCAAAACAGCATGGTACTGGTATAAAAGAAGATACATAGACCAATGAAACAGAATAGAGAACCCAGAAATAAAACCATCTACCTACAACCAACTGATCTTTGACACAACAGCCAACAATATAACTGGGGAAAGGAAGCCCTATTCAATACATGGTGCTGGGAAAATTGCATGGACACGTGCATAAAAATGAAACAGGATCCCTATCTCTCACCATATACAAAAATTAATTCAAGATGGATTAAAGACCTAAATGTAAGGCATAAAACCATAAAAATTCTAGAAGAAAATGAAGGAAAAACTCTTTTAGACATCAGTCTAGGCAAAGAATTTATGACTAAGAACCCAAAGGTAAATACAGCAACAACAAAAATAAATAAAAGGAATTTAATTAAATTAAAAAGCTTCTGCACAGCAATGGAAATAACCAACAGAGTGACTAGACAACCTACAGAATGGGAGAAAATATTTGCAAACGATACATTTGACAAAAGACTAACATCCAGAATCTACAAAGAACTCAAGTCAGCAAGAAAAACCACCCCATCAAAAAGTGGGCAAATGAACAGAAGATTTTTGAAAGAAGACAGAGAAATGGCCAAAACACATATGAAAAAATACTCAACATCACTAATCATCAGAGAAATGCAAATTAAAACTACAATGAGATACCACCTTACCCCTATCAGAATGGCCATTATTAAAAAGTCAAAAAACAATAGATGCTGGCGTGAATACAGAGAGAAAGGAAAGCTTATACACTGCTAGTGGGATTGTAAATTAGTACCTCCTCTATGGAAAACAGCATGGAGATTTTCAAAGAAACAAATGTAGACCTACCATTTGATCCAGCAATCCCACTGCTGGGTATCTACCCAAAGGAAAAGAAGTCATTTTATCAAAAATACACCTGCATTTGAATGTTTATCACAGCACAATTCACAATTGCAAAGATGTGTAATTAACCTAAGTGCCCTTCAATTCATGAGTGGATAAAGAAAATGTGGTATATACATACCATGGAGTACTATTCAGCCATAAAAAGGATTGAAATAATGTCATTTGTAGCAACGTGGAGAGAACTGGAGACCATTATCCTAAGTGAAGTACCAAACACCCTATGTTCTCATTAATAAGTGGGAGCTAATAGACGGGTACATACAGGCACAAAGCAATATAAAAGACATGAGAAACCAAGAAGTGGGGAGGGTAGGAGGGTGGGTGTGGGATAAAAATTCACCTACTGGGTACAATGAGCCTTTATTCTGCTGGTGGGCACACCAAAAGCCCTGACTTAGGCATTATATAAAATATCCATGTAACAAAAACGCTTGTACCCCCTTAACTAATATTCTGAAAAAAAAATACTGGCAAAAATAAAATGTTAAAAACAAAAAAACAATCTTAGAGACCATTCTGTATCAGTACCTCATGCTTTTTGATAGCTACACAGCCAACACTCTGTGGACTGACGGAACTTCCTTAACCAGACACCTATTGACAGACATTCAGGTTGCCTTTGTTACATACAACGCTCCCGTGAATAAATTGTACATGTGTCATTTCACGCGTGTGCAACAGTTCCCACAGTGAGAAAGCAGGATTGCTGGATTAGATGGGATTCCATCAGCCAGGGTTCTCCAGAGAAACAGAGCCAGTGGAGACAGAGAGAGATCGGATGGGGAGAAGGAGGGAAGCAGAGGGAGGGAGCAGAGATCGGGGAGGGTGTGGTGGGGGAGGAGGGAATGGTACCTATTTTAAGGGATTACTCAATTGTGGGGACTAGCAAGTCTGAAATTTGCCCGGCAGGCCAGCAGGCTGGAAACTCGGGAAGGAGCCAATGTTTCAGTCTCAAGGTAGAAATTCTCCTTCTCTCAGAAACATAGGTTTTTGTTCTTAAGGCCTTTAACTAATTGGATGAGGCCCACCTGCGTCATCAAGGGTACTCTCCTTAATGTCAAATGATTATGGATGTTACCCACATCTACAAAATACCTTCACAGCAACACATAGATTAGTGTTTGAGTAAATAACTGGGTTTTGCAGCCTAGTGGAGTTGACACATGAAACTAACCATCACGGTATCATTTGTCTTGCTAGTTACTGCCAGGTTATCTTCCACAGATTTGTGTTTCCCCCAGCAATGGATGATAGTGACTTCCTATGCTCTCGGCAATTCATAAGTCAAACTTTTTTATATTCTCCAGTCTAGTAAGTGGAAAATATTATCAGCACTCTTTTTATTTGCATTTCTCTTGAGTGAGGTTGTGGTTGAGCATCTTTTTATATGCTTAATAGTCCTTTGCATTTTCCTTTGAACTGACTTTTCATATATTTGGCCATTGGGTTTTTGACGTTTTTTTATTAATTTGTAGAAGCTGTTTGAATATGGTGGAAATTGACCTTTGGTCTGTGATATGAGTTATAAATATTTATTCCCAGTTTGTCTTTTGATTTTGCCCAAGGCAATTTTTGCCATAGGGAATTTATTTTTATATTTACATAGTTGAATTTCTTAATCTTTTCTTTTATGGCTTCTGGATTTTGAATCATTTTAAAAGGCCCTCTCTGGCCGGGCGAGGTGGCTCACGCCTGTAATCCTAGCACTCTGGGAGGCCGAGGTGGGCGGATCGTTTGAGCTCAGGAGTTCGAGACCAGCCTGAGCAAGAGCGAGACCCCATCTCTACTAAAAATAGAAAGAAATTATATGGACAGCTAAAAATATATATAGAAAAAATTAGCCGGGCATGGTGGCACATGCCTGTAGTCCCAGCTACTCGGGAGGCTGAGACAGGAGGATCCTTTGAGCTCAGGAGTTTGAGGTTGCTGTGAGCTAGGCTGACGCCACGGCACTCACTCTAGCCTGGGCAACAGAGTGAGACTCTATCTCAAAAAAAAAAAAAAGAAAAGAAAAGTAGATAATCAAGAATAATTTATTAATAAAAAAAATAAATAAATAAATAAAAAATAAAAGGCCCTTTCCACTTTGAAATATACTATATTTTCCTCTAGTACTTACATGGATTCACTTTTTTATATTTATATATATTTGAATCACTCTTGGTGTAAATTATAAGGTATGGATCCAATTGTATTTCTGTGCAAAGATAGTGTAGTGCCTACACTATTGAATAAGCTATCTTCCCTCCACTGATTAGATATGCCACCTTTGTAATACAGCAACTTCCTCTATGTATTTAGGTCTATTTCTGGACTTCTTATTTTTCTTTCCATCAATGTTTGTCCATTCATGCACCAATAATTTTCACTGTTTTAATTATTATAATTTTAAGTTTTGGTTTAATACCTAATATGGAGATTTATTAATATATTTTAGAAAGATCACTCTGACTACATTTTGGGAAATGGATTAGAGGAGAGCCCAAGTGGAGGGTGGAGACCCACTTGGGACTAGACAATCCAGACAGTCCACAAGCTCAAGGGTACGCCAGTAGGGCTGGGACAACTGGACAGGTCTGTAAGGTTCTTAAGATGCAGCCTCATCATGATTGATGACAGATCACACGTGGGCATTAAGAGAAACTGAAGTGTCTGGAGTGCCTCCCAGTGTTTCTGGCTTAGGCATCTGGGGAGAGTTGAGATCCCACTTGCCAGGGAAGGAGTTGGAGGGGGGTGAGCGGTAAGGGCAGCAGGTGGAATCCGTTAGGTGACATGACGCACCTCATCAACCAGGCAAGAGACTACTGTGCTAAGCCAGAAGATTGCCATTAGATCATCCCCACTTTGCAGATATAGAAACTGAGACTCAGAGATGTTAAGCAACTTGTCTAAGGTCACAGAATTGTTATGAGGCAAGGCAAGGGCTCAAGTCCAGGTCTGTCTACCCCCAATCTTGCTAGGAGGGGACAACAGCTGGCTATCTTAGGCTCCAGGGACCCCACAAAGCACTCATAGTAAGGAGACTGTAATGAATCTCCAGGCCTTTCCTTTCTAACATCTGTTGCAGCATGAGACACAGGGTTACTTGCAGGCAGAATTCTGCAAAATGACCATCTCAAGATATTTGTTCAACTATGGCCCCTAATTGAGGGAGAGGAGTCTATACAGCTATGGTTCTCAGCCTGGCCGCCCATTGGAATCACCTGGGGAGCTTACCAAGTACTGACACCTGGGCCCCGTCCCCAGCGCCTCTGACTTGGTTGTTCTGGGATATGGCTGGGGCATGGGGGTATTAAGCTCCCTGGTGATTTTAACGTGCAGCCAAATGTGGCAATCGCACACTAAGGGAAACCACTTCTCCTTGTTTACTGAGGCGATCCATGATGTTAAGTGCTTCTGCAGCTTCCACAGATGAGGGGAAAAGGCAGCTGTTTCCAAGGACTCACTAAGAACAAGCACCGACCCATCTACTCCTTGGTTGCCCCGCCTTGAGTGATCCTCTGAGCCAGGCAGAATGAGCAGTGGGCTGGTTGCAGTGGTGCTTTCAATGCCCACCACAAAGACTTTAATTAACGAATTGTGTTCCTTGAGATGCACACCACGAGTTAAGTAATCCATTAGCCAGAATTTATCAGCCCCAGTATCCATGTATCTGTCTGTATTAAGTTAGATTCTGCTGCATTAACAGACACTCCCCCCACACACACTGAAAAAACAAACCTCAGTGGCTTAAAGCCTCAAAGACCGGGCTGTATGTCTATGACAGGTCATCTGCAGTCTCTGCTCCGAATGGCTCCCGCCGGAACCCAGGGACACAGCTGCCACCAACGTGGCGTTGATATTTACCACAGCAGAGGAAAAAGAAGGATGTGGCTTCCAACCAGAAGTGAAACGTGTCACTTCTGCTCACACTTATATGCCAAAGCAAGTCACACGGCCACATCTAACTCCAGTGGAGTTGGAAAGCACAGTCCTGCCCTGCCCAGAAGGAGATGCACACAAAGTCGGACGACAGCACTAATGACCCTCACCCGTCACCGCACACTGCCTCCCAGCAGAGAGCAAAGGGACAGCTCAAGGCAGCTAAGCTCCTAGAGTTCCCGTCTGGCCAAGGTCCATCCCCACTGTTGAGGGACGTGAGCCTATTACAAACTCAGGTCACTCTACCTGGGTTCGCTGCTTCTCTTCTGGCACTCAAAATCTGGAGGAGCTTGAAATGGCATCATCAGACGAGGTGGCGTCCTGGGTGGCTGGGTGACTTCCTGTTCCACCCCCCGCACGCTGTGGCATCGCCAGGGCCTCAGCCAGGCCCTGCCTAACCTTTATCAAACTCTTTCTCCATTGGCTCCCACCTGACTCTGAGCCAATTTCTTTTATCGGCGTCTCCAGCTGGGCTGCAACCTGTGGCTCACTCCGGGTTCAAAGCCTCAGAAGCCGGCCAAAGCAGTGCAATGAAAGTGCTTTCATGAGCAGTGGCTCGCCCCTTCCGGGACGTTTGAGGCTGCTCTGAACTCAGTCTCCCATTCAAAGGCTGGGTTCAGTGGGGAGCCAGCAGGACACCAGCAAACACGACCGTTTGAGGGACTGCCTCAAAAAAAATGAAAAGAAGCAGGTGATAGAGTAGCAGACTGCCCGCAGCGGCTTCCCACCGCCTCCACTAGATGTGCGGGAGTGAAGCGGCTCCGGCTCCGCCCTCCCGCAGCCCAGAGAGTCGCCTCACCTGGCGCTGCGCCGCCGGCCACGCACAGTCAGGGAAACAGCTCACTGGGCCCTTCCCCTCCCCAGATGTGCCCCCAACCCGGGCACATTTTAATTTTTATACTGAATGGAGCATTCCTTGCCCAGGACTCTGGAGAAGAACCTCGGGAACCGGAAGCATGGGCCTATTTTGGGATCTATTTAATAGCTCCCTTCGCCTTTAAATTGGGCGTTTCTCCCACCAGGCTGGCTTGAAAAAGTGCTGCAAGCCTGAACCGACTGGCTTCAAGTCCCTGGGGCTATGGAGCCCTCGGTTCCCAGCTCTGCCACTCATCAATAATTTCTCCTTGGGTGAATTACTTTGCCGCTCTGTGCCTCAGTTTCCCCACCTGTGAAATAGGAGTACTACCCAGAAGCCTGTTCAGGAGGATTGAATGAGTTGATGTGAGCAAAGCACCGAGAACAGTTCCTGACACATAGGCTGTGCTCTTGAGTGTCAGTGGCTAATAGTATTGTCATCATGATTACAAGCCCCAAGTGCTGTCTAGCCTGCACCCTGTTAACCAACGACAGGAGTCATGAGCTACAAAATCAGAACTCTGGGCTATTCCCAGCCTAGAAGCACTGCAAAAGCCAGGCGTCCTGTGGACAGCCTGTCTCTCCACTCACCCTGGACTCCACAGCCCTTGCCCTGGTGTGCTGCTCCAAGGTGGATACAAGACTCCGGAGCCATGAACAACTCAGAGGCTGCTGAGAGGAAATGTCCTCTCGCCCCTCTGTGTCCACTGTGCGTGGGGAGGTAGAGGCAGATGACACTGACACGGCCAGTAAGGTGCGGGAGCCAGCAGGAGCCGGGGGAACATCATCCTACAGGAAAGAGCATTTGGAGGGTGATGGACCTGGGACATGGAATTCTCTTGGGGAGTCCTTCTGTCTGGGAAGAGGTTATTAATAAAGCCACAGGGAGGTAAGAAATGATGGAGGAACAGGCTCAGCGAGAGGCAGTGGTCCGGGGCGAGGTGGAACAATTTGGGACCGTAAGGCCTTCTGTAAATGTAAGGTATGGGCCTGATGGCTTGGGGTAGAGAAGCCTGGGGCAGCTCGGGCCATTTCAGGGCACAGTCACCTTCCAGGCAGAGGCTGACTGACCGTGAACTTACAGCCCAGGCTCCTGCGCGCATGCGCATGTGTACACATGTACAACACACGTGCCTGCACATGCCCTCCCACACCGCACATACACACGCACACCACGCGTGCACACACATGCCCATGCATACCACACACCCATCCCCAGGCTTGTTAGGCCAGTTCGGCAGCACTTTTGGTGACTACAAATTCCTCCAGGCCCAATAGGAACCAATTCAATAATGTATTTAGTAGCCCCTTAGCAAGGAGGGAAAAGGTCACCTTAAACGTTTTCTCTGGCAAATCTGTCACAGTCTGGCAGCCCAAGAAGCAATGTGGCAGCTGGCGCCCTCTGGTGGACAGTGTCTCCTCACTCAGCACTTGCTCTGGGGAGGCGGCTCTGGGACAGCCCTACTGCTGCACCCAGACCAGCTGCAGCAGAGAGGACCAAGATGAGAAAAACGCCATCCTGGCCCTCCAGGTGCAGTCTCTCGAATCACGGCCTCTTCTAGCCTGGGGCTGTTCACCTGCCCTGGCATCGAGATCCCAATAATTTAAACAAGATCAATAATCAATCCTGGAAGTGCCACTTGCTGAATCCCTTCTACGTCCATGTCATGCACAAGGCACACCCTATCCACTAGTTCTCATCTTTTTTTAATTTTAATTTTAATTTTAATTTTTTTTTTTGAGATAGGGTCTTGTTCTGTGGCTCAGGCTGGAGTGCAGTGGTATCATCACAGCTCACTGCAGCCTCAAACTCCTGGGCTCAAGTGATCCTCCTGCCTCAGCCTCCCAGAATGCTGGGAGTGAGCTGCCACACCTGGCCCACTAGTTCTCATCTTTATAGCAAGGCTGTAATTTAAATCTTATCTGTTTCTACAGATGAGGCTCAGGGCCAACTAAGTGACTTGCCCAAAGTCACCCAGCCCACAGATGCCAGAGATTTTCTTTAAATTTACTTCATTTTAAATATATACAAATAGCTTGAAGCTCTGACTTGGGGGGTGGGAGGGCATGGGCAATATACATAACCTAAACTTTTGTACCCCCATAATATGCTGAAATAAAAAAAATTTTTAAAAGTGATATATGGATATATTTTATGTGAATTCAATGAAAAAAATATATATATATAGCACAAATCTCAAATCTTCCAAAAAAGTCTGCAGTGAAAACATATCTCCCTCCCACCACTGTTGCACTAAGTCCCCACCCCAGGGTCAACCTTGGTTTTTAGTTTCTGTGAACTTGTCCATACATATTCTAAGCATATAAAAAGAGTATTTTATTTATTTATTTATTTATTTATTGGAGACAGGGTCTTATTTTGCTGCCTGGGTTAGAGTGCAGTGTCCCGATCATAGCTCACTGCAGCCTTGAACTCCTGGGCTCAAGCAATCCTCCTGCTTCAGCTTCCTGAGTAGCTGGGACTACAGGCGTGCACCACCACCATGCCCAGCTAAAGGAGTCTTTTTTTTTTAAAGCACAAAGGCTGCATACTATACACTATTCTCCACTTTCCCTTTCCCACACAGTAATATTGCTGACAATCATCCTGCAGCAGTGAACACATGGCGCTGCCTCATTCTTCGTAAGAGTCCATTGTGTGGAACCACTGTCATTTAACTTGCCCACTGTTGATGGGCATTTAGATGTTGCCAATCTTCTGCTACTACAAATGCACTGCAATGAACCTCCTTGTACACACGTCTTTTCCCACAAGAGGAATGGCTGGGTCAAAGGATACACACGTGTTTGTGATTTTAAGAGATGTCGTCAAACTTTCCGCTATTATAGTTGTACCAACTGACCCCCCATTGGCAGGGAGTGGAACCTGGGACCTCCTGACTCCAAAGCCAAGGCTGTCTCCCCCATGGCCCACCTCTCCTTTCATCAAATCCCCAAAGTCATGACTAAAATCTCACCAGGCAGTTACCACACACCATTTCTAGAACACACACCAGGAGCCTCTGGTAAATCTCCTGTTGAGCACCAGGTTTGGTGCAAAAGGGGAATCTTCCTGGATCTAGGGGTAGAATGTCCATCAGGCCGGTAAGCAGCAGCTTCTGGACAGACTGGGCCTTTGGGGGACACCCCTCAACCGCCCTGGCATCTGACCCCCAGGCCTTCAAAGCCACAGCCTCTCCTTTGTCCACTGTCCAGTGATCTCCACATCCTCTGGCCTCTACTGAGGGGAAGAGGTCCTGGTGTCAGT
The DNA here is from genome assembly GCF_041146395.1 of Eulemur rufifrons. NCBI lineage: Eukaryota > Metazoa > Chordata > Mammalia > Primates > Lemuridae > Eulemur > Eulemur rufifrons. The sequence goes on from NC_090984.1 coordinate 85,130,530, forward strand.
GAGCTTTTGAGGCTCTGGCCCCATGCACGGGGTGCAGCTGGATGAGCCCATCTTCCCGGCTACTTCCTACTGAGAGCAGCCGCCTCTCAGGAGAGATGGCAAGAGGAGACCCTGGCTTCTCACTGCTCCCGGTGCAGCCTCCTCCACCAGCAACGCTCCTTCTCCTATTCCCCTGTCCCTTGCTGGAATCAAGGCCAAAACAGCCTCAGTTCTGAGGGGAGCAGGATGTGGGAAACAGTGCCTTCACAGCAAGGCACTTGCTTTTCACTGTCTTCACGACAGAAGACAGTCAAGCAGCCCAGGAGCAGTTGCAGCACACTGTAGAGGGTTCTCCGAGGGGGGCTCTGGGTGCCGGGAAGCCCAGCTGGCACCTGGAAGCAGCCGTGAATCAGGATGCTGGAATGCAGGTGGGGCCTGTACAGCCACCTGGACGGGCTGCTGGGGAGGCAGTGAGCACAGGCGGGGAGAGGAAGCCGGCGACCGCCATCGCCACACACTCCCAGCATCCAGCCCGTTTATCTGGCATGACATCTGCTGTCATGATTTCAAGCAAACACCCCTGTGAGTTGATTAGAGCAAGTGTCATCTTTCTAATGCAGACAAGGAAGCTACCCAGCACGTCACCTGCAGAGCCACAAATGAAACCCAGGTGCCTGGTAGCCCTCCCAGCGACTATTCCCTAGGGAACTCGACAGGGGCTTCTTGACGCCCCTGAGGTTAAAATGCAAAGTTGTTTTTGAAAATAAATAGAAGGGCTGTACTGCAGGATCCCAGATGTGGTCCTGCCTAAGACCCGGGGCCCCTTTTGCAATCGAGTGGTCAGCCCCACAGTGGTGCTGTTTTTCTCTTATGAGTGGGTTTCCAGAAGCAGAGCTCCTGCCAGCTTCCTTTATAAATGCACACCCTCCTCCAATGACTGTCAGGAGTAGGTCCTGCTACTGGAGGAAAGGACCTCTCTAGTCATGGACGCAGGGACTCAGGGCCATGTCCTCACAATTGACTGGGCATAAGAAAGAAATTGCTGCTTGTTTTTTAGGTGGGATAATGATGCTGTGGTTATATTATTTTAAAAATCCCCTTATCACTTAGACGTTTCTACTGACCTATCTATGGGTGAAATAATATGCTTGGGATTTGATTCAAAATCATGTGGGGGTGGCCGTTGGGGGGACAGATGAGACAAGATTGGCCATACATTGGCAACTGTTCAAGTCAGGCTGTGGGGACATGGGGTTCATTATACTATTCTATCTACTTCTGTATACATTTAAATGTTTCTATAAGAAAAAGTAGGATAAGGAGGAGGAAGAGCGAGCAGAGAGCTTAGTAAAACCGCAGCCCCGCAGCTCCCTGGCCCAGGGGTCCCGCAGCTCCCTGGCCCAGGGGTGTGGAATGAAGGTCGAGAGCCCGGGAATTTGCTTTCATCAGACTCCCAGCGGGCAGGTGAGAAACCTCATCTTCAGGGCCCTGAGCCTGGAGGGGCGGAGCAGCTGAGGGCAGAAAATGGCCCGGAGCCTCCCTGGGAAGGATCCCCTGTCTGCTGTCAGCCACCACGTAGCTGCACTCGGCCCGTCAACGCCAGGCATGTGAATCACCTCCGACTGGTCTATTCATTCTCCCCCTGCATCACTGTCAAGATCACAATAAGAAGAGTGACAGAATCTACGCACGGAGCCGCTCAATCTTTATTAAAATCTTTTTTGTGCACGATGTTCCCAATTTGTTTCTTTGTTCCTGGTATCTGGAGTCGCACAGTTTCTGATATTTGTCTTGGAGATCAAGTAAGTTTGACTGACATGCTGTGGTGGTGGAAAGATCGTATGCATATCCGGAAAAACCTGTTGCATCCAGCAAGAGAGATCACCCACAGCGCAGGCTGCCCACCTTCAGGGCACAGCAGTCTGCACGGCCCCCGAGATTCCGGGCACGGCTGGCAGACCCTGCAGTTGCTGCAGAGATGTGGGCAGCCCAGGCCTGGACAGTGTCACTACTACTCTGGCAGGCCTGGAACTCAAGTGAAAGTGAAATCTGACTAACTGTGATTCATGCTGGTCACCTAGAGCAAGGTCTTCACATGTGTTCCCAGGGCCCCAGAGATGGCAGAGGTGGCCCAGGGCCGCAGGTTCCACATACGTCCCTTGACCCTTCAACCAAAGCATCTATCTGCTTTTCTTATTGGGGGTCTAGGTATGGCCTCTTTTTATTAATATTTTTAAGATTTCTGCTTCTTTAAAAAAACATTTTTTTTTTAAGTTTGAAAAACACTGACTTTGCTATATGGGGAAGAGTAGAAAATGTGGCCAGGGAGGAAGTACAACTGGAACTGGTGGGAATGTAAAATGGTACAACCATGTAAAACAGCAGTTTCTGAAAAAGTTATACATATGCCCACCCTATGATCCAGCCATATCACTCCTAGATATTCGTCCAGGGGAATGAAAGCATGCCTCCACATAAAGACTTGTACATGAATGTTCATAGCAGTTTCATTTGTAAAACCCCCAAACCGGACCCAAACAACGCAAATATCCATCTGCAGATGAACTGATAAATAGTGGCACATCTATGCAACAGAATACTATTCAGCAATAACACAGAACAAACCATTGACCCATACAACCTCAGGGATGAATCTCAAAATAATTACATTGAGTAAAAGAAGTCATCAATGGTGAACTAGCACCTCTTGTATTATCCTGGATGGAGCTGGAACCCATTCTACTTAATGAAGTATCACAAGAATGGAAAAACAAGCACCACGTGTACTAGCCAAATTGGTACTAATTGATCAACACTTATGTGCACATATGGAAGTAACATTCATCGGGTGTCGGGCAGGTGGGAGGGGGGAGGAGGGGATGGGTGTGGTGCGCACTGTCTGGGGGATGGGCATGCTTGTAGCTCTCACTCTGATGGGGCAAAGGCAGTATATGTAACCTAAACATAATACTCTATTGTACCCCCATAATATTCTAAAATAAAAAGAAGTCAGACAAAAAAGAATACATTCTGTATGATTCCATCTATATATAATTTTAGAAAATTCACACTAAACTACAGTGACAGAAAATAAACCAGTTTGGGGGTTTCTTTGGAGGGAAAGGGAGAAAGAGATTACAAAGGAGCACGGGTTCACTTTGAAGGGTGAAAGGTAAGTTCACTATTTAGATTGTGGGGATGGCTTCACAGGTATATACATATTTCAAAATTTGTCCAATTGCACACCTTAAATATGCGCAGTTTACATTAATTACACCTCAACAAATCTGTGAAAAAAAATTTTACTGAATGAAAAATGGTTTTAACAAAATGTGGTCAGGAAAAGGAAAACCTCTAGGGAAACTCATCCAGACTAAGTGTCATTTTAGTCGTCTATGTCTCCTGAGCCCCACGACACGAACACCTGTTAAGAGCTGGAAGCTATACAAAACTAATGATTTAATTGGGAAGATAACAGACACACCAACCACCACAGGGTGACGTGACAGGTGTCGAATACTATCAAGAGCTGCAGGAGTTATGATTTGAGATGATCAAAGACGACTCCTTGGAAGCAGCAGTATTGAGTTACTTCTTGAAGATGTAAGAGTCTGAAAGGTGAAGGTGGGGCAAGAGGTGTTCAGGCAGGGAGGCCGGCATGCGGAGATGTGCAGATGGAGGACAGCCACTGAGAACGAAATGACAAGTGAGCCCACCTGGCTGCAGCAGTTTTCACTGAGGGGAGCACGGGAGGAGATCACAGAGGCCGGATGATGGACATCCTCGAGTGCCAGTCCACAGAGCCTGGATTTATGCAGTCGGCAATGGGAGCAGAGGAGAAACATGGCTCACTCATTACATAAGCCTCTGCTGAGAACCTGCCATGTGTCATGTCCAATGCTGGGCACTGGGGATATAAAGGTGACCAAGAAATAGCTCCCGCCAGCACAGCATTAGCCTGGTCACAGATCCTGATATGTAAACACATAAACACAGTCAAATGGTACTGGTGCTTCAGGGAGTCCTCTAAGGGCTTGTATTATCCAGAATTTTTTTTTACCTGAAGTGATAGACACCCAACTCCAACTAGCTTAAGTAAAAAGGAAAACTGACTGGCTCAGATAAATGAATGTTCACAGGGGCTCCAGGCACGGTTGGATCCAGGGATTCCATCTACGTCATCGGCACTGCTTCCTCAGGGTTGGAATAATCTCAGGTCAAGCTTTCTTTGTGGGGTAGCTTGATGATCCCAGCAGCTTGTGTGACACTTAAATCCAAATGAAAAATATTCTCTTTCCCAATAGCTTCCACTGTGTTCCTGGAATTGAGTCTTAACATCTCTAATTTTCCTGATGAGGTCATGTGCCCTTTTCTGAACCGATCACTGTGGGTGGCCACAGTGATGCCATGCTCAGATCAGCCATCTGTCACATGCCTGGGATGGGGGTTAACGCTACCACATGCGCTGAGACTGGGGGAGGAGTTTTCTATAGCAGACAGTGTTGGCTACGTGACCCAACACCACCAAGCTCTTTTTCTCTTTCCTAACGCCATTTTGGAGACCAAAAAAATGAAATGCTACCCTTCCCCATCTCCTTTGCAGCAAGACAGAACCTTAACACAGTTCTGGATAACGGATATAAATGGAAGTATGCTAGAACAACTGGGAAAACTTCGGCTTTTCTGATTAAAAAAAAAATGGACAAATGCAAATTGTGCTTTCTTCCTCTTGCCTGGAGTGCAGATGTGACGCCCGGAGCTGCAGGCACACAGAGATCCTACCTTCAGACTTAGCGGTATATGAGTGAAATCAAGCCCTGTTGCAGCCACTCTGCATCAGCTTTCTTATGATTTACAGCTGAATGCATTCCTAACTTAGCCATTCCTAAAGGGAAGTCTGGGTGCTGTCAACACAGAATGGGGGCCGGGGGCTTGACAGGCATGAGCAGCTGCGGGGAGTGTGCAGAACAGAGCCAAAGGAGGCTGGAGGCCCAGAGATGAGAGCAGCTGAAGCCATGGAAAAGGGGGACACATGCAAGAAGAGTTGAGAAAGATGAATTGTTAAGTAGGGTGGAAGAGCTAGGAAGGAGCCAATGACAAGGAAGGTTTGAGTCTGGACACCCCAAAAAATCCTCACGCACGTGCAGAGACAGGATGACTCAGATCCAGCCCTTGTGCAGCCAGGAGGGCATCCCCTTCTGCCAACCACCAAGGTCAGAGGGTCAGGGCCGGCCAAGGTCAGGGAACTCCTATGATTGTTAACACCTTTCAAGGTGAGGAAAAGGACCACCACAGGACAAGTCCTGCTGTGAACGCAACCTGCTCCCTGAGTTGTAAATTGTAAGCTGTAAGGTAGCTTGTAACAATAAAAGTATTTCTAATAGACATAGTAATAGGCATAATAAAAGGCTTTCACTGAGCCTTCACCTTGTTCTAAGAACTTAACTTGCTAAGCATTCCACAGATATCACCTGATTTAGTAATCAAAACCCTATAGAGCATTATTCCCTTTACAAATGAGGAAACTGAGGCTTAGAGAGGTTGAGTAACTGGCCCTGGTCACGCAGCTGGTAAGCGGCAGGGCCAAGAATTAGAGGACAACACTCACTCCTTCAGTTCTTGGGGGTCCCACATGAGAAGTTGCTTCACTGCTGCCCTTGATGTAGTTGAAGAGGTTCACAAAATTCTCAAGGTCAAGTTTCCCATTTGGGCTTGTTATTTCATAATATCACAGGCCTGGTTCTTCTTCCATCAGTATCTTCCCAAAGTAGAGAGAGCAACAGCTCTTCCACCTGGCATGAAGGTGGACGGTGGAGACTTGTTGGAACCTTGCAGGGAGCCAGCGAAACTGTCCAGCCACCCCAGGCTGCCTCCGTCTGTGAAGTCCACGTTCATGGTCTTTACTATTACCATCATCATTGTCATCATAATACTTAATATGCATTGAGGGCTCAATCTTCACACAATTCCTTGAAATGAATACTAGTAACATCTCATTTTACAAATGAAAACTAGGGCCTGGAGAGTTTAAATAACCTGCCAAAGAACACACAGCAAAGACAACAGCTCTTAGGGAAAAGGGTCTCCCACTCTTGGTAGACACAGATCCTGGGATAGAAAACAAGGCCTTCATGCCTACCAGGTGGGAGGAAGGTAAGTGTCCACATGCCGTCTACTGTGGTCTGACTCCGAGATCATCGTGCGGCCATATTCAGCGGCCCATCGCCCCACAGCGCCCCCTTCAGGACTGGGAGAGGCCACACCAACTCCTCAAACGCGCTTCCATGACTGCTAAAACACGCTTAGCTTCCTCTACACACACTTGTTCTAAAACTGCCCCTCCCATGAGGCTGAGCAGTTGTTAAATACAGACTGACAAAAATGAGAATTCAATAAACACATGGAAAATATTTTATATTGTAAAGATCAAGTGAGCTCTACAAAGAAAGCAGTTTCAGTGTGATTAATAACAAATGCTGGCATACCGCTAAGTTCAACCAAATGCCTCTGGATTCTTCCAAAAGGCAGTTCTCCTCTCCATGGCAGCACCTGTGTGTGCCACTCCCCCACCCCACCCACCAAGTCCTCTCTTCCGACTCCCCTGTGCGCTCAACACCAAAAGGCCCAAGTCCCTCTGCAGCAAAGAGGGCTGGCGTGAACCCCCAGCCCAACGCTCAGATAATCTTCCCCTCCAGCTCTCAGAGCTACGGCGGGTCTGGGGTATGGCCTCAGAAGAGCTGAGAGCCCACCTGTGCCAAACCTGCTTTCCCATTGTGAAAATCTTCATCCCTGTGCCATTGTGGTACCTTCCGGGGCCTTTTTCAACTGGCGACAGTTAACTTTGGCCAAGTTACTTCAGAGTCAAAACCCAAAGTGAAACATGCAATTGCAACTCCTCTCACTTTTTAGCACTTCGGTCACGACAGCCATTCATCTTCACTTCTGCCACTGCCTCTCTGGACTGATTTATGCCTATATTGGATTCTGAAAACTGGAAATTACACATAAAACCGCTGCTCTCAGCTGGGAGCAGTGGCTCACGCCTGTAATCCTAACACTCTGGGAGGCCAAGGAGGGAGGACTGCTTGAGCTCAGGAGTTCAACACCAGCCTGACTGAACAAAAGCGAGACCCCCATCTCTACAGAAAGTAGAAAAATTAGCCGGACATTGTGGTGGCGCACGCCTGCAGTCCCAGCTCCTCAAGAGGCTGAGACAGGAGGATCGCTTGAGTCCAGGAGTTGGAGGTTGCGGTGAACTATCATGATGCCACTGCACTCTAGCCAGGGTGACAGAGAGAGACTCCATTTCAAAAAAAAACAAAAAACAAAAACACTTCTGCTCTCTTGCCCACATTCCAGGGAGCGATTCAGTTTCTCTCCCACCTCAGCAGCTCTTCTGGGAGCATCTGCTAGTTGGGGATGAAGGAGAGGGATGACCAGCCTGGCTGTGGCGGGAGGAGCACACACCACCTGCTTCAGAGGAGGGAGGCCAGAGGCCCTCTCCCTTCACTGCCTCCCAGGCCTTCCCCACGCCACTGCTGTCCTCCTCATAAATTCAGTTTCAGTAAATTGGCAAAACACTGTGTGATTTTGTCTTCCTGTAATCAGACCCCACCCTGGATCTTCTCACTGGAACGAGTTGCCCCAGAGTCATTTTCGTATCATGAAAGGCACACGGAACATTCGCTTGTCCTCAAAGCCCAGCCGCGCCACCCCAGGCTTGCTGGTTCTCCCAGCACAGCAAGCGTCCACGGGCCTGACTCAGAGCAAACCCCGGGGCTGCGATCCCGCCCCTCAGACCCTGCTTCCCCACTCTGACCTCTCTCCGCACCCAGCCCTGCATACTCAGGAACAGGAGAAGCCCGGCAGCGTTCACAGCCTAAGCCAACCACGCGACAGATTAGCTACCAACCTCGGATGCAAAATCTCAACGCTGGCATCAAATGCTCTAATCACTCCATCACGGAAGGGGCAGACACCACAAAACACAGTGAAAGATGTAGATATCTGATCATCCACATGAACCTGGGGAAGGAAAGGGGAACAGCCTGGAGGTGTAGAAGATCGATGCATGAGGTAGCCGGGCCCCTGCCTGCCTCCTGGAGCTGCCCCCAGCCCCGGCTCCCACCTCATTCCCCACCCAGGCCTGCCCTGCTGCAGGCCTGGACAGATACCCCCAGATTAGGAGGCCCACTCAACCATGATTGAAAACAGACACTCAGGAAGATTGGTTTTAGAATCTGAAGGCTAATAGTCGCTGCTTTAACTGCCCTCAGCTGCCTGGCAGCACGCCCCAATTTCATCTCCCTAAGTGATAACTAAGGACACTGAAACTCCACCGTCTGGAGGCAGGGCAGCCCGACATGGCCCTGCCGGCCGGGTCCCCAGGGAGAATGTCCAACCTCGAGTAATCCAAGATATTAAAATGAACAACGGGATGCCCATTTTTCACCTATCAAACTGACAAATATATTTTAAATTGCAATAAAAAGAATCCATACACAGCTGGTTAGAGATAAGTACAACCTATCAGGAGGATAATTTAGCAATATCAATCAAAGGCTTTAAAAATGTGCTGCAGAAAATGTTGATGTGGAGAGGAAAGCTCAGGGATGCTCATTACAGCAATGCGCCTGCGTAGGCCTGGGCTGATGCGTGTGACTGTGTCTTAGGCTTTAACAAAAAAGTTTAAAAAGTAAAAGAAAAAAATTGTTAATAGAAAAAAGCTTCTAGAGTAAGAATACAAAAGAAGAAAATGTTTTTGTACAGCTGTACAATGTGTTTTAAGCTAAGTGTGATTACAAAGAGTCACAAGTTTTTAAAAATTAAAAAAATTATAAAATAAAAATTTATAGCAAGCTAAGGTGAATTTATTATTAAAGAAAAAAATATTTTGTAATAAATTTAGTGCAGCTTAAGTGTGCAGTGTTTATAAAGTCTACAGTAGTGCACAGTAATGTAGGCCTTCACATTCACTCACCACTCACCGACTACCCAGAGCAGCTGGTAGGCTCCATTTATGTAAGTGCCCTACACAGGGCTACCATTTTTTATCTTTTATATTGTGTTTTCATTTTACCTTTTCTATGTTTGGATATGTTTAGATACACAAATATTTACCATTGTGTTATAGTTGCCTACAGTATTCAGTACAGTAACATGCTGCACGGGTTTGTAATCTAAGAGCAAGAGGCTATACCGTACAGCCTAGGTGTGCAGAAGGCTATATCATCTAGGTCTAAGAATTTATACATTCTATGATGTTCACAGTGATGAACTTGCCTTATAATACATTTCTCAGAACGTACCCCACCATTCAGTGACACCCAAACTCTGTGTGTGTGTGTGTGTGTGTGTGTGCGCGCACCCTGAAATAGATGTTTCAAAAGGTTAGTAGTGATTATCTATGGGTTAATGATGGGTTATGAGTGGCTTTTATTTTCTTTATAGTGCTCTTCTATAGTTTCAACATTTTGCACCATGAATGTGAATAGATTATGATCAGAATTTTAAACTCTGGTTTTTTAAAACCCTATCATTGTCAAAGGTCCATTTCTAGGATTCTTGTTATTCTTCATTTTGAAGGAAAGAAAAGAAGGGTGGTGCCCTAGAGCTGGCCAGGACATCCGAACAGAGGAAAAGAAGAAAACAATTCTGAGTGAGGTGGGAGTGTCCCCCCAAGAGCACAGGCTGCCCTACCAGTGTGCCACTATTCTGAGGCCCTACCAGTGTGCCACTACCAGGCCCTTGGAGAATCAGGGTGCCCAGAAGTTGTCCTTCTCTGAGACCCTGCCAGTGAGGGCAGTGGTCTCCCTTCCCCTTGGAAGAATCTAACCCAGCTGTCTCTACACCAATCCAGGCAATTCAGCTGACACTGACAGTTTCAGAAACGGGCAAGTGCATAGACCTGCAGCCAGATGTGATTAGCAACTCACCCATCACCCAGAAGGTCAGCAGAGCTGCAGAGACGCTCAGCTTGGGGCGAACTCACCCTCTGGAAGTCATTCCAGCAGCAAGACCAACGTGAGTCATAAAAGAACCATCCAAGGAAAAGCACATATTCAACCAAGCAAGTGATGTCCCTCCAAAGAAATGGGCGCCCTTTAACACACTGACTGCCACACTAGAAAAAAATTTTTTCCCTGGGGCCACAGTGTTTCATTAAAACAGAATGATCCTTTCTAATTTGTTATTATTGTTTTCTGTGTGTGAGTGATATGCAACTCAATCCACATTTTTAGAATTAAATTGTCAATATTAATTTTAACAATAAGAACATCAACAAGTAAGATTTTTCATGAACCAACTGCAGGGTTTTGCTTCACAAGGTCCTGAGCTCAAAACTAGCGTGAGTTAAACACAACTCACATGGCAGTCAGTGTGTTAAATATGGCCAGCATCTCCTTGAGTGGAAATGGTGGCAGGGGGGACAGAAATCATGCAGCTTTTGATTTAACTTAGGAATGAAAACACTTGACAAAAATAGTGATATGAAAAGTGGCCACCAGGACCTCAGCACCACAGCACACTTACAGGAAACAGATCATAGCTCACAGCTACGTGAGATTTGCAAAGTACAACAAAATGGGATGTGTTGGTGGCTTAACTATTGAATGCCAACATTTAAACTCAACCATTTGTTAAAACAAAAGACCACATTGGAATCTGACCCTTGCTCGGTGGAGGGTTTCCTGGCATGACGCGCATCATCCTCTCTGTGAGGGTGGTACCCAGGGAGACGGGGGATACAGGCAGACCAGGGGCCAGCCTGCAAGTGCCTGCAGGTCACTCCTGTTCTAGCAGAGCACAGCTCTTCCCCGGGAGAGGGGTCCAAGCCTGCGGCAAGCCCGCAAAATGCAAAACATATTCTTGATTATGGAAAGTTTATTTGGAAACGTCCCCAATCTGAAAGTCCTTGTCCCCTTTGGCTATAGCCTTGTCTCCCATCACACCAAATGCCAGAAGGCAGTTCTGGAATTTTCCTCCACATTCTTCTGTTTAGTGTGGACTGGGACTGCTTAGGCCAGATTATCACTAGCTACCAGCAGGTGAAGCTCAGGCTGCCCTCAGACCTGGACAGGACGGACACACCCACTGTGCTGCAGGCGCTTCCCTCCAGGTGGCCGATAAGCCCCACACTCTTGTCACCATGCAGAAGTGATGTAAGGCCCAACCCACCTGAATGAGTCTTGGAAAACAGTCTTCAGCACTGTAGAGAACATGTGATTAAAGACGTGAATTAAAGAGGAGGCATTTCACCCTCCCAACCCACCCCAGGAGCCCAGAGCAGAGCCGGTAGAGGGTGTCCTCTCAGACAGGGGAGCTGGGGAAGACCCACGGGCTCCAGATGCCCCAACCCTCTGACCACACAGCCCCAGCACAGCTAGGGGGTTTCAGGAGAGCTACCCCGGGACTGTGACTTACAAGCTCTGTCCTTCCCTAAGTGTGCCTCACTCTCCAGGGCTGGGCCCTCAGGCTCCACTCTCTGTGGGTCCATGAGGAGCTGAACTCTGAAATGGACACAGATGGTCTGACTGGAGAGAAATGGGAAAACCCACTCCAGGTCCAGCTCGGCGGTCCAAGCATCCCGTGGGCCAGGAGCCCCACCCGTGGCTCTAGGGCCCTGCTGTAGGAAGAGAAAAGCCCCTTGAAGACAAAACTGCTCTGAGGGACGAATGGCCAGGAATGGCCCCAGCATATATCTGTGGTGCCACATGTCCCTAAGCAGCATCCCCAGGCAGAGTGAAGCCAACAGTCGTAAGCAAACACCTCCTCAGTCCTGGTGAGGAACACGGAGATGAATTAAACCAGGTCCCTCATGGCCCAGGGCGAAGGGGTCCAGGGAGGCAGGACGGCAGTCTCTGATCTCCCCACTTCTATCAGCTGTGAGGCTGTGGGTCTCCAGTACACACCCATATACAAACACACGTGTCTACACGCACACATGCCCCTTGCATCTAGGAAGGGAAATTCTATCTCTTGCTCATAATGAAGTTACCCTATTTTCTGACCTTAAAAAGGAACAGCAGGTTTCTTCTGAAGGTTTCAAACCTTATTAGCCACAGTGGGAAATGATGCTTTAATGGGGCTGCGTGGTCTCGGCCTCGGGTGTCTGTGTACACAGCCATATTACTTAGCAACACCGTAGCCGTTTAGGTTTAATTTCCTAGCTTGCCTGATAAGGAGGCTGCAAATGTGATCTGTGATGCTGCAAGCTGGGCAAACTCACAGGGCTATTAGATGAGTCACTGGGTGATCCAGGCCACTGTGCCGAGCTCTGCAGAAGAAGAGAAATTAACTCTGATTTGTGGGGCTGATACTGCGGACACAATTTTCTAAGCGTCTGGGTGCTGTGCTTCCATCGCTCCTGCTTTCTGGTTTGGTGCCGTCATTCATTAGGGGAAGCTTCGCTCACCTCACAACCCCTGTTAGAATCATCTCCCAGCTTTCTGAAACCCTCATGCAAACTCAAAGCCCAGCAAGACCAGATGCCAGGTAATAATAATAATAATAACCATAACAACAGCAACAACAATAATAGCTAACATTTTTGAATAGCTAGTAATCACTATTCTAGTGTTATACATAAATTATGTCTGTTAAATTCCTAACCATCCCAGGAGGCAGGTGCTACTATTACTCCTATTTTCTAGTGAGGACACCAGGGCACAGTGAGGACAGCAGCCAGCTGTAAGACAACAGAGGGCAAGGGACAGGCCCACTGAGAGCAGGGCACACCCTGCCAAAGGGCGTTGCTATCATTCAGCACCAGCCAGCGTTACCATAGCTTTCACTTCTCTAAAAGAAGCAGGAAATCCAGATTTTTATATAAAAGCACATGAGTTTTGAACATCAGCAATTCCACTGTTTCATCAATATTGTGGGAACCAAGTCAAACAAGTCTGCTGGCCAGATTCAGCCCGTGGGCCACTGGTTTGCAGTCTCCTCCTTATTAGAGCAAGTGGGCATGTTCACCAATAAATACACTCCAGTTTTATATCTTTGCTTCTGTGCGTCCCGGGTGTCCTGGCCCTTTGGTCCTCCCTCCCTCCAGCTGCATCCCTCTGAGAGCCTCGAGGGTAGCTCCATTCTTTCACTTGCTCAGGCTACAATTCTCAGGGTCATCTGTGGCTTCTTTACTTTTCCCAGGCTGCAGGTGCAATCTGTCAACAGATCCTGTCTGCTCTGGCTTTAAAATGTATGTACAATCCCTCCCTTCTCACACCTGCACCACAACTACCCTGGTCCGAGCCACCATCACCTCTTACCTAGACATTTTGAGCCGCCAGCTGTCCTCACTTTCTCTCTTACCCCCTCTCACCAGAACAGCCCAGGCACCACTGTAAAACCTAAGTCGCATCCCGCCACTTCTCTGCTCAACCCCCTGCAATGGCTTCCATCCTACCCAGTTACATACAGTTGGTGTCCTAAACAGCCCACAAGGCCCTCCATGACCTGGTGCCCCTCCCACCTACCCTGCCCTCCCTGCACTACGGACACACGGCTTCCTCCTTGCTGTTCCCCAAATACACCAAATGTGCTCCAGCCTCAGGCCCTGGGTACGCACAGCTCCCTCTGTAATTCTCCCCACAGGTATCTTTTTGACTCTTGTCCTCTATGTGCTCTGTTCAGTCTCCACCTAATTAGAAATATCTTCCTGGACAACTTATCTGAAATAGCAATCTCCCCATCACTCCCCCTCCCCTTGCCCTTAGCACGTATCACTTCAACACGCCACACATTTATCTGTTTTTGGTCTCTTCTCCTCCAGTGGGGATGCATGCACCATAAAAGTAAAGAATTTGTTTTCTTCTCTGCCCTGTCCCTGCTGTCTAGAGCTGTGCCTGGTACATAGCCAAAATTCATTAAATATTTGTTAAATAAATTAAAGAATGACTGGTACACACAATGGTTCCTTATGACAGACTGCTCTATTCTCCAACTGTTGCACACATCTTGGCCTCATTTTTTTTCCCTCTTCACTCTGTAAGCACCCGACAGATAGGAGTACTCCCCACTAGCTATTATCACCTCCACCATGGCCACTGCTCAACTACATGCGCTCAGTATGCTGCCTGATTGATTACTAGCTGGAAAAAAAACTTCCTGCTGTGTCAAATAGTAACTTGTGGTTAGTGAGCATCTTGCCCTTAATGGATACAGCAACAGCTCAGTCATGACCCTGATGAATTTTATAATTATTCTTGATAAGACATGGCAGGTTTTGTGTGAGGGTGGAACATTTTAATCCTTAATTATAAGACTAGATAAAAGTGCTTTACTCATTCACCTACAGAATTTGTGTATTCACTTGCCCTTATTTTTATTTCTGTATTTATTTGAAAACTCATATATCCTGGGAAGGTAGGTATGGTTCAGTTCTTAATATTTCCTCCACATAGGAAGGAACAGAGAAATATAGGCTGAATGATCCCCCCTCCATCCAGGTCCTGCATAAAATCTGGACAGAGCTGGAATGATCTGGCACAGGTTTCCTCCATGGATACCATGGGTCCCCCTCTACCCAGCACAGCATGATCCCCTCTCAGCAGGATCCAGACATGCCTCACTCTGGGGCAGGATGTTCCTTGATTAGCCCTGGATCCTCATCCTTTCTTGGCCACCAAATGCTCCAGCTCAACAAGAGGGTAAGCCAGGATGCCAGGATGGCACTTCCCAAAGCTGAAGCTTACTCATGAAGGGAGCACAGCCAAGAAGCCAATAAAACACACCCATGCAAGAGAGGGAAACGCTTCCATCTAGAAGTTCCAACCCTAAAGCCAAAAGAAGAAGATCTGTACAGAGGTGTAGCCCAATTCAAAGCAATGGATGGGAGATGTAATTGGGCCATTACTTATTTTCTGAGGGACCCAGCACATGAAAAAGCATCTCCATTTGATGACCTCTGTATCTCAGAGTCTTGCTCTCTCAACATCTTTTCACTATTGTCACATAACTTTAAGGTCGATATATTTCCTTGAAAGTTTGTTGCAAAGGTACTACTTTTGGCAAACATTTTCATCACTACCCTCTCACCTTCAGCTACCCTTCTGAGGATGTGATAGGATATTATCATGGGAGTTTCCACAGCCTTGCCTCCCCCTCCAGCAGGACAAAATGAAGCCCACAATTGCCAGTCTAATTTCCCCTCCACCTTCTCTCTCCTAAAGTGGAGGATCCTTTCTTCTGAAGAGAGACAAGTCAAGTGACATAACAGAGGAATGGGGGAGGGGAGTGAGAGAGAGGCAGCAGTAAGTGGTATTAGCGCAGAGCTTGAATTATAGAAAGGGATGTTCTGGGGCAGCTGGAGGTATGATGGAAGTGGTAGACAAAGGCATAGTTTTAAAGAAATCTAAGCAGGAGTGACATGAGCAAGATGACAGAATAAGAAGCCCTGGACTTTCCTTCCCCTCACAACATACTGATTCAGTAATAATTCAAAGATAAATTCCTTTTTTGAGAGATCCAGAAACTAATTGAAAGGCTAATGGATCCCAGGCAAATATGAAACCAAATTCACTGAAGCCAGTGGGGAGACTTAGGGTACCCTTTTGCCAGAATTCCTACCATTGGCCCAGAGCCATATGACCAGGAAGAGACTCTCCTACCTTCTAAATTCTCCCAGGGAGAGGAAGGTGTTTGTTCACATGTCAAGCACCCTAACTTTACTGAGGGGGCTCTCTAGATGTCTGCCAGTTTTGGAATTCTGATGGGTTCATCACAGTCTAGCCTCCTGGAGGAGAATGAAGATGGCAGTTTGGACTGGTAGATGCCAAAGGTTACCAGTGCTCCTCCATGCTTAACACAGAATGAGTGTACAAAAATCCCAGCTCCCAGCTTCCCCCTGGAGAGGGAAAGAGTTGATTCATGCATCCAATGCCCTAAGTTTTCCATGGCTGCCAAAAAAAAAAAAAAAAAAAAAAAGCTGGCATTCATCTTACTAGCCTAGGGGTTCTGATGGGTTTGGCACAGACTAGCCACCTGGGGGAAAACAAAGGTGGCAATTTGGACTAGCGGATGCCATAGCTGTCCCCCACCCCTCAGTTCAGCACAGAATGAGGAGACAAAAACCACAGTTACCTGATTCTCATTAGGGAGGGAAAGAGTTGGTAGAGGTCCCCAGAATATCTGGTTGGGCTGATTGGTGTATGAATCTTTGGTCAGGCTGTTTCTCCTGTAAGACACCAATCTTTGGAGATGGGGAAAGGTGCCTGCTTTGCCTAATGCACAGATACCAACACAGAGTGTCAAGGAAAATAAAGAATCAGGCAATGATGTTTCAAACAAAGTAACGAGATTTAAGTTTTCAGAAATTAACCCTAATGAAATGGAGTTATATGATTTAACTGACAGAGAATTCAAAATAACTATCAAAAAGTTGCTGAGGCCAAGAGATCAATGCATGAATAAAGTGAGAATTTCAACATAGACAGAAAATATCTGAAAGTATTAAACAGAAAAAATGGAGATGAAGAATATAACATTGAAACTGAAAAATTTTCTAGAGGGACTCACCAGCAGACTAAATCAAGCAGAAGAAAGGATCAGCAAACTCAAAGACATGTCATGGAAATAATTCAGTCAAATTAAGAAGAAAAAGCAATGAAAAAGAGTAAAGAAAGCTGATGGGACTTATGGGACACCATCAAGCTGACTGTTGGATGCATTATGGGAGATCCAGAAAGAGAAGAGAGAGAAAAATGAGTAAAAAAACTTACTCAAATATTTGAGTAAAAAACTTACTCAAATAAATAATGGCTGAAAACTTCCCAAATCTGGGGGAAGGAAATGAACATCAAGATCCAAGAAGCCCAAAAGACACCAAATAAGATGAATTCAAAGAAATCCATACTGAGATACATTATAATCAATTTGTCAAGTCATAGAGATTTTTGAAAGAGCAAAGGAAAATAACTTGTAACATACAAGGGAACCTCTACTAGATTATCAGTGGAATTTTCAACAGAAACCTTGCAGGCCAGAAGGGAGTGGAATGATATAGTCAAAGTGCTGAAAGAGAATACTACCAACTAAGAATACCCAACAAAACTGTTCTTCAAAAATGAAGGAGACACAACATACCAAAGCCTGGGGGATATAGAAAAAGCAGTGCTAAGAGGGAAGTTATAGCAAAAAAAACTGACATCAAAAAAACAGAAATATTTCAAAAAAACAATCTAATGATGTACCTCAAGGAACTAGAAAAGAATAAACCAAACCTAAAATTAGCAGAAGAAAGGAAATAATAAAGATCAGAACAGAACTAAATGAAATAGAGGCTTAAAAACAAAACAAAGGATCAACAAAATGAAAAGTTGCTTCTTTGAAAAGACAAACAAAATTGACAAACTGCCAGCTAGCCTAACCAAGAAAAGACCCAAATAAACAAAATCAGAAAGAATGGTTCAACATATGAAAATCAATTAATGTGATACAACATATTAACATAATAAATGACAAAAATCCTATGACCATCTCAATAGATGCAGGAAAAGCATGTGACAAAATTCAACCTTTCATGATAAAAACTCTCAACAAACTAGGAATAGAAAGAAATTACCTTAACATAATAAAGGCCATATATGAAAATCCCATGGCTAACATCATACTCAGTGCTGAAAAACTGCAAGCTTTCCTCTAAGATCAGGAACAGGACAAGGATGCCCACTCTTGCCGCTTCTATTCAACATAATTTGGGAAGTCCTAGCCAGAGCAATTAGACAAGAAAGAGAAATAAAAGTCATTCATTCAAATCAGAAAGGAAGAAGTTAAATTGTCCCTATTTTAAGACAGCATGATCTTATATACAGAAAATCCTAAGGATCCATAAAAAAGCCATTAGAACTAATCAATAAGTTCAGTAAAATTGCAAAATACAAAACCAACATACCAAAAATTAATTGCATTTTTATACACTAATAACAAACTATCTGAAAAGGAAATGAGGAAAACAATCCCATTTATAATAAAACCAAAAAGAATAAAACACTTAGGAATAATCTTAAAGAAGGAAGTGAAAGACTTATTTACTGAAAACTATAAAACTTGAAAATTACTAATGAAGACACAAACAAATGAAAAGACATCCCATGTTCATGGATTAGAAGACAATGTTGTTAAAATGTCCATACAACCCAAAGCAATCTACAGATTCAGTGTAATCCCTATCAAAACCCCAATGGCATTTTTATAAAAATAGAAAAACAATTCTACAATTCATATGGAACCACAAAAAAAACCCCACAAATAGTCAAATCAATCTTTAGAAAGAATAATAAAGCTGAAGACATCATACTACATAATAAAGGAATACTAAAATAGTATTTTCTATTACTCAAGCCTTTTGATGTTAGCTGCTGCCAGTGTTACATATACATGTAATATTCAATCTCATAACAAGCACCACCTAACACAGTGCCTGACAAAAGTAATGACTCAATCAATATTTTCTAAATAATAAGTGTTTTCACTTAATAAATCAGGAATATTTTTTCACATTTTAATGACAGTGGTATTCATTCCATCATATGGACATACCATGATTTATTTCCTACTGGATATTTAAGTTATTTCAATTTTTTAATATTGAAAACAACTCTAGAATAAACATCTTCACAGATATGTAGGTGCACGCACATCTACCTTGATTCCCTCACATTCTGTCTTTTTGGAAACACCACCCTTGACATCGGGCATGGCCATCTCTCATGGCTCCCTTAGTCCTGATTGTGGATGGTCTTTGGGGAGTTGTCTTCTCTCCAATCTCCTCACTCTTCACCCTCTCCTTGGCTGACCTCAGCTATGTGAGCTTCAGCGAGTATGCAGCTGACTTTCAAATCCCCACCTCCAGCCCAGACCTCTCTCATAAGCATTGACTCATTACTAGATGTCTCCACTTGGGTGTCCCACAGAGACCTCAATGCACATGTCTGAAACCAAAGGCCCCACTGCCCCCACTTACCTCCCAACACTCCCAAATGCCTTATTATCATGACCTTGTGATAACTGCTGCAGTGATTCCCAGACACCTGATCCCCCAAACTGGGGGTTGTCCTGGGCTAATCTTCACCAAGTTGTGGACAAGCTCTTTAGGTTCTACCTCTTAAATCTCTCTGCTGTCCCCTCTTCTCAGCCTCCACTGCCACTGACTCAGTTCCAGCCTCATTATCCCCCCTTAATTAATGTAGTAGTTCCCTAAGTTGTGCATCCTCCAACTCTGATTACAACCTACACTCCCCACTTGAAATCCTTCCACCAGATTTCCACAGCTTGAGAATCAGCTCTGGGGCAGGGCATATGTGGAGTCTTTTGTGATCTGGCCTCTGCCTATGTCTTCAGCCCTCTGTCTCCAGTACTTCCCTCTACACAATGGGATCCACATATATTAGAGCTTTTTATCCAATGTGCTTCCAATATTTGTTTGCATTACATGCATCCCACCCTAGACTTAAGGACAGGGCTGTCTCATTCATCTTTACACTCCAACATGCAGCACAGTTAAACCTCAGGGAACAAAATCTTAATAAAGCCACTTAGGGGAAGATCTATGTTTTCCCATCAATGGCAACTATTGGTGACAAGGAAGGATGCTGTGGTGCTATCTCCTGGGCAGTCTTCCCTCACACCTGGGACTCACCTGGTCTGGTCACCTGTGGGGGAGACAGGACCTCACATCCATAAGTCTCCTTTTTGTACAGTCCCTCAGAAGCTTCTGATGTTAAGGGCCCAATTCAGCTTTCCTGGAACAAAGAGGACCCAAGTCTACATTCATGACCTCCTTTATTATTTCTCTCTGTGTAATGAAATTTCTAACAATGAGGTACCCACTGAAATATAGCTTCATTCACAGGGATGTTTCTATACTCAGACAGTAAAAATCAATGAGACTAGGGGAGGGGAAGAGGAGAAACATGAAGTTTAACCCTTTAGAGCCCATCAAGACCTTGAAGCCTTCCAAGACATGATTTCCTTCATTGTGAGTGCTGGGGGAACTGATGCTTACCTACTTATGTAAATTTCTCTTTGCAGCCCAGATGGTTGGAGCTCTTTGCAATGCATGGGAGGGAACCACACAAATGTGTTAGATCTGGAGCAGGGGTTTGCAAATTATGGCCTGCTGGCCAAATCCTACCTACCATCTGTTTTTGTATGGTCCATAAGCTAGGAATGTTTTTCACATTTTTTAATGAATAAAAAAAAATAAAAGAATATTTCAGGACACACAAAAATTGTGTGAAATTCAAATTTCAGTGTCCATGAATAAAGTGATATTGGAACACAGTCACATTCATTCATTTACATGTTGTCTATGGTGGATTTCACACTACCATGGCCGAGTTAAGTAGTTATAAGAGAAATCGTGTGACCTGCAAAGTCATTTCACTATAAGGCACTTTCCAGAAAAAATTTGCCAATCCCTGATCTAGAGCACCAAAGGCCTGTGACTTACAGAGAAATAAAGATACAAAAATTCAGATCAAATAAGTTTAGATGGAAGCAATGAGTCCTTTATTTTATCTAAGAATTCATACACAGTCATGACAGTTTGGTCAGCAACAGACTGCATATACATGGGTGGTCCCATATGATTATAATATCCTATTTTTACTGTACCTTTTCTATGTTTAGGTATTTTTAGAGACACAAATACTTTCCATTGTATTACAGTTGCTTACAGTATTCAGAACAGTCAAGTGCTCTACAGGTTTATAGCCCAGGAGCAATAGGCTGTACCCTATAGCCTAGGTGTGCGGTGGGCTGCACCAACTAGGTCTGTACCCTGTAGCCCAGGTGTGTGGTGGGCTCACCAACTAGGCTGTCCCCTGTAGCCCAGGTGGGCGGTAGGCTGCATCAACTAGGCTGTACCCGACAGCCTAGGTGTGTGGTAGGCCACACCAACTAGGTCTGTGGAAGTGCACTCTATGCTGTTTGCACAACAACGTTCTCAGAATGTTATGCAATACATGACTATACTTCACTTTTACCTTTTTCTCCCAAAATATCACTTTAGTTGTAACATTCAAGGATATTTCAAATAATCATTAGACACTATACTTACCCTTATTCTCTTGGCTCCATATATGTAGATAAA
This sequence comes from Eulemur rufifrons, assembly GCF_041146395.1. NCBI lineage: Eukaryota > Metazoa > Chordata > Mammalia > Primates > Lemuridae > Eulemur > Eulemur rufifrons. The sequence goes on from NC_090984.1 coordinate 85,151,600, forward strand.
GTTATAGATACATTGTTCACTTTTAACCAAATAAATACAGGCACCTAATTTTCTAAAAAATCAAGTAGTGACAGACAGAAGGCTTATAATTTAAGCAAATGTCCCTTGTCTTACTTCTTCCCGGCTCCTCACTTAAATACTTATAAGTCTTTTTGCTGTTTCTTCTGGTAGTTACTTAACTAAAAATTGTGCTTAAGTTGCTCTTTTTTTCCAGTTTTGTTTTGTTCTGTTTTTTAGAGACAGAGTCTCGCTATGTTGCCCAGGTTGGCCTCAAATTCCTGGGCTCAAGGGATCCTCCCACCTCAACCTCCCAAGTAGCTGGGACTCCAGGTGTGCACCACCACACACAGGCTCACATTCTTCCCCACGCTTTATTGATTGATCAATTCAGATGTTACGTAAACTGTGTAAGAAGTTATCTCACAATTTTTAGTTAACTCAGTAATCAGTGCTCACATCACGATTGTGTAAACATTTATTGCCACAGAGACAAGTGGTAGCCCATAGTTACCTTTCTAACTTATACTCCTTTTTGTTTTGTTCCATGTGTTTGAAGGCTTTAGAAGGGGAACTCTGAGTCCCAGTACCATCGGAAGTTCTAGCTCTCCAACAATGATCTTCCCCAAACTCAGGGCATTATCAGAGCAAGTACATGTCTACAAAATAGGTTATGCAGCACGGATATTGCTTTCAAAATAAATGGTCTGTTCACAATGACAGGAACTCGGGTCTAAACTTCCCTTCCAAGGCTTAATACTTCAGTGTGGCTCTTACAGAAGGCAGAGCTTAGGCTTCTTGCTTCCAGTCCTAAGGGCAAGAGTAGGAAAAAGGTGAGGCCGGCAGTTCTGCATCCCTCACTCTGTCTGCTTACAGAACACTTTAGCAAAGAACGAATTCCCCCAAACCTTCCTGCTCCAGTCTCTAAAAGTGAAAGAAAATCAAGAACGCCATGAACCCAGGCCACATGTATCCTTAGATGAGACGCTAACTAACACTTCCAAGAATTCTCAGTGAGAACCAACCAAGGGCTCCTGCCCACCCTCAGAACTTTGCTCAGTGCGAGCCCAAGAGATAGAAGCAGACAGTGGATCAGAATCTGATCTACCGCTAGGTGGGAGGATCCTCAAAATCATAACCCAAACCTCACGTGATCATTTCACATACTTCAGGTGTAGAGCTGACCTGTAAGCAAGAGCTTTCTTATTACAACACCACAGTGAATAACCCTACGTACAAATGCCACTTTCACACACAGACAAATGTACCTAGAGGATACATTTCCAAAAGTAGAATTGTTGGGGCAAAAGATATAGGCATTGATTGCTGTTTTAAATAGCATATATATATTACATATAGCGTCTTTTAGAATCTGATCTTTGTTTATACTCTACAATTTCTAGACCCAAAATGTGCATGACTACATGTGTAAAATTAAATTGCATCTTTATGCATGACGTGTGTTCATTTTTCCAGGCCAATTAGAGATTGATCATAAATTGTATTTCTTACCAAAGTACCTCCCCACACTCTTTGTGACTGAGTACAGTGCCTTCTAAATTGAACCTGTCACCTACCACTCTACCCTCATACTGCTGGCTGCATCCTGTCTATTCCAAAGTCATCCTCCACACTGGTGTCCATAATCTCCTCAACTCCAACTTCAGCAATGCTCTCCCTTTAGCAGAAATGTTGCCTTATAACAAAAGGCAGATCCATGCTGACTTCACTATAGACCAGTGAGAATTCTGACTCCACCAAAGGAGCCAGCCTGCATGCCAGTGGCAAGCATAAACAACATGCTCGTTTCTGAGAGAAAGAGAGATTGAGAGGGACTCTCCTCCAAGAGATTACCTTCACTCAAAGAAAATCAAATCATTTTTCATTAACTGTACTTAGGAAATGGCCGGGCAGATGGCTGACATTTGTAATCCTAGCACTTTGGGAAGCCAAACCAGGAGAAGTGCTTGAGGATAGGAGTTTGAGACCAGCCTGGGCAACTTAGCAAGACCCTGTCTATATAAAAAGTTTAAACATTAGCTGGGCATGGTGGTGCATGTCTATAGCTCCAGCTACTTGGGAGGCTGAGGCAGGAGGATCACCTGAGCCCCCAGGAGTTTGAGGTTGCAGTGAGCTGTGATTCAGTCACCGTACTTCAGCATGGGTGATAGAGTGAGGCCCTGTTTCAAAAAAAAAAAAAAGAAAAGAAAAGAAAAGAAAAGGTAAGTATCCTCTGATTTAATAAAATCCCTTTTAGAGATAACTTATAATTTTAGTGAATGTCTTCCAATCTGCTCTTAGCCAGATACACTTATTAAGCAAATTACTATTGCCTCAACCCCACAGGTCGTGTTTCTAAAAGTTAGTATAGCTTTGTTCAAGATAGAAGTCTATAAGCTTATTGCATTTGGCAGCTTCAGTGATTTGATTTCTGCTGAAAACAATGTTTTGAAGTATTTGACAATCAGAGAAATGAAAGAAACATCTGCCCCATTCCTTCTCAGAGAATATTTACAATACACTTTGAGACCACAATTGATAATAAATGTAATAAAAGACTTTACCATAAAGCTAGGCAGTAAAAATTATGTCCACCTGGTAATATATTTTAAAAATAATACTCAATGCTGGTAGGATAGTGTGAATTAATCATACTTTGCCAGGCAGTAATTTGGAATACGTATCAAGAGTCTTTCTAAAATGTGAAGGGGCTGACGGTGAGTGGTGTGGTTATAATCTGACAGATCCTGCAGTATCGGAACTGCTCCGCGTCTGGACTGTGGCGGTGGATACACAGACCTACACAAGTGACACAGTTGTAAAGAATGGAACACACACACCCAAGTGAGTACAAGTAAAACTGGAAAAATCTGAATGAGATCAGTGTACCGTAACAATGTCAATATCCTGGCTGTGTCCCATAGTCTGGCTAAATGTCAGCCTTGGGGGAAGCCTGGCCAAGCATACGAGTGAACTCTGTGTGTGGTCTTTCTGACAACTGCATGTGAACCTACAATTATCTTAATAAAAATTTCAGTGCAAAACTGTGAACCTGCCAAGATAAATGATGTGCAAAGTTACCCATAGGTAAAAGAAGAAATTAATTTGTGTACTATAAAATGTTAGCTATAAGAGAGTTATAATATAAGAGGAGATCTGCACATTGCGGAGGCCAGGAGGTGTAAATAGCTCAGCGGAGGCCATCCACTCTTATTACTTAAGGGAGGGGACGAGAGGGGCGTGACTTTTTGGTCCCAATAAATCTGTACCAAGAACCCTATCCTTTAGAAATAAAAGATGTCCACTGTAGCATTATTTATAATTAGAAAAAATACTGGAAACAACCTAAAAGTCCATCATTATGCAAATAATCAATACATGTGATATTTATACCATGGAATATCATGTAGCCATTTAATCAAAGATGAAACATAAGATATAACAGCGTAAGATATAAGGGAGGGAGAGGACTGTGTGGACTTTAGAGTATCCAAAGTATTATAAAGGGGGAGAATGCTGGAAAAGCACGCATCAAAGAGTTAATAACAAGCCCTAAAAAGAAATTTCAGACAATCTGGGAAAAGGTCAATGCAGAATGAGTATGATATTATATTAAGTAATTATTGTGAATTTTGGGGGATCCAATAACGTGTGGTTTTTTTTAAGTCTTTACCCCTTATCCATTAGTGATACATACTGAAATAAATACAGAAGAAATGATATGATGTCTGGATGCATTTGCTTTAAATACTCTGGAAGTGTCCATATATTATTTGCATAATTTAAAAAGTAAAATAAAACAAATCTTATTTCTGAACTATACAATGGGTTAACTAGTCTTTTTCTTTATACTTTACTGTATTTTCTAAGTTTTCTATGATAAACAACTACAAGAAAGGACATGGAGGAGGAAAAAAGTAGGATATATTTAGAGACATCAGACCAGAGAAATAAATTATTTATATACAGGTAATTGCAGCACTAATTATATTAACCTGGAGACATTCGCTTTTAAGGGGCAATTTACCTTTAAATTTACCAACTGAGTGGTTGCAGATGCCCTTAACTGTGGATGGTGGAACTGATTGCTCACAGAGTGATCCACGCAGCTGTCCTCCTGCCCGAATTGCCTGGGAATGAGGTTAGCGCTTCCTGGTGGGTTCCGTGGGTCTGAATAATTGTATCTTAGGCTAGTAGCTCTCAACTGAGGGAGCCCACCAGAATAAACAAGGACAAATTTTTTTTCAAAATACAATGACAAATACTGAATAAGTCCCCATAGGGTACAGGCATGTGTATTGTCTAAAGTTCCCTAGGTGATTGGGATGGGCACACATGGTCAAGAATCCCTGACATACATATTCTGTGTGTGTGTGTGCGCGCGCGCGCGCGCTCTCGTGCGTGTGACAGAGAGAGGGAGGGAGAGAGAGAGAGAGAGAGAGCGCGCGCGAGCACGCACTTTAAATATTTTTGGAAGTATATATAACAAGGTGGTAAAAAGGTGGCTTTGGGGACATTTCACTGTATATCCTTTTGTGCTTTTTAAACTTATGCAAATGCATGCATTACCTATTCAAATAAAGTGAAAAGTGAATGAAAATCAAATTTTAAAAGAGCCTCTGTCTTAGACATTTCAGCTTGTCAGAATCCACTTTTCTCCCCCGCCCCCGGCCCCGCGGGGAGCGGCGGCGGCGGCGGCGGCGGCGGCGGCGGGCACATCGGCCGTCAGACCTTGAAGTACTTTGTTTGTGCCAAATCATTACTGCTTGCCACATGAGTCTAAATCATGGAGGATGCCAAGTATGTCCTCTGCAGATGGGAAAAGCGATTATGGCCTGCAAAGGTGTTGGCCAGAACTGAGACTTCAACAAAAAATAAGAGAAAAAAGGAATTTTTCTGGATGTTCAAATACTCTCCCTAGAGGAAAAAATTAAGGTGAAAAGCACAGACGTTGAGGTCCTGAGGAAGTCTTAGATTGAAGCCATTGCCTCCTCCTTAGTCCATTCGACCTCGCAGAACGAGGTTCTTGCTGCACCTCTGGAGGAGCTGACCTACAGAGGATCACTTCGGGTGGCTCTGGATGTTATGAGTGAGAGAGCCAGTCTGAGCCAAGAAGGCTCTTCAAGGACAGTAGGAATGGCTCCATCTCGGAGAGGGAAGCAGCCCGCGGAGCCAGCCCCCTCACTCTGCGATTCGGACTATTCCCCACCTCAGGGGAGGAGGGAGTGTGCACCGCAAAGCCTGTCAGGTCCATCCCCTTGTGAAAAGGACGCCCGGTACAGAGCGAACCACAAGAAGGGGCTCCGGAAAAGTGCACACCCTGGAGGCCTGCTGGCCCCTGCGGCTGGAGATGGTTCTCGGGATGGCAGCGGGGCCAGAGTGCACGGCAGAGATTAGACTCTTGCAAGTAAGAGGGGAAGAAATTCTGCACAGAAGCCCGGCCTGTGCCAGAAGGTACCTTTGACATCAGAGGGAGAAAATGGCAAAGAGAGTGAGAGAAAGGCAGGCGGCTGGACAGCCCTGTCCCCCTCCTGCAGGGTCAAGGAAGATGATCCGTGTGCCAGGGCCGAGGGCCGGGACCCGGGCCTGCCGCTGGGCAGCCTCACGGTGCCCCCGGGCCCTGCGCACTTGGCCTGCTCAGAGGCCGGAGAATGTCCCTCCAAGAGGCTGTGCCTGGATGGCAGCCAGAGGCCGCCAGCCACTCCGCTGGAGATGGGGGCCGAGGGGCCCGAGCTGTCTCCCAGGCAGGGGCTGAGGGAGCGCATGACCCTGCGCAGCGCCGCCAGGCCCAGCCAGCCTTCCCCACACGCTCCCGCTGAGGACACAAGAAGACTCCGTCTTCCGGATTCTAGGAAGCTGGAGGAAGATCTTCAGTCTTCCGAAGAGTCCATGGAGTTCAGTTCCATCAACTCCATCCTGGAAGAAGACGAGGATGATGAGGAGCCGCCGAGAATCCTTTTATATCACGAACCACGTTCATTTTAAGTAGGAATGCTAGTCTGGCTTAAATACCAAAAATACCCCTTCTGGCCAGCAGTGGTCAAGAGCGTCAGGCGGCGAGACAAGAAAGCTAGCGTGCTTTTCATCGAAGGAGACATGAACCCAAAGGGGCGGGGGATTATGGTGTCTCTGAAAAGACTAAAGCACTTCGACTGCAAAGAGAAACAGGCGCTTCTGAACAAGGCCAGAGAGGACTTCGACCAGGCCATCGGCTGGTGCGTGTCCCTCATCACCGACTACAGGGTCCGGTTAGGTTGTGGGTCCTTCGCCGGTTCTTTCCTGGAGTATTATGCTGCCCACATAAGCTACCCCGTGTGGAAGTCTATCCAGCAGGACGCCCTGGGGACCAGGTTCCCACAGCTGAGCCGAGGGGACCCCAAGGAGCCAGAGGTGGACAGCGCCCTGGGACGGAGGCAGCCCTATAGGAAGGTGCTTCCCGATCGCTCTCGGGCTGCCCGTGACCGGGCCAACCAGAAGCTGGTGGAGTACATTGTGAAGGCCCGCGGCGCCGAGAGCCACCTGCGTGCCGTGCTAAAGAGTGGGCGGCCGTCGCGCTGGCTGGAGACCTTCCTGAACTCCAGCCAACCTGTGACCTGCGTGGAGACGTACCTGGAGGACGAGGAGCAGCTGGACCTGGTGGTGAAGTACCTGCAGGGCGTCTGCCAGGAGATGGGCAGCACCGTGCTGACGCGCACCCACGGCGACAGGATCCGGTTCGTCCTGGACGTGCTTCTGCCCGAGCTAAGCTGCTGTCCCCTCTTGCAGGCTATCATCTGCGCGATCTCCGCAGTGGATGCGGTGGACTATAAGACAGCGGAGGAAAAGTACATAAAGGGACCTTCGCTGAGCTACCGGGAAAAAGAAATATTTGATAACCAGCTCTTAAAAGAAAGGAGCCGGCGCTGTCAGTGGTGAGGAGGCTGCTCCGCGGCAGGGGGGTCCCGGCCGGGCCTGCGCCACTGGAGCCCGGGACGCGCCGTCAGGCCCTGATGTTCTTCGGGAAGCAGAGCCCGGGGCTTGCATTTGTGCTGGATCTGTCTACGTTGTCCTGGTTTCCACACTTCTGAACAGCGTTTCGTTAACGTACCAAAAGCCAGTTCTGTTTTCCTGGCACTTTGTGCAAGATGCATTTCCTGAAACGTTTTAAAAGGACAAAAATAGATGGATGGTGTGTCTTTTCTCGTGACTGTACTGTGTGATTAACAAGAAGTGGCGTTTGTTTTCTATGCATCTCGTCTGATATTAAATGGCAGTTTAAAAAAAAAAAAAAGAATCCACTTTTCTTTTGCTAAGGTGGTCAAAGTTCTTAAAGGGGACACATTTTTTTTCAGATGTTTTTGCTAAAAAATACCAGAGAAAGTATCTAATGACTTTGAAAGAACACTAGAAATAAGTATGATAAGATATTAATAGCTATAAGAACTACTCACCACTTTGGAGGCACGTTCTACCATTGGGAAGTACATAAAGTCAGCCTACATGGAAGAGATGAGGGTTTTCACTTTGCAATAAAAGTACAGAATTTCATAAAATATCTCTGATGATAGCAGTTGCCTGGCTCACTTGGGAGAAGAGGTGGAGGTGAGCTTTTCATTAAATATCCTCCGGTGTTGCTTGAATTTTTGTGCTAAGCACATGTTTTACCAGTTTAAAAAATAATGTTTTAAAAAATTTGAGCATTTAAGACTGTGTGACTAGATGGAACTAGAAGGTGACTGACCCATGCTCCTAATTTAAAGTTACTCCCAGCAGCCCCTTTGAGTTCAAGGGGCAAAGGTGACTGCACACATCATCAAATATGTGGGGGGCACAGAGCAACGGGGGCAGCTGGGGGAGTTTAGCCAGTGTGATGGCCAGGGGTGACCTGATGGGCTGGGCCCGCTGGTCCACAGAAGGATCAGCGGTGTAGAGTCCAGGCAGGATCCTCAGCTCTTTAACCCAGTGGTGGGTGATGCCAGTCATTTGATCCTCCCTGACCCAACACACTCACTTATAAAATGGAAATACCCTTCCTTCTAACAACTCTTCCAGATTGGGTGTTGGGGACACGTACACACCCACCCACACTCACACAACATTAAATCTGGAAGATTTATCTTCCATTCCCCAAAAATGCAGGAAACATCAGTTCTCAGGACTCAGGGTTTCACATTGATTTGTAATCTCCTTTTTCTTTTTACAGTATTCTAGTTAAAAAGGCAATGAGAATTCATTGCTGGCCTATCTATACTTCAAGTGCACAAGGCACTTTTTAATTATTTGTTAAATATTAAATTTACAGGATAAGCACTTCGGGAGGCTGAGTTGGGAGGTTCGCTTGAGGCCAGGAATTCAAGACCAGCCTAAGCAAGAGCAACAAAACAAAAAATAGAAAAATTAGCCAGGCATGGTGGCCTGCAGTCCCAGCTACTGGGGAGGCTAAGGCAGGATGATCATTTGAACCCAGGAGTTCGAGGTTGCAGTGAGGTATGATATGATGCCACTGCACTCTAGCCCGGGTGACAGAGTGAGACTCTGTCTAAAAAAAAAAAAAAAAATTTATATGAAAATTCTGTTAGCATTTTCAAGCATTGACATAAGTCACTCTCCTGCCATCCTTTCATTATAAGGTGATTTTGACAACTGTTAAACAGGAGAAGATCAGATAAGATTTGAATAAAGACTTCAAGTTCATAGGCTCCATGCTCATAGGCAAGCCCACTTTCACAAACACCCAGAAATGAGACTCTAGGGGGGAATTTTGCTCTCAGTTGTCCTTGGGTTGGTTAAAGGTACTTACCAAATGATGGATATAAAATAATTCTATGGTCTCTGTTACTCAGAATGATTTAAAACTGATTTTTTTTTTTTGTTGTTGAGACAGAGTCTCACTTTGTTGCCCAGGCTAGAGTGAGTGCCGTGGCGTCAGCTTAGCTCACAGCAACCTCAGACTCCTCGGCTTAAGCGATCCTACTGCCTCAGCCTCCCGAGTAGCTGGGACTACAGGCATGCGCCACTATGCCCGGCTAATTTTTTCTATATAGATTTTTAGTTGTCCATATAATTTCTTTCTATTTTTAGTAGAGACGGGGTCTCGCTCTTGCTCAGGCTGGTCTCGAACTCCTGACCTCAAGTGATCCACCCGCCTTGGCCTCCCAGAGAGCTAGGATTACAGGCGTGAGCCACCGCGCCCGGCCTAAAACTGATTTTTATTTACTAGTTTTTCTTTTTTCTATTCAGTTTATCCCTTGGTTTTAGAAGTAAAACGGCCTTGCAAAGGGAAAACTCTCCATAAAGAAATTTACCAATCTGGATAGAATATGACTATAAATGTCACTGAACACATAATGGGAAACCCCACAAAGAGATAAATTAGGGAAAAAAATCTCATTGTCTATTTGTTCAGCCCATGTTCTAACAGGAAGGGATCCAGGAAAAGGAGGGAGGAGAAGAAGAAACTCACATGCTAAAATCAGGAGAAAATCAGCAGCCGGAAAGGAAGCTTTCGCACGTGCCCAGACATTTCACCACAGGACTCTCTCAGCACAGCCTCCTCCGCGCTCACCAACAGTCAAACCACGTCTCTCCAGGCAGCACAGCCAGTTCCAGAAGTTAAAGGATTTCTCAAAAGGTCAGAGTTGTGGACACATTGCTCAAAACAAACAGAAGAATGTAGAAATCAGAGGAAAAGCGGGCAGAGGCATTAGGGCTGTGTTGTTGCATGTGCCAGAGTTATCCGACAGGACCTGCAAGCAAGTCATCGCTACCCCACCGGGGAGGGAATAAAAGAAGCTGCTCAAACACGAGACCTGGCGTGTCACTTCCCTCCCTGCCCTGTGTCGGCCAGAACCTGATATTCTTTCTCAGAGGGTCATGGAAATGTAACCAAAAAAGTCAGGAATGGGGGAAAGCCCGGCACTCCTACCGCCCAACCCGAATCTTGGAAATCCCCAGGGATGGGCCCTCAAAGTGATGTCAAGTCTCCCATCTTAACCAAAATCTTGGCAGCCAAGGAACCTACCAAGCGGAAGCCAAAGAAGCTATGTGGTAAATGTTTTAAAACTGAAGCCTGCCCAAAAAGGACAGATCCAGAAAAAAGGAATGAACTCTTGTTCCATACCTGGAGGGATGACTTTAAGCTGCGTCCAAGTTGAAGGCCAGACAGAAGCAGGCTGACCCGGCTGTCTGGGAGCTGAAGGATGTGAAGTGCTGTGGCAGAGAACAAGCCTTTCCCCTGCTTGGCTGGAGTCAGGCAGCCACGGACATTCCTGCCGCTGGGCGTTTCCCGGGGTCAACACAGGGCTTCTCCAAAAGCAATGACCAAATAAATTGTAAGGAAAAGATGGGAGGAAAGGAGTGGGAAGAGAATCCATAAGATTCTTGAGACTTCAATCAACCAACTGTAGCGTTTGGATCTCATTTGTATCTTGATTCAAATAAACTATTTTTAAAAATATGAAAGACAGTAAAGGAAAATTGAATACTGACTGGATATTTGATATTAAAGAATTTTTGAGTGATAATAGATGGCATTAATTTTTTTAAATGATTCCACTTTGTTCAATTTAAAATATTTATGGATGAAATGCCTGGGATTTGCTGTGAAATAATCCAGTGGGGAAGGGAGGCACAGAGGAACGAGACAGCCGTGAGACCTCTTGAACCTGGATGATCAGTACGCGGGAGTTCACGTGCTGGTCTCTCTACTGATGTTCAAGTCTTATTTTCCATAATAAAAGTTAAAATAAAAATAAATCAAGTGCCTCTGAGAGAGTGGGGCAGTCAGGGATTCACACTTCACCTTGAACTCATCTCCTAAGACTCCTTCCTCTCACCATCAGCAGGAGGACCCATGCCCACCGTGTGAGTCCAGGTGTTCTGTGTTGATGCAAAGCCTTCTTTAAAACCTTTGCTGTCTGCAACTGCTCTCCAAGCACTCAAGGAACTGCCAATCAATCTTCAGTGAAAAAACTCAGGAGTAGCAACTTGGGCTTCGCTGTGCAGCTCATTGCTTTACTGACACCTGTAAGTGACGGTTTAAGGAACGTCTGTGCCAGCAAGCATTCCTAGTTTGAGTGATGAGACTCACCACCCGATGGTCTACAGGGTCCTGCAAGGAGCAGCAGGCCACTCCAGTGCCCCAGCACCTGGGCACGCTGACAACCAGCAAGGGCAAGGGTGTCTGCCTAGAGGGAGCAGCGCATGGGGAGAAGACCAGCAGCAAGAGGGAAGGAGGTCATTGGGCATGGGACAGAAAAAAAGAGGCAGCAAAACCCCCTGCAACTAAATGAAGTGTCGCCCAGGGCACGCTGTCCTTAGAAAAGAGATGGAAACCCTCTTCCACTCCCTGCCCCAGCCTGCTCTTCCTCCCCCACAGCTCGCACTCAGGAAGCAGTGCCAGTTCTCAGGAGGCTGCAGTTACTTACCTAGGATTAGGATGACTGGCACATGGGGGCCACTCAGATTCCTGACTTTGCCCCTTCTCATTACTGGCAAGAGGGCGAAGACAGTAATACCTCAACCAGATACCAAAGAGAAACTGTCAGAACATGGGATTACTTTGTACCACAATTGAGATTTGTATTCTAACAGCCTGATGGCTGGGAGAAGCACTTTTGATGGGTATCTTTGAACACAATCAAAATAATCAAATTAATTTATATATAATATTTATACTGGTGATTGAAAAAGAAACCACTTTCACAAGAACAAAGTTATAACGCTTTAATAATTTAAATAGAACCAACTTCAAGGAACACATACACACATACATAAAATCAAACAATTGAACAGTGTATTTAAATGCATCTGATTCTTTAAAAACCCCCGAAATGGACTCAAGTTCATGGATATGAAAAGATAATTTTGAAGTACTATAGACCAGAGTAAAATGGACAAGGTCATCACTTTGCATTTACAATAAGACGACAGCTTGTGGATACATTAGATGTTTTATAAGAACACTTCTAGGAATGTTAGAACAAAAAAGCTGTTAAAAAGGAATACAAACAATCGCATAAAGATAAATTTACAGCTAACAATTTCTTTGGTCCTCCAAGTCACACTTGTTTTTACCGTAAAATACCAAACATGAGTTGTATGCTTAGAAATCTACCTATAAATGTCTAAATATTAAGCAAGTTAATGTTTATACCGGGTTAGATTTAAAAAGGAACTCAAAATCAACCACACCACTGTATACTTAAATTCCAAATATAGAAAAAGTTAGGAAGAGTTTAAAAAAAAAACAAAAAAAACCTGTGCCATCTTGCCTTATCATAAGCTAAATGGCATCCCAGTGGCAGAGATAGGATTACCAAGTTAAAGCAAGCATCACAGTTCATTATTTTTAAGTTAATGGGATAAATTTGGTTTAATAAACATGATCAAAGTGGAGCCTTATTTAGCGCTGTATCAACCAAATAAGAAATAATTGGGTTTTGCGGAGGAGCTGGGGTTTTTCATTTGTTTTAATTTGGCCCACACTGCCCCAGTGGAGGAAATTTTAAGATAATCAATAATAAGGCAAAAGCTTCCAGGATTAAAATACCTACACCACCTGCACAGAGTTGCACAGGAGACAAGACCCACTCAGACCACAAGGGAAACCAAGACCAGGGGCTCCCGTGCCTTTGCACAGACACCAACAACACAGCGTTGGCTAGAACACTGGACACAGCTCAGGATGCCGTCCCACCATCAGTCCATTCCGTTTTCTTTCAGGTTCACGGAAGCTACGGTTCTGCAGACCTGAAAATGACGGGCACTCTCAAAAGTTTCTGGAAATTCTTAGAAAAATATTTCATAAGATCAAAAATAATGTTTTGAGGCCACTACATGGAAAACACAAAGTAAAATCCCAAGAAACTTTTAAAGATAAAACTGTGATGACTAGTTATTTGCAATGTCAGTACTAAGTCTTATAAGATAATGGCTTTTTTTAAAAAGGCAAAAGTATCTAGACTCTAAATGATGTGATATTCTCATCAAGGCACAGAGAGTTAAATGTCTAAATCCCTGTATGTTGACATGAGAATATACCTGTAAACAACTCTAGGGACTAATTCCCTGTACTTGAATTCAAAAAGAATAGAAGGTAGAAATGTGCCTTTTCAACTCACAGTAAAGTCAAAAACAGATATTCCACTGCCTTCCCCTGGTGACTTATAACTGGATAGTTAAAGTATAAATATATAAATAAAACCATGTCACTGGTGGTTTAATAAACATGATCAAAGTGGAGGCTGTTGGACTTTGAATTCACAGAGCAATACTGCACAAACACTGTACATAAATATTTTAGCACTTTCAGCACTACTATACCATTTTTATTGGAGGAGGAAAACAAAAACCAGTGTATTAGCCATAGGTCTCTTCCATTTCCTATGCTCCTGTGCTTATGCGTCAAATGACCACACTATTTCACCAAAACACGTGAATTCTTCTTCCTTCCCAGCACCCTCAGGTTATCTGAAAGGCAGTGATTTTGTGCATATGAATTACACTCTTGGCAGTTCACTTTAATATTGCCACTAAAAGGTGGCAAGAAGAAAGTAGAGGGCTCACCCCTTTATTAATTATATTTATTTGACTTTCTATAAATAATTTTTAAATACGATTAGTGACAAGGAATAAAGTTCACAGCTGTAACAACTGAGAAATGGAATGTACAAACAAGACCAGACAGACGAGGCTACCAGCAGTACACTCCGCAGAGCCACGCCGCACCCACTGACGCTCAGCTCCGAATGAGCGTCAGAAACTCCTCTCGGGTCTTTGGGTCTTCCCGGAACACACCCAACATCGTGCTGGTCACGGTTTTGCTGTTCATTTTCTGTACACCTCGCATTACCATACACATGTGTCTACAAAAGGAGACAACGAAGGTTGCTTAAAGGAGTAGACAGCAGCTGGTTTGGTTTTTAAAATAAAAAGCAGGCCAAAAGATTAATCTCAGTTCACAGCTACCAAGTATATCAAAACATCCCCTCTTAGACAAACGTTATCAAAAACTTTATTCCTGAAGTTTCTTGTCTTGTAGCTTTTGTTCTTATCAGTAGTCGAGTCCTTAACACATCCAAAAAGAGGGGGGTAGAAAATGGAATTTTCTTCCTGGATGAAAATGATATGATGTGTCTACAGAGATACCTAACTTCCAGATCAAAAGAAAGACAGAATTCTCACTTGATCCACCTTCAGGAGAAAGACAGCACTATGCTAGCTTAGGTGTTCTCAGTACGCTGGTCTCACCCAGCAGAACCCAGACAGCAGGGCCCAGGGAGTCTGAGCATCCTGGCGAAGGCAGACAGCATCCACAGAGCAGAGCTCATTCCATATCACAGGACGGATGAGACTATGCCCACAGGATGGGTGCAACTCTCATAACTCATTCTAACTTAAAGATGTGTCTTCAGTTGCCCTTTGTACAAGTTCTTGGCTCTATTTTTTAAATATGTGACAAAATATTAGTAAAAGTCTGCTTGGAACAACAAAGAGCTAAAGAAGAAACCAAGAAAAGACAAAAATACTACTGGTTGTGCCAATCTCCACACCACCTACACATATGACTCCCTACACCTCCGCCATCCCCACCCCACCCCTCCAAAAGGCCTCTCCCATATCCTGGTTTCTTATATCAGCAACACAGTAAATGCAGGAGGCAAGAGAGCATTAGACTCAGGGATGGAAACCAACAGTCATGTGCCAACGCTGTGGCACCATCACCTGGTGCTGGGAACCCGGAGCAGCACTAAACCTCAAGATCATCTTTCGTGCACCACTCTGACATTACTGAAGGTGGAATCTGACTTACGTTGCTTCCACCACTACCCCGACTCCAGCAGGTTGCAAGGCTTCTGTGATTGCTACAGCAATTTGTTTTGTAAGGCGCTCTTGAACTGTGGATGGAACAAAGCTCAGTTTAAGAGTCTGATACAAACAGCTGGAGGCTTTTTTTGTCTCCAGAATATCTGACATTTTAAAAAAGCAGACTTCTGTGAGATGTAAGAGCCAGGACACCCTAGCTTTTGCCAGTTTGCCTTGTCAGCTGACTGGGCCACAAGGAGGCCCCTGTTCAACGCCCTCTCCCGAGGTACAGGTGCTGAAGCCCCCCAGCATCACTGGGGGAAGGCATTAGAGTGGCAACTGTCTCTTACCTGTGCAGTAAGACCAACAGAGTGCTGGTTCACAAGCACTCCCATGGAGGTAAAGTAGAGCAAATCAATCAATCGCTTGCAACAGGATTAACAAAGGGGCTACACTTCGATTATTGAATTATACTTAGAGCAATGTTGAAAACCAATGATTTAACCTAAATAACATAGTTCCTGTCCTGAATAAAACAAGAACATACAAGAGTGTTCACTATAGCACTGCATGTATTTAAAAACTGACAAAATCTCCAAATGTCTATCAGAGCAGGGGTTGGTTACATCAAGCCATGGCACATACAGTGAATTCTAAATAGCTACCAAAATGAATGAGATAGTTACATGTATGTGGAAAAAAATGTTTAAGATTTGGTAAGTAAAAATAAAATAGGGAAAAAAGAATGTGAGGCTAATTATATGAGTCTATTTTTGTTTAAATACAAATAAATTTATTTGAAAACAGTAGGTACATAAAAATGTGAAAAATGTGTAAATACAATAGTGATTTCTTCAGGAGGCTTGAAACACAGTAGACTTTCTTTTTTATATTCATATGAGATTTTAATTTTTTTTCACTTTTGCCAATAGTGATGTGAAAAGCTACTCTGTGCAATTAAAGAACCACAGTAGTTGACCATAATTATTATATACTGTCAACACTTTTTTTTTTCTTAAAGAGATGAGGTCACATTTGCACTATGTTGCCCAGGCCAGTCTCAAACTCCCGTGCTCAAGCAATCCTCCCACCTCTGCCTCCCAAGTAGCTGGGACTACAGGTGTGTGCCATCGAACCCAGCTTTTGAGGTTTTAATTTTTATAAGTCATATTTATTGCACTTGCAATAGGACAACAAAAAAAATACCTTTTCTGTAAGAAAAAATGTTTTCTGTAGATAAAGATTTTAAAAGCTTACCTTGTAGTCGTCTACTATAGATTTCTACAATCCTAGAAAAGAAAGAATTGTTTTAGTTAATCATAAATTGTTTGAAGTGAAATTGGTAAGACTTCCTCATAAGACAAAAAGGACTTTGTTGAAGTGACAGTGGGGTGCAGGCGGGAGACAGAGCTTACGGGAAGAGGACAGAAAGAGCCGAGTGCCACAGGGAAACGCAGTCTAAAGGAGCCCACCAACCACCACAGAGTGGTCCTTCCTTCCATCCTCAGAGAGAATTAATGAGTCTCCTAAGTGTAATGTTCACTTAGGAAAAACAGAGAGCTGAGTACCAAAATTTTAAGGCTCCCAAGTCGTCAATTTTACACCATGTCTCAAGTGTCCTAATTAAACATATTGTTTTATCAGAGATTAAAATTCAAGTTAAAAATAAAAAGACTACTTGTTAATTAACAGCACACCATGGTCAACTACTACATCAACTAAACTGATTAGGGTAATCAGGTTAGAGCTGATTAGACTTCTTCAGACAGCTCTTCATGAGATAGGTTTATGTAAGTAGTTAGTATGATTAACCCTCCCAAAAATAAAAGCCTCCTGATCTTAGCTTAGAACACAATCTGTCAACTGATGAATTTTTGCCTTTTGACATCTTTCTATTTATGAAATGTAAAGATGGCCCTGGGACTTACCCATCTGAAGAAGACAATTCATGCTGAGGGCCTTTTCTTTAAAATGTGGCCTTTTTGCCATGAATTTGGACTCAATTTAAAGATCATCTCCCCTAGGAGGCATTTTAGGTCTGTTCGCTCACTATGCCCCTCAGATAGAACTGACAACTGGCTCCTTTTTACCCAATGATGTCAGTAACAGGCGTGCCACCCCGTGTACCGCTCAGCCAACAGCGCCCCGAAGGCAGGAGCCATCCTAATTCTCCTTTGTGTCCCCAGTAGGTATATGATATGGAAAGGATATAACTATATTATTTCATTTTGAACAAAAACCTGAGAAAGGATGGTTTTTCAAGCTCCTAGATGGGAGCTATGTCATATTTCTTACTAGGTCAAATTTCTGTATATATTACTTCTGATAGTTTTTCAGGTGACTGTTACAGAAGTAGGAGATACCATTGAGTTAGAAGTTAGTGATGTCTTCCTTGTCATATTCATCATTTCTTTTTCTTGAGTAGAATTTCAGGTACAGCATTAGATAACAGTGGTCATATCGGGCATCCATGTTTTGCTCTAATATTTCACTATCACCCACGGTGCCTGCCTGCTTCTGGCAGACAGCTGTCCTCATTCCAGGAGGACCATTCATGCCATTTTTAATGGGCGCCTACTATGTACGTGGTTATGTGGCAAATATGCTCCCTGTGTTCAGAAAGCTTATAATTTATTTCTAGTTTATGAATTTTCTTTTTCAAGTAAAGAGTACATGTTGAACTTATGTCTTTTGAGCATTTCATATAGCTACCCTGAATTAAAAAAAAGTCTTTATTTTGCTCTCATTCTTGAAAGACAATTTGTTGAGAGGTATTTCTTGGGAACAGAATTTTGGTTTTTCCACTGATCTGACTTTTAATACTGCCATAGGCAAAGCAGTTGTCAGTCTAACTCCTGTTACCTTGTAGGTAGTCGATCAATATTTTTCTCTGTGGCTGCTTTATATTAACTTGTATTTTATAAGTGTACTCTACAATTTACTTTATTGTGTCTAGGTAGGCATTTAATTTTATTTGACTTATTTGGGATTTATTTGGCTTCCTGAATCTGAAGACTGATATTTTGTATGTGTTCTGGAAACTTTTTCAGCCATTATCTTCTCTAATATTGTATCTACCACAGTGCCTCTGTTATCTCCAGGAATTGCAATTAAGGGCATATTATACCCTCCCACTCTTCCATGTTTCTTAAATTCTCATTCATATTCTCCGCCTGTCTTTGTGTTGCATTCTGCACAATTTCTTCAGACCTTTCTTCCCATTCACTATATTTTCAGCTGTGCCTAATCTATTTAAATGACCATACTGGGCTTCAGTTTCATTTATCACTTTTTTTTTTTATTTCTAGAAGTTATATTTCGTCCTTTTTCCAATCTGCCTGGCTAATTCTGAAAGTTTCTTATTCCTTTGTCAAACTTTCAATACTCTTATTTTTTAATAAACAGTAAGTCCTCACTTAATGTTGTATGTTCTTGGAAACTGTGACTTTAAGCGAAGGGATGTATAAGGAAACCAATCTTACCCTAGGCTAATTGATATAAACAAGAGTTAAGTTCCTACAGCATATTTCTGGTCCCAAAAACATCACCAAACTTCTAAATAAAGACCAAAACACCTCTAACATTAAACACTGAAACAAATGCAAGCTATCTATCATTTAAGAAAGAGTAATACAAATAAGTTATCCAGTTCAAGGTTTCACATGGCTGGACACTCTCCTAGCAGCTGTGGGTACAAGGCAGAACTCAGTCCCGGGCGGGACACCATTCTGTCTCAGGGGCGCAATCACACACACCCACACTCAGACTGGGACCATGTAGACGTGACAATCCACCTAACGTGCACATCTTTGGGATGTGGAAGGAAACCAGAGTACCCAGAGAAAACCCAGGCAGACGTGGGGAGGATGTGCAAACTCCACACAGACAGTGGCCCTGGCTGGGAAGTGATTTTTTTTCCTCAAATGTTATAATGAAATGATATTGAACAAAACAACTTTACTCCAGAACCTGCTGTACGTCGTTTTGCTTAAAGTCATTTTGCTTTCAGTCTCAGTTTCTGAAAACCCGATGATGACATTAAGTGAGGACTTCCTCTATTTGTTTTATATCCTATATCAGGTATCTCCAGTATCTGCCCTCTTCAACACATCATGTGCTGCTGACTCAACTCACGGTGGCTTGTTTTCTTTTACTTTTGGTGAACTCACGCTCCTTGAAAATTCATTTGTGGGGATTCTCTGAAGTCTGGATAAACGTTCATCAGAGAACAAGCACTTGTTTCCACTAGCTTCCTGGAAGGATACCCCTTTGGGGCTGTTTTAAACTAAATTATTGTTTTTCAAAGGCCACGTAGGTAATGATAATTCTGACCCCAAACCTTGTGAATGTGTATATGAGTTATTTTTTTCTTTTTCCTGCTCTTTCCAGAAGAGCTAGCATGTAAGTCCCTGATTTGGGATGGGGATAGGGAGCACAGAGCCCAGACTTTGGCTCTAGGGCTAATTTCTATGGATTCTCACTGGAATGGCCTTATGTTTCCCCCACTGTGGAAAAGTACAAATACTTTATATCTTGGGATGCTGTGCCAGCAGGGATATTGTTATAATTTAGTTCGTTACACTCAGAATCAGTAGTTGTCAATTTTAATCTGAACTATTCTTACATTCTCGGAGTAAACCTCCCTGGGTCATGCTGAAAATAGTACTTCTACTAGCCCATTAGAGTAGGGTTTTTTTTTACATTTAGGATTCTTACAACTACATTTATAAGTGAGGTTAGTCTAAAATTTTTTTAATGCTAGCTTTATCAGGCTTTGCTATCAGGAATAGACAGCTTCATCAAATTAATTGCATACCTTTATAGGTTTTTCTATGCTCTTGAATTATTTATACACAGGGAATTAGTGGTTACTTGAAAATTAGAAAAAAATGACTGGGTCCAGGTCCTTCCCCCGACCCCAAAACATTAATTTGACTTCTTCTGATGGTTATTAATGTATATGGGTTTTCTTACCCTTGGTACATTCCCTTCTCTCCCATGTTTTTTTAAAAAAACTTATTCACAAAGATTCTTTAAGTTTTTAAAGCATATTTTTAGTTACATATTGTGTCATTCCTAGATATCAGTTAGACTTTTCCCAGCAATCTATAATATAACATTTCTAACTTTTGGATTTCTGATTTCTATTCTTTTTGTTTTTTCTAAATTATTCTATAATAAGGAATTTGCACTTTATCTTAAAAGCCAGGGGGAGCCATAGAAGGAACAGCATGATTAAATTCATACTCTGGAAAGAACATCCCAGCAGCATCTGAGAGCAGATTTAAGGACCCCAAGAGATTAGAGGCAGGGAGGAGTCAAGAGCTCAGCACACAGTCCAGGAAGAAGATGAGAAAGGCCCAGCAGAGAGTGGCAGGCAGCAAGGACAGCGAGGAGGCAGCAATAGGGTGATGGGGGCAGTGAGCACACAACAGCAGGGGACGGGTTCCTCCTCACACCCGGCCCCAAAAAGGCATTCCAGATGGAGCAAAGATTTAAATATAAAAACACGGTCATACAAATACCAAAAAAAAAAAAAAAAACCACCCAAAACAAGTTTGTAAATACACAGCAGTTTTACTACTTTTTTACGGAAAAATAAAACAATAAAGCAAATTCAAAAGACAAAAGACAAGCCACTTTAACATTCAAAGAGCTTGAGCAAATCAGGAATAAAAAGGTAAGCTACCCAGTGGAAAAATTAGCACTGGAGCTAAAAACAGGAAGTTTCAGAAAAGATTAACCTGGCCCTATTAAAGAAATGAAAATTACAACAATATAAAAAAATAGATACCATTTTTCACTTATCAATTTGGCAAAGATTTAAAAGTGTGGTGAAACACACACCCTTTACCTATTACTAGAGTATGAACTGGTGTGGTCTTTTTGGAGAGCAATTTGGTAATATCAAAAATTCAGCTCTCTTTAAACCAGCAAGTTCTATTCTAGCAATTTATCTTGCAGGTGGATTCAAAGTATAAAAAGATGATATAAAAAAATTTGCTCACCAAGGCACTTTTCTCCTTTTTTGACAATAGTCTCAAACTACATATTATACTTATCTATATCAAATAGTGGTTAAATGAATTATGTTAATCCTAGAAATACTAGATAGCCATTAAAAGGAACTTGCACTCTTGAGACTAAAAGATGTCCAAGGAATTTCAAGGTATTTTACATTAAAAAAAAAAAAGTTCTAGTACAGAATATAAGGTATGATCTTATGCGTGTGTTTGCATAGAAATTTTCCAGAAGGATAGTGAAAGAACTCTCTAGTTTTAACTCTAGGGAATGGAAATAGGAAAGAAAAGCTTTCACTTCATTCACTCACTCCTTTTCGGGTTTTTGTTTTGTTGTTTGTTTGTTTTGAGACGGGGTCTGGCTCTGTTGCCCTGGGCTAGAGTGCAGTGGCACAGCAATCTCAAACTCCTGGCCTCAAGCGATCTGCCTGTCTCGGCCTCCTGAGTAGCTGGGACTATAAGCACATGCCACCACACCTGGCTAATTTTTAAAAAATTTTTTGTAGAGACAAATTTTTAAATTTTTTGCACCATATTGCTCAGGCTGGTCTTGAAATCCTGTGCTCAAGCAATCCTACCACCTCAGCCTCCCAAAGTGCCAGGATTACAGGTATAAGCCACTGTGCCAGGCCACTCATTTGTACTTAAGTTTAACTGGTAAGTATATTACTTTTATACTATAGAGAAAAAGAACACTCCCTCTGTCCTCGAATGCCCAGCCTACCTTTTAACCACCCCCCAGTCACCCTTGCCTCAGTCAATCTGGCCCCCATCCACTGGAACTCTCTTATTTGCCTTAGCTCCTGCATTAACTATATCTAGAGGCGCTTCTCCCCCATTTAGAATTCTGCTTCTCCCTCCATCTTTTGGTCTCTCCAAGCCGGCCTGGCCACAGCCATCATGGCTCCTCTGAACTTGGAGCTCCAAAGCAGGCATTTCTCCAGCACCTGCTGCCTCAGACTGTGTGTCCTCTGGGGGCAGCTGCTGTGTCCTGCTTCTCGCCAGCCACTACAGTAGCTGGCATAGTGCCCTTTCCCAGTAGGTGCTCAATAAAGAGATCAACCATGGCTGCCCCAAGGTGCTACAATGCTAAGATTTAATTATATTCACTCAATTATTCTAAGGTAAGAAAATAAACATGTTCCATTGTTTTTCAGCAACAAAGGGAATTTCTATTCAAACTAACTTTATTCTAGACTTCTACTAGAGTTGAACCAGATCAACTCACTTCTGGCATTTTCTTGTTACTTAAGGCTTTACTGTTTGATATTTGACTTCACTGGCACCGAAAGGTCATTCATTTAAAGGCAAGCATATAACAAACTTCACACAAGATTAAAATGAGCAGTGAAGTTTTGCTAAGACATTCAGCTTTCCTTATTCCTCTTCATTCCCTAAATATCCTTACTTCTTATAAGGACTAAACAGTTGCATAAAATCTTAGTCTTCTATTTAATAGATCCTTTCTTCAAATTTTTTACAAAATATCTAGAAGTCACATACACTCTGCTCTTTGGCTTAGTGTTCTGTTTTATTCTTAAATTTTAATCCTATTAGTATAAGAACAAATTCCCATGCTAATAATCAACTCCTTTGTATTGTTTCATAAAAGCTTAATTATTTGAGATCTTTTCCTTTCACCAGGAAAGGAAATAACCAAGATTATTTCCTTCTACGCCCCCCACCCCCCCACCCCCGTTACCATTTATGCCATGATCTTACTGAGTTACTCTAGGGGCCATTTCCCATAAAGTGTTAATCATGGTCAACACAGTGTGGTCTTCTAGAGAATGTTTACATTAAGACCAAGGCCTAACATGATCTACCAAGCTTTTTTATAATATGAAAACTATCCACCTTTCACATATGGACAGTCTGTTACAGGCCCTAGCAGTGCCAGAATTTCTATATGGGAAAGGTGTAGGGTTGGCAATCTTGCCGGAAGGAAGGGCACCAGAGCACTAGACCTACATACAGCTACGTCTGCACAGCAGACACACTGATTTTACTTAGACTGTATGTTATCAAACAGTGAGAATAACTACTTTTAGTAAAGATGCTTTTATTCACAGTTGACATGAAACTGGCTTTATTTATTATTTGGGAATAAGTTACTGGGGAGAGAGTTGCTAATAAAAATTACATTAACAGTAATTACCCCAATCACTATCACTACCCTTTCTCAGCCACTTTCTGGCACTGCCACCAGAGACAGATCACTTGCAGGAAGCTGGGATGTTCTTGGACTTGTGTTAAGAGGCTTACTGGGCTGTTCAAGATGGCTCAAGTCTGTAATCCTAGCACTCTGGGAGGCTGAGGTGGGAGGATCTCTTGAGGTCAGGAGTTGGAGACCAGCCTGAGCAAAAGTGAGACGCTGTCTCTACAAAAAATAGGAAAATTAGCCAGGCGTGGTGGTGCGCACCTGCAGTCCCAGCTACTCCAGGGGCTGAGGCTGAGGCAGGAGGATCACTTCCTGAGCCCAGGTTGAAGTTGCCGTCAGCTAGGCTGATGCCACTGCACTCTAGCTGGGGCAACAAAGTGAGACTCTGTCTTGATGGGGCCAGGGAAAGAACTTTACTGCAGTGAAGCAATTAGAGCTATATTCTTTCACGGTGCCCCACAGCCCTGTCTGGTGGCAAGGCTGCTGAGCAGGAATCAGGTCAGAGACTGGGGAAGTTAAATTTCTCTCTTCTACCCACTTTCTCCTCAATCCCTAGAGGAAATAAATGAGAAAATGGGAGTGAAATCAAAGTAAAAGGAACAGCTGTGGAGGGCAGCTGTCAGATTGCTGGGGTGGTTTTTACAGATTCCAACACAGAACTGAAAAAGACTGGGATCCCCATTTCAGGGCTGTGGTGAATCCCAGTGCCTAAGTAGAGAAGGAGCAGAACACAGAGCCATAGAATAGTCATTTGGTTGCAGAGAATCATTTCTTCCAATTGTGATACGGTCACTATAACCTCAATCAAATTATTCAAATTTAGCATGGTTATGTTTTTAAAAAGGAGGGGAGATGCTCATTGTATGTTCATCACTTTCCCCTTCATTTGTTCTTAACTCTCTCAATGCACATGCGCATGTGCACACACACCCTTCCCTCCCCTTGTATTTCCCCTGTCACCCAAAATTCACTAACTCTATACAATTAAATTACAACAAACAAAAGGATATTTAAGGACAATAAAATATTGCTGGCCTGGGCCTACCAAAGATACAGGAACACAAACCCTCACATTGACTTCCAGTTAAACATAGATGACCATGCATGCCTATCACCTGTCTTTCCTAAAACTCAAACGAAAATGGTAGCAAAGGAATTTTTTTAAAAGGCATGAACCCACCGGATAAAGAATGGAAAAGAAAACTGTAGCAGAAAAGAGAGAAATAAGAGAGAGGAGAGTGAGTGTTGTCTTAGAGCAGAGCTGAGCAAAGCCAAGAAGGCACAAGTATGTTTGCAGAGGCAAAGAACCTAGATGTGAACTGACTGGCCCTCGCACCGAAGAGGTGCCTGGAGGCACCTAGGCACGGAGGGAGGCAGGATGGAGGCTGGCGGCCCCACATGGAGGGTGTGATTAAAAGTCTGAAAACAGTGCTGTGCAGTTAGACCCCTGCCCATATTTCTTTCCCCACCCCTCACTGTTAGCTAAAGCTCCTTTAAACAACAGGGCCGGACTGAAGGTTCTCTCCAGTCAAGGCTGTGCCAGTAGGAGGGGTGGGATGTGGGGGACGGGCAGGCAATGGGGGATGAGAAGGCAGGGGCATCTGTGCTTCAGGCCCTCTCAGTCTGTTTTCATCTCTGCAACTACAAATTTTCAGTTGCAATGCAGCTCCCAAGTTAGAGCCATACTGGTGGAGAGAGAAAGCCTGATGCGACAGGGTCTCAGCACACAGGGGCAGGTCCTATAAACCTGTTTCCTATTCACCATGCAGTCATACTTACCTTGCAAGTTTGCTGAGGCCAAGGACTTGCTTGTTAGGAAGATAACCAATATGGACCTTCAGAGAAGAGACAGAAACCATGAGCTAAGTGAAAATATAGTGCTTCTTTGTGACAAAGTAAGGAAACATAGGGAGAATATTGTGTACTTACGTGTAGTATATCACAATGAAAGCATACCTTTAAAACATCTATTATAAAAGCTTTAAGACTTAGAAAATGAAGTACTTATATGACTATCTTTTAAATTAATAAGTGCAGTAAATATATATGTGTGTGTATGTATGAGTTTATTAATCAAATGAAAAATTTTAAGTATGGTCATTCTAGGACTCTCACGTATACCCAAATCTGTACACGCCCGGGTCCAGCAGAACTCCCACATAGAAAAAGTCTGCCCTCCAGACACATGAGTTTCACATTCCACAAATACAGTATCTTCGGTTTGTGTTTGGTTAGAACAAAACCACATGAGTGGACCCCTGCAGTTCAAACCCATGTTGTTGAAGGGTCAACTGCACAGCCCTGATATTTCCCTGTGAAGTTAAACTCTTGACACAAATCTGAAAGTCTTTCCCCTAAGGAGGGGAAACGTTCTCAAGTAAAGGCAAATGATCTTGCAGCCACGTTAAAATGTATGCAGGCAAGCCTCCTTTAAACGGCAGAAACTGTAAATACAAGTGTTGCCCTTCCACGAATCACAGCAGCTTTAAGCATCCCACCGCGGAGCCCTGTTGCACAGAAGGTCTCCGTGCCCTTTTGTGCTCCATCCTCCTGGCAGGAGAAAAGGGGCACAGCTACCACTGTGGCTGCGCAAGAACCAACACCCTAAGAACCAAGTTCTTACAAGACCTACTATAAGACAAAGCCATTTCTTTCCTCTTAAAAGGTACCAACTATATGTAATACGTAAATGTGACCTCTTTTTGAGCCAAGTATTAAATATGAGAACACATTAGTTCTCTAAAAAGGCCAATAGAGTACGGTCATTTGTAGGCAATCAATTAACCTAACATAAAATTAGAGACTCATCTGCATCATGATTTGCCAATATTATTTCATTTGTTCATCTAACATTTACTGTACACTTGTAAAATTGATATATATTAGTGCTTAGCGATTTTTTCCCCCCATCAATTAGTGCTGTGCTTTAGGAGTTTGAGAATTCCATCTCACTGCCTTCCTGTTTGGCAGGAGGAGAAAGTAAAGTAGCACCTGAAGGTTGGGTATTTCAAAGAACAATTAGAGTTAAAACCTTCCCATGGAACCAAGTTCTTCTGTACCTCTTGAAATTTTGTATACTTATATGCAGAACTAGAATTTGCTTATTGTTTATACTATTTTTGGTCTTCCTTAAGATCCTAAGTCATTTAAATGTTCATTTTAGAAAATCATCACTAAATAATATATTTTAAAAACAAAGTTACCAAGAACACAAACACAGAGATAATCATAGCAGAAGGTAACAGGCTATAACAGACAGAGGCTGAGTAATAGGATCAGTGCCTGGGTCTGGCCCCAGCTGGGCCACTAACACTCTACATCCTCCTGGACAGGTCATAGGCTTTCTGGGTCTAATTTTCTCACCTACAATAAAAGACAGAGATGAGTGCAAAGGTTCCCTCCTTATTAATTGTGGGATTGCCAGACACTGCATGCCTCTTGCTGTGATATAATAGGAAATCTTCAGCACTCCATGAACTACTTTTGTCAGAAATGTTTAGCCTTAATCTTATAAAGCTTTAGGTCTAATATAGTTTATAGGAAATCCAGAGGTTGAATGGAACAAATCCAGAAGGTGGCACACTCCACAGAACTGGCCTAGTTCCTTCAATAAGATAATGGTATGATGGGGGTTAGGAGAGACTGTTTTAGAAGGAAAGAGACTTAAAGTCAGAACCAAATGTAATGTAAATATGAATATGTGACTCTTAATTGGATTCCTGTTTAAACTAACCTACAGCAAAACATTTGAGACAACTGGAGAAATTTAAATGAATTATTAGATGCTATTTAAGAATTACTGTTAATTTTGTTTGTGGTAACGCTACTGTGGATAAGTAAGAAAATATTTTAGAGATATTTTAGAGATGCATATTAGTTGCTAGTGTGTGTAAGAAAATATTTTAGAGAGGCTGGGTGTGGTGGCTCATGCCTAGAATCCCAGCACTTTGTGAGGCCAAGGTGGGAGGATCACTTGAGACAGGAGTTCGAGACCAGCCTGGGCAACAAGCGAGACCTCCCCCCACCTCTGCAAAATATAAAAAATCAGCCAGGCATAATGCCATGTACCTACTGTAGTCCCAGCTACTCAGGAGGCTGAGGTAGAAGGATAATTGAGCCCAGCCTGGGCAACAGAGCAAGACCCTGTCTCTAAAAGTAAAACACATATATTTTAATATATATATCTTTAAATAATATATATATTTTAGAGATGCATATTAATAATTAGTGATGAGTTATGCTGCAATATACTTTTTCAGTATGTTGAAGGATTTATTGCTAACCTATTAGATGTGGTAATCAAACTGAGGTTATGTCTCTAAAAATTTTTTTTTATCTTTCAGACAGATACACTGGAAGAAATAATATGTCTGAGATTTGCTTCAAAATAATCCAGTGGGGACCTCTACATAACCAGATTGGTCCTATACTGATAACTGTTGAATCTGGTTAATGGGAACATGGAACTTTATTGTACTAGTCTTCCTATTATATACATTTGAAATTTTCCAAAAAACAAAAATGAAATTTTCCATAATAAAAAGTTAAAAAAAAAAAAAAAAAGAGGAAGAGTAATACTACTACACACACAACAGAATACTAAACTTAAAACTAAAAGTGCCAAGTGTTGGCAAGGATGTGAAACAACTAAAACTCTCATACACTGTTGGGAGCAAAAATTGGTGCAACCACTTTGGGAAACTATAGGTCAGTATCTAGTATTAATAAGTTGAACACGAATATACCCTATGATCCTGCAATTCTACTGCTTGCTACAATTTAATAGAAATGTATGCATGTGTGCACCAAAAAAATGTTGATAGCAGTATTGTAATAGTAAAAAAAAAAAAAAAAAAAAAGAAGGCAACAAAACAAACGTCAACCAAGAGCAGAACAGATAAATAAAAAATTGATATACTTACTACCTGTGGGGACAAGGGATGGCATTAGGATTTAAAAAGGGACATGAGGTGAGCTCCAGGACACTAATCATATTCTATTCTTGATCTGTGGGGTGGTAAGGAATACCCTTAGGTCTTGTGCATTTTTCTGCTTTACTTCTTTAAAAAAGTGAAAAAATAAAATACTTAACAAAAAAATGAAGCAAATGTGAAGGCATTTTCTGTAAGTCTTCTGTGAAAAATTATTAATAAAAATTCAGAATAAAATAAAATTATGATGGGGTTGGAGGAACAAGACAACTCTTTGTCCTAAACCTACATGTTATCAAAGGTATGTTAACTACAAAAATCCAGATAATGTACTATCTAGTTTGCATTAGATTCATTTTTCCTAATATAGAAAGAGTTGGAAACAAATCCACTAATATCGTAACCTCTATCACAAGAAATTCTGTAATCATTACTGTTCATGTCATGCCCTACACACATATATATGTCTTGGATCAAACATTATTCAGTCAAAATAAAGCAAATCTCTAGGTTGGGATGCTAAAAAATAAATAATAAATAAAGGGCAAAGGTTTTCAGAGCGTATGGTAGCTACCTAAAAAGATAAATGCTACTTTAACCTCATTATTTTAACCTATTAACATGGTATTTAATATGAAAGGCTGGCCCTAAAGGCTTTCTGCTACTTTCTTTTTATTCTTTCAAGTTATTAGATTAGTCAGGTTGATAAAGAACAACCATGTATTTGTAATTGTAAGTATTGGGATATTAGAAATGAGCAGCTAACAATTTTAAATATAATTATTCTAATTTTTAAATTTACATTATGCTTTTTTAAATTAGTAGGAAACAAGAAAGAACATCTTACCTTTCCAACAAAGGGAACTAGATGATGTTCACACATAGAAAACATATCTATGTCCTTCACAATCACCATCTCATCATGATCTTCATCAAATATAGCATCATTTAGGACATCTGAAATCAGAGGCTTGCTTTAGTAATATTTCCAATTTTATAGAAAGATACAAAGTAGAAAAGCTAACATGGGTAAATATGAATAGACAGTCAACATAAAAAAGAATGTTAATCCTACCTAAAATACTACAGGAATACAAATTAAGACTAGTTATTTTTCCCTATCAAAGTAGCAAAGTCTTTTTCTTTAAATAATATTTTTAAAATCCTTGATATAGTGTTACATGAAAAATTCAGGATTACAAATATATACACAGGATGAGGGAGAAGGAGGGAGGGAGAAATTATGCCAAAATAAAACAGTGGCTATTTCTGGTGGTGGAAATGGACTACTTTCACTTTCTTCCTTATACTTGTTTATACTTAATATTCTCTCCATAATGGATATATAGAAAACCACATCTAAAAGCCAGATCTAGATAATCTGAACCACATCTAAGATGCATATTAATTGCTAGTGTGAGTAAGAAAATAGGGCCGGGCACGGTGGCTCACGCCTGTAATCCTAGCACTCTGGGAGGCCGAGGCGGGTGGATCGCTCAAGGTCAGGAGTTCGAAACCAGCCTGAGCAAGAGCGAGACCCCATCTCTACTAAAAATAGAAAGAAATTATATGGACAACTAAAAATATATATATAGAAAAATTAGCCGGGCATAGTGGCACATGCCTGTAGTCCCAGCTACTCGGGAGGCTGAGGCAGGAGGATCACTTGAGCCCAGGAGTTTGAGGTTGCTGTGAGCTAGGCTGATGCCACGGCACTCACTCTAGCCTGGGCAACAAAGTGAGACTCTGTCTCAAAAAACAAACAAACAAACAAACAAAAAAAAAACAGAAAATATTTTAGAGTGACTGGGTGTGATGGCTCATGCCTATAATCCCAGCACTTAGGGAGGCCAAGGCGGGAGGATTGCTTGAGGCCAGGAGTTCAAGACCAGACTCTGCAACATAGCAAGACCCTGTCTCTACCAAAAAAAAAAAAAAAAAGTTATGATAATTAGCCAGGTGTGGTGGTGCACACCTATAGTCTTGGCTATTCAGGAGGTTGAGGCAGCAGGATCACTTGAGCCCAGGAATTCGAGGTTACAGTGAGCTATGACTGAGCCACTGTATTCCAGTCTGGACAACAGAGTGAGGCCCTGTCTCAAAAAAAGAAAGAAAGAAAGAGAAAGAAAGAAAGAAAGAAAGAAAGAAAGAAAGAAAGAAAGAAAGAAAGAAAGAAAGAAAAGTTTTATTTTTTAAAATTGCACTGACTTAGCCTCAACTATCTCTTCTGCACAAAGGAAGGTTAATTAGATTATGCCCACGGGAGCTTTGAGTTCCCTAACAATCTGTGACTATAAGAACATCCTATCCTGGAGGCCAAAGAGGGACCAAGGGAAACAAGCTACAATCCCCACTGTCATGATATAGCCATGGTATTGATAAAAGGCAGGTACCCAAACAATGCTGAAAGCAAATGCCTTGTGACACGGAAAATTCTTCAGCCCTATTGTCAAATGAGAAAAGAAGCTACAAAGGAGTATGATCTCATTGTCATAAAATAAATATGTACATAGAAAAAACTGCACTGATATCTGGACAAGTTGGCAGACCAGATACACCGAGATACCTAGCTGTGTGATTTCATGGAGTTGGGGGATACCCAATATACACAGCATCATTAGACAGAGAAGGGAGGAGATGCAGAGAGCTTTGCAGCCACTTACAGCTATTCCCCTCGGAAAGGCAGGCTGCAGAATGAGTCACGGGAAGATGTGCAAATGGCCACCCACACTGCCTGACCTTCAGTGGCTCCACTGCTACTAGAATAGGGGCTCCAGATATTGAGTCATCACGTAAACCACAGTTATCATCCCCTGAGTCAGGCTATTCAGAGAAACATTTGACTGTGTTGTCGAAAAGTCATTAGTGTGGTAACAAAAGTGAATGTGGGGGGTTCAGACACACAGAAACAGACAGACACCCTGTTAGAAGTGGCTGGTAAAATCCAGGGAGGAAAAAGGCTTAGTGTCACTCTTTAGTAAGTATTCCTTCTCCAGAAGCAGTTTTCTATTCTGAATTTTCTGCCTAACCTTCAGTCATATTTCTGAAAGAAGTCCAAAAATAGATCCTGAATGTTCCTAAAAGAATCCTGGATGCCTCCAATATTACTGCCATGTACAGCTTACTAAAATCTTTAATCACACAAGAAGTATTCCTGAAAGTAAAAACAAACAAAAAATATTCCTTAAAGAAAGAACAAGAGAGAATTGTTAGACACAGGAAGCGTTTGTTTTCTCTGGCAAAGAACAAGAGCACCCCCATTCTAAGCTCTCACCACAGCCATGTGGCACGTTACAAACCAGCCCTCGAGTTAGGCTAAGAACTGGCTCCATCACTTACTAGCTGTTGAACCCTGGTCAGGGCACTGTGTGCCTCAATCTTCTCAGCTGTTAAGTGAGCAAAAAATACAGTGCCTACTTCACAGGAGTACCGAGAGGACCAAATGAGCACGTGCTTCCACTACACAAGTGGAGTCAGTGGAGGTGGTTGTTACTCCTATTATCATCATAATTAAGATTGAGGGAGCTGCTAAGCTACATATCCCATGCACACTGATGTACATTAGAATTTAAACAGGAATAATTTGCTTGTAACAGAGTACAGAAAAGGAAAAACAGAAACTTGACAGTGGAGAAACCTGGCAAACACTACCTTAACCAAGTGATCAAGGTTAACTTCACCAGTCATAAGAAATATTGATATGGCGTAGCTCCTGATAGGATATGACGAGAGGGGCACATCACCTCGGTGGTTGGCATTCTTCCCAAAAATCCATAAGTGCAGTCTAATCATCAGAGAAACTGAAGGACATTCTACAACATACCTAAACAAGTACTCTTTTAAAAAGCATCAAGATCATGAAAGATACAGAAAGACTGAGGAACTGTCAGATTGGAGGAGACTAGAGAAATACGACAACTAAATCCAATGGAAGAACTAAAATCCCAAATAAAGTGTGTAGTTTAGTTAATAGCATTATACCAATGTTAACTTCTTTAGTGTCGATAATTGTATTAATATCATGGCCATGTGGAATGTTCCATTAGGGGAAGCTGGAGGAAGGGTATATGAAAACTCTCTATTCTATCTTTGTAATTATTCTGTAATTCTAAAATTATTTCAAAATAAAGTTTTTTAAAAAAGCAAAAGGACACTGTCTGCCAACTGGAATGTATAAGCAATGGAGTACTGCTCACAATAAAGTGGAATGAACTAGCGATACAGGTAGTGCCATGGCTGACTCTCCAATGTATCATACTATGTGAAAGAATTCACATACATCACAGAAAAGACTACCTCTGTTCTAGAAAAGGCAAAACTCTAGAGATAGAAAGCAGACAGGTGGTTTACCAGGGGCCACAGAGGTGGGAGAGAGGATTTGGCTGCAAGAAGGTAGGAAGAAACTGTTTGGGGTGATGAAATGTCCCATATTTTCATTGTACTGGTAACTATTTATCAAAACTTACATTATACATGTAAAGTTGGTAAATTTTATTGAATGTGGGTTATACCCTAACAAAGCCAAACTTAAAAATATTTTTAATTTTTAAAAAAAAAAAATTCTAGTATAGTATGCAACCTTTTGTGTAAAGAAAATGGAAGGGGGAGATATGAAAACACACACATATCCGCTTATCTGCAAAAAAGAAACACTGAAAGGATGAATTAAAAAGCTAATAAAAATGATTACCTATAAAGGACTGAGAGAACAGGAAAGGAGGTATATGGATGAAAGTGAGACATCTTTGAATGTAATTTGTTATGTAGTTTGGACTTTGAAATCATGTAAATGTTTTATAAACTCAAAATTAAACCAGGAAAAAAAAAAAACCAAACAAACTAGTGACCTTCATACAGCTTAATGCTTCATGTGGTAATGAACACTAATGTGTTGCCTATATCCCGTTTCATTAAACTGAATCCAGACTATATACTTGACCTAGCCAAATCATTTTTCTTCTGTAATGAAGTTTCCCTGCTATATTTACTCATGTTTTGCTCCAACATATCTAAAAGCTACCATCTGGGGATAATAAGAACAAAACGCTATCACAGATTGTTTTAATTTCCTGCCTGTTATCAGCAGCAAGAAGGTAACCCTGGAAACGAGGATTTACGGCATACTATTTCCTACGGTCGGTCATAGCCACAAAGGAAACCAAAGCAGCCTCCAAAACTTACAGCTTTGTGTCCAGCAACCCCACACAATGTCAGTTTTCAGGTAAGCCTTTCTCATGTCATCCATAATTAAGCAATGACAACAAATAACACTGCTGGGCACCATCCCTCAAGTATTTCGTCTGCCAGGACCCCCTTCTGAAAGTACAGGAAGTAAGACAGGCCCACAACACGAGCCCCAGTACTTACTTGAGTATCCTTTGAAACAGTGGTTCTCAGACTCTCCCCAGTGGGCCTGTTAAAACCCAGATTTCTGTGCCCCACCCCCAGAGCATCTGATTTAGTAGGTCAGGTGGCCCTGAGAACTTGTACATCTTAACAAGTTCCCAGAAGATACTGATGCAACACATTTGGAGAGCCCCTGTTTTAAGGTATTCCACATTTAGTGCTGCTACAAAGAATCTTCAGGCCGGGCACGGTGGCTCACACCTGTAATCCTACACTTTGGGAGGCCGAGGCGGGAGGATCACTCAAGGTCAGGAGTTCGAGACCAGCCTGAGCAAGACCCTGTCTCTACTAAAACTAGAAAGAAATGATCTGGACAACTAAAAATATACATAGCAAAAATTAGCCGGGCATGGTGGCACATGCCTGTAGTCCCAGCTACTCGGGAGGCTGAGGCAGTAGGATTACTTGAGCCCAGGAGTTTGAGGTTGCTGTGAGCTAGGCTGACGCCACGGCACTCTAGTCCGGGCAACAGAGCGAGACTCTGTCTCAACAAAAAAAAAAAAAAAAAAAAAGAATCTTCCCATCTTCAAAAGGCTCCTACTCGAATATAGAGAGAGCTATCTATTGAAGGACGAACACAGACCTGTTTCGGCTGGGGAGAAAGGAGGGAAAAGGTAAAAGAAAACTTCTGGAAAGATTCCCCCAAAAGGAAATTTCTATCATATGGAGTTGCTTTTGGGTGGTACAGGAATTAGTGTTATCTAGGATATTTGTTGATCAACACCAGCTGGACATCTTTTGACACCTGACGCATCTTTCTGTGAGGACAGCACTAAAAGACAGTGGAACAAGACTTGGAACATTGAGTGTGCATCCATCCTAATGGATAGGAAAGAGCTAATCAAGTCTGCCTACTGGTTTTACAATTAAGGGAAGAGATAGAGAGAGATGCCTAGGGCATTAGGCCTCTTTGCTTTTAGCTAGAATTAAAACAACTCCGGGTGTTAACAAAGATAAGTCTATCCTGACTTGGTGGAGAAAGGTCTGAATCACTGGCCCAAACCCTCATAGTACCATCCCACATCAGAGGCATACAGCTCTTATTTCATTGTGCCTCTTAGTACCATGGTTATTTGTGTTCGTGTCTCCCACCTCCACTGGGTTATAATCTGTGGGGGTAAACGTTGTATCTTAAGGCTTTGGAGTTTCCACACAGTGCCCTGTAACACCATGCACAAAGCTGGAGTTAAACATATATTTTCCATGTTCATCCAATTAATATATCTATCTTTACCCTGTGATTCATTTCCTTAAAATAGATATATATATTTTTTTGAGACAGAGTCTTGTTCTGTTGCCTGGGCTAGAGTGGCGTGGCATCAGCCTAGCTCACAGCAACCTCAAACTCCTGGGCTCAAGCGATCCTCCTGCCTCCGCCTCCTGAGTAGCTGGGACTACAGGCATGTACCACCACGCCTGGCTAAATTTTTTGTTTCTATTTTTAGTTGCCTGGCTAATTTTTTTTTTTTTTTTTGAGATAGAGTCTCGCTCTGTTGCCCGGGTTAGAGTGCCGTGGCATCAGCCTAGCTCACAGCAACCTCAAACTCCTGGGCTCAAGCGATCTTCTGCCTCAGCCTCCGGAGTAGCTGGGACTACAGGCATGTGCCACCATGCCTGGCTAGTTTTTCTATATATATATATTTTAGCTGTCCATATAATTTCTTTCTATTTTTAGTAGAGACGGGGTCTCACTCTTGCTCAGGCTGGTCTCAAACTCCTGACCTCAAGCGATCCTCCCGCCTCGGCCTCCCAGAGTGCTAGGATTACAGGCGTGAGCCACCGCGTCTGGCCAGCTAATTTTTTTTATTTCTATTTTTAGTAGAGATGAGGTCTTGCTCTTGCTCAGGCTGGTCTCAAACTCCTGACCTCAAGTGATTCTCCTGCCTCGGCCTCCCAGTGTGCTAGGATTACAGGCATGAGCCGCAGCACCCAGCCTTTAAAATAGATTTTAGGAGGTTGGGACTTCAGAGAAATTTATGTGGCCAAGGGAACATCAGAATTCTCACTGCTGGCCAGGCATGGTGGCTCACACCTGTGAGCCTCCCAGCATTTTGGGAGGCTGAGGCAAGAGGATGGCTTGAGGCCAGGAATTTGAGACCAGCCTGGTCAACATAGCAAAACCCCATCTCTACAAAAATAAGAAAAAACTAGCTGGCATGATGGTGCGCACTAGTAGTCCCAGCTACTAGGGAAGTTGAAGCAGGAGGATTGCTTGAGCCCAGGAGTTTGAGGCTACAGTGAGCTATGATTGTGCCACTGCACCCTAGCCTGGGTGAGACCCTATCTCAAAAAAAAAAAAAAAAGAATTCTCACTGCACTGCAGTCTTATTGGTAATAGCAAAAATTGAGAAAAACAATTACACAGTTTGAGTAAAATCATACAATAAAATATGATCCAGCAGTAAAAGTGAGTAAATTTGAGCTCCATTTATAAATCCCTGAAACAATGTTCAATGGAAAAAGCACACAGCAGAAGGATATGTAGAGCATGATCCATTTAAATTTAAGTAGAAACAATGCTACATGTTGTTTGTAGACACACACATAAAATGAAAGAATAAAAATAGTCATGAAAGAGACCAAATTCAAGATAGTCCTTACCTCTATGGTGAGAGGTAAAAGGTTCAAAAAGCAATAACTAGGAAGCCTTAAACTATATCTGTTTTTAAAGCAATTATAGCAAAACATTAAGATTTGCTAAAACTAGATACATTTTGGTTGAACTAGTTCTTCATATCTAGTCTTGTATATTTGAGACATTAACAAAAAGATTTTTTAAATTGAGGTGTTCATATACATGCTGGTATTTTGTTTTTTCCTGAAAAAATAAAAATAAAAAAACTGAGGTTACCTTTGCACAGAGGGGATAAGGGACGAGAAGAGTGCACAGGAAGATCCAGCCTGCTTCATGCAGTGCTGCTAACTCCTTCAAAACCCTCCCTAAACCACACACTGCAACTCAAACTAAAGCTTCTAGCACTAAACTTTTTGCTTATACCTCCTGTTTGAAAAAATTGTCCTACAATTAAGAGCAATGTTAAAACAAATTCAAAGAGGGAAGAAAATCACTATCTCTGCTTTCATTTCTATCATGACAGTACATCTCTTGTTAGAACTTCCAACACTCACAACTTTTTGCATTTAAAAAGGCAGAGCTAACATCTGTAAAACTTGGTCAAAATAAGCATGAACCCAAACATTCGTCAGAATCGAAGACGACCATAGACTACCAGTCACACACCCTCTGCCGGAGCAGGCAGAGCTGCCACAACTTTGATATGCTCCATGAACTCACTTCATAAACTGCAAGCTTGTCGGCAGGAACAATCGAAGGTATTGCAAAGGAAGTAAAAGTTTGGTTATTTTGGAAATTTTCACTCCTGTCATCCTTGGCAGAGATAAATTCATATGTTGCTCTTAAGCTATTAAAATATAGCCATGGCTATTAAAATAGATGTTCTTGGCTGCCCTCAAAATAGTATTGACATGCATGTTTCGTTCAGCAAATCTAGTAAGCTATTCCCACCCTCTCAGCCAGCCTTATCGCCAACACTGCGTCTACTAGTGAGGGATTGAGTTTTCACATACAAAGTTATCTTTACTAACACTTTGCTCCTGATTACAACAGTAATGTTTACTGTATTTAATTGGTAGGATATAGAAAAACTGAAATGAGAAAATGAAAGCACATATAATCTCTCCACCCAGATGCAATTACTTAACTGGCTCTTTGGGGAACCACAAGCACAGAGGTTTAAGACACAGAATAGTGAAGTAGGAGGAATGAATGAAAAAAGTCCAGAGACCTGAGTTCTAGTGCAGTCTCTGTGCAGACTGTGTGACCTGGACTTCAGCGTCCTCATGGTTAAGAGGATGGGTCTGGAGGAGGAGCTTAACATGACTCCCAGGTTCCTGGTTCGCACAACCAGAGGGTGTTGGAAATCGATGCCAAATTACAACTGTGACCTTCCCACCCAACTGGTCAGCTTTTGAAATGTGCACGGCAGTGGCCAGGGGTTTTCTGTACTGAGGTAAAGGAAAAGTACCAGTTTTAAACTATTCAGATTTATTATGGATAAAACTGAAGGCTGCCGATCATGTCCGCTACTAACTCTCTAGTTATCCAGCCAAAGAACTCTCCTTCTGGTCTCAGTTTACTACTCTGAATATTTCTGGTAGACCAAAATTAGAGCCTTAGAAGCTGTCTAAGGAAAGAAAACAGTGTATTCAAGGAGTCAATTTTTTTAAAAAAAGTACACACTTGCCAAATTTAGTTTTTTTAACTGGATAATTTTGTGTATCTTTCACAATCCAGCTGTTAAACCAAAAATGGGATTTACAAAACAGATGGTGATAACAAGGTCTGGTTCACAGCAGTTCTAAAGAAAGAACACACCGATCTGATTAAACTATCCAATTGCTTCAAAAGCCTCTAATAGGCTCATCCCTTATCATCCTTCATTCAGTTACGCCACGAGATTTCATACAGATGGATATTGTGGAACCATCTGGAATCCCATCCAAGTAAGTACCAGCAGAGCGCGTAAGCCACCATCATTAACGACAGATGATTAAGAGATCATCCTTCAGAACAGTGGTTCCCAAATACGGCCAGTCAGAGAGAGCTTTGGAAATGACAGCTTCCCAAACCACCCTGCAAAAATCTGATTTACTAGGTGTGAGGATGAACCCAGGATTAAGTCTTTTAAAAACCCAAGTGATTCTGAGGACCAGCTGGGGTGCGAGCACACAGGATTTTGAGAGGTGAGGGTGCATGAGGGTTGAAAATGGACCCACTACTGGCCCTCATTTGCTGTCTAGCAAGGTGGAGCAGCGGGCAGTTCCTCACTGCAGCCATCACGCCAGAGGGTGGCCATTCCTGTGGAACACCGTGAGGTCTGCACACAGATGGGAAAGGGCTGGACAAGTGTTAAGGATGCTGGAACAGAGACGGGCTGGGGACAGGGTAGCAAAGACAGGAGAGGGAGACTAGGACAAAGCTGGAGCCAACATCATCTAAAGCAGGGACAGCAGGAAGGGCCCACACACTCCAGAAAAAATAAAGGAAGGAGGACCCCACATCAGAAAGTCATACCCACATCCTAGAAAAATACCACCCATTTAAGAAAACATCTGGATCCTACAGCCAACTGACTAGAAATCAGTTTCTAGGCTAACACAATCAAGTTTGTCAAAGTTCCTGAGCTGGACACAAATATATCAAACCATGACATCAAGAAACTTGAGATCTGAGGAAACAGGCCTAGGTGTAAAGATATTTGGAGGATGACTGGAAGTTAAACTACAAAATGATACTTTACATAAAGGAAAACTGTGGGCTGAGAGGAAAAAATGTGATTACGTTGAAGATTAAGATCTGACTCAGGCCTTAAGGCTGGATAAGAGGAAAGGTAGGGGTTTCCTAGAAGCAGGAAGGGAGAGAAGTGTCATGTGATAAGATACAGAAGCAGGAAACGACAAAAGGTAAAGTGGCCTGCCTGAGTGGGTCTATGTATGGGACAGAAGCCAGATTCCCTTCTATTTTAGAGCATTTTTCAAATGTAGCTTTCCATTTAGTTCACGACCTCTTTTCAAGCCTTGCCACAACTCTGCACTGGCCAAAACCAGTTACCATCCCCATCTTACAGATGAGGGCACTGATACTGTTATTTGGAATCATAACTGACTGCTGAAGAAGAGCTCACTAGTTAGTATGAGAGCTGGATTTTGACCCCTGTCCTCTGACTCCAGACCAGAGCTCTGATCTTGAGCTGCCAGAAATCCGAACCTGACCTATTAGAAGTATGGACTGAAGAGGGAGAGTCCAGAGGCAGCAAACCCAAACCAGGAGTTACTGGAGGTCAAAGTCAGTCATGAGGTGACAAGGCCTAGAGCCGATCACGGCAAAGGAAAAGGAGAGAGCAAATCTAATTTTTTGAAATAAAAGTAAAATTAGCTACACAGAAGTTGAAGGAGAGGAAAAGGTCAAAGCCGTCAGCCCAGGAGAGCAGATCAGAAAGAGTGGCCTAATACCCAGAGATCACTAGAGTCCAAGGTGGTGAACATCAGTCACAAAATACTAATTCACCAACTATTTCTTTGGTTTATAGGAGGGAAAATTCAGTTATTTAATGCTACTTTGACCTTTACTTTTTGAAATCAAACTGGAACAGTATCGGGGGAAAGGAGAATCCCATTAAATCTTCAAACTAATAAAAAAAGCTCTTTTAAAAAA
Source organism: Eulemur rufifrons (assembly GCF_041146395.1). Lineage (NCBI taxonomy): Eukaryota > Metazoa > Chordata > Mammalia > Primates > Lemuridae > Eulemur > Eulemur rufifrons. The sequence continues at coordinate 85,191,134 of NC_090984.1, forward strand.
AAAAAAAAGAACCTTCTCTAGAGAAGTTTATCCTAGAAAAATCAGTAAAGAATTGATCAGTAAAGAACAAGATCTAAATATTTTGCGCTTTCCAGCAGTGATCATGCATGAAGTACACAGCATTCCTGCTAAAATTGTTTTCCATGAATTTAATCAAGTCCTTAGACCTAATTTCCAGTTTCCATGAATATAGGGGATAGAGAAACTAGTCAAATGAAAACAAGAAAAAAATAACCAGACAAATCACAAAGGTGGGAAACCTCACAGGACAGCTGACTGCTCCCTGAGGGGGCAGATGGTGTGGGGGACAGGAGGTGGCAGGAGCTGCTCCAGGTAACAATCAGGTGCACATGTGCAGGCCTTGAGTGGGTCCCGGTTTGGAAAAAATCATTAGTAAAAGACATTTGAGACATCTAGGGAAATCTCAATGTAGACTAGATATTAGATGATATGAAGGAATTAATAATTAATTTTACTGAAGATGGTACAAGCAGCTAACAAGGAAAATACTTTTTAGGGTGACACTTCACCTCTAAATACATGTCTCTGACTTACGATCATAAAAGATTAGACTATGCCAGTATGGCCGAATGTTCATTTTGAATCTAGGTGGTAGGTATATAGATGCCCAGCATACAGTTTTGTCTACTTTTGTGTTTGGAAATTTTATGTCATTAAAAAAGTAAAATTAAAAAATACATGATCCTAACAGTGAATGTTTTCTTTTTTTTTTTTTTTTTTATTTTTATTTTTTGTTTGTTTTTCAGCTCATTAAGGGGGTACAAAAGATCAGGCTATATACATTGCCCATGCCTCCCCATCCCCCCGAGTCTGAGCTTTAGTTGTGTCCATTCCCTAGACAGTGCACATCACTCTCATCATATAGGTGTGCACTCCTCCCCTCCCCCCACCCCATCCCCCCCAGAGAGAACTTCAAACGTGTCCATTCCCCAGGCAGTGCGCATCGCACTCATCAAGTAGGTATACACCCATCCCTTCCACCCAGCCCCGACCTCTGTCCAATACCCAATTGGTGTGAATCCCAAATGTGCACTCAGGGAAACCAGTTTGCTGATGAGTACATGTGGTGCTTGTTTTTCCATTCTTGGGATACTTCACTTAATAGAATGGGTTCCAGCTCACTCCAGGAGAACCAAAGAGATGCCATATCGCCATCATTTCTAATAGCTGAGTAATATTCCATGGTATACATATACCACATTTTGCTAATCCATTCATGAATCGATGGGCATTTGGGTTGTTTCCACATCTTTGCGATTGTGAATTGTGCTGCTATAAACATTCGGGTGCAGGTGTCTTTTTTATAGAATGACTTTTGTTCTTCTGGGTAGATGCCCAGTAATGGGATTGCTGGATCGAATGGTAGGTCTACTTGAATCTGTTTAAGGTATCTCCACATTGCTTTCCACAGGGGCTGCACTAGTTTACAGTCCCACCAGCAGTGTATGAGAGTACCTGTCTCTCCACACCCACGCCAACATGTATAGTTTTGGGACTTTTTGATAAAGGCCGTTCTCACTGGAGTTAAGTGATATCTCATTGTGGTTTTGATTTGCATTTCCCTGATGATTAGAGATGTTGAACACTTTTTCGTATGTTTGTTAGCCATTTTTATATCTTCTTTTGAAAAATTTCTATTCATGTCCTTTGCCCACTTTTTGATAGGGTTGTTCGATTTTTTCTTACTGATTTTCCTGAGTTCTAAATAGATTCTTGTTATCAGTCCTTTATCTGATGTGTAGTATGCGAAAATTTTTTCCCATTCTGTAGGTTGTCTATTTACTCTTGTGACTGTTTCTTTGGCTGTGCAGAAGCTTTTTAATTTGATCAGGTCCCATTTATTTATTTTTGTTGCTGCTGTGATTGCCTTAGGGGTCTTCCTCATAAATTCTTTGCCTAGGCCAATGTCTGTAAGAGTCTTACCTACGTTTTCTTCTAGAATTCTAATAGTTTCTGACCTAAGGTTTAAGTCTGTTAACCACCGTGATTTGATTTTTGTGAGGGGTGAGAGCTGTGTGTCCTGTTTTACTCTTCTACATGTGGATATCCAGTTTTCCCAGCACCATTTATTAAATAAGGAATCTTTTCCCCAGAGTATGTTTTTTTCTGCTTTGTCAAAGATTAGATGGCTATATGAGGATGGTTTTATATTTGGATTTTCTGTTCTGTTCCACTGGTCTGTGTCTCGGCACTTGTGCCAGTACCAGGCTGTTTTTAGAACCACAGCCTTGTAGTAAAGTTTGAAGTCTGGCAAATTAATACCTCCCATTTTGTTTTTGTTGTTTAATATTGCTTTTGCTAAACGGGGTCTTCTCTGGTTCCATACAAAGCGTAAAATTATTTTTTCTATGTCTGTGAAAAAAGATGTTGGTAATTTAATAGGGATTGCATTGAATCTGTAGATAACTTTGGGCAGTATAGACATTTTAACAATGTTGATTCTACCGATCCATGAGCATGGTATGGTTTTCCACCTATTTACATGTTCTGCGATTTCCTTCCTCAGAGTTTCATAGTTCTCCCTATAGAGGTCCTTTACCTCCTTAGTTAGATATATTCCTAGATATTTTATTTTCTTTGTTGCTATTTTGAAGGGTATTGAGTCCTTAATTTGGTTCTCCGTTTGACTGTTATTGGCGTATATGAATGCCTCTGATTTGTGTGTATTGATTTTGTATCCTGAGACTTTGCTGAATTCATTAATCAATTCCAGGAGTCTCTTGGTTGAAATCTTGGGGTTTTCTAGATATAACATCATATCATCAGCAAAGAGTGAGAGTTTGATCTCTTCTGTCCCTATTTGGACTCCCTTGATTCTGCTCTCTTGCCTGATAGCTCTTGCAAGGACTTCCAATACTATGTTGAAAAGTAATGGGGACAGTGGGCAGCCTTGTCTGGTTCCAGTTCGAAGTGGGAATGCTTTCAGTTTTTCCCCATTCAGTATGATGTTGGCTGTGGGTTTGTCATATACGGCTTGTATCATTTTTAGATAGGCCCCGTCTATGCCTATTTTTTTGAGTGTTCTTATCATAAAAGGGTGTTGAATTTTGTCGAATGCTTTTTCTGCATCTATTGAGAGTATCATATGATCTTTATTTTTATGCTAGTTTTCTTTATTATTGTTCTACCAACTAACCCAACAACTCCTATTCTAGTTGATATGAAGCCTTATTAGTAGACTAAAACCTCAAGTGCTAGTAAAAGTAACAACTGATTATTCTTCTCATAATAGTGACTACAACATTTCTGGGAAGAAAGCCTTTAATAAAAGGCTTTGTCTAAACAAAGGGGCTACAAGGTTCGAAGACCACAGACCCTAAAGATATAGATGAGAAATCTTTTCAAAAATCTATGTCACAAGGAGAGAGAGAGAGAGAGAGAGAGATCTGTTACCATAGAAACTATTCGTGTGGCTTGAAGGACTCAAGGAAAAACAGCTCCTCTAGCAACGGAAGGAGCTTAAGGAGCTTGCTAGGGCCCTGCCCGTTGGCTGCTGGAGTGGACAGAGTGAGAGATGACAGTACTGACAAGCCCACCTGTCCTATAGAGACCTCAGCATGACAATTCAACTCCTAGTCCTACTACCTCTCCCTACAAACCAGACCCAGAATAGTCACATGGCCTGTCTATCTAGGCTCATAAATTAGTTAGTGTGGATACAAATACTATGACTAGCCCAAACTAGTTATTCTTCTCATTATAGCAGAATGAATCTTTGTTGACACACTAAACTAGTTTGAGAAGCAAAGAGATTGGAGCTGGATGTGGTGGTGCTCCCTATAATCCTCAGCTGAGGTGGGAGGATTGCTTGAGGTCAGGAGTTCAAGATCAGCTTGAGCAAGAGTGAGACCCCATCTCTACTAAAAACAGAAAAATTAGCCGGGTGTTGTGGTGCACACCTGTAGTCCCGGCTACTCAAGAAGCTGAGGCAGGAGGATCACTTGAGCCCAGTAGTTTGAGGTTGCTGTGAGCTATGATGATGCCACTGCACTCTAGCCGGGCAACAGAGCTGGTCTCAAAATAAATAAATAAATAAAATTTTACTTAAAATGAAAAGATATGTTAAGAATTTATAACTGCATTCAACAAAAAGTAAAAGCCATAAAAACAAATATTTTAAACAGAACTGAAGAGTTTCCAAGTAGTAAAATTATCAGACTCACACTTGATAAAGCATAAATGACTACCATATAATGTGCATTAGACAAAATATATAGAGTTTTGGTTTTTAAATATATCCCTCAAAAGACTAAGTGGGGAAAAGCTTGTTAGCTTTTAATCTACCTTAGAATTGAATATAATTTAGCTGAAGTGTGTGCAATTATTCATAAATTCCCCTCATCAAAAACTTGGTGAAATATCTTCAAATCAGGATATTAAGAACTGCCTCAAAACTAAAACTCTATGTGTTATGATTCTCACATATGAAATGGATCTTTATATAAAATTTTAACGTAGACACTTAAAACTGGAGGGGCATGAACAGATTGGAACTTGAGTGCTATAGTCACATGTACCTAAGTTGCCATTCTGCTCTGTCCCTTAACCTGAGCTGCCTCAGTTTCTACTTCTTTGAGTTGACAGGAAGATCAAACAGGATCACAAGTACACAGACTTCTCTTCTGAGGTTTTTTTTTTTTTTTTGAGAGGGGGGCTTGGTTTTTTTGTTTTTGCCAGGATTATGTATTTTTTTCCTCTGTATTTTTTTTATTTTAATAAATTTAGGGGGTATAAATTGTTTTTTGTTACATGGATGAATTATACAGTAGTGAAGTCTGGGCTTTTAGTGTGTCTGGCAACTGAATAGTATGCTAGACACATTAACATTATTTCCAATAGATAAATTTTTATCCCTCATTACCCTCCCCCTTCTGAATCTCCAATGTCCATTATACCACTCTGTATGACCAGGAATAACCATAGCTTAGCTTCCACTTAAAAGTGAGAACATGCAGCATTTGGTTTTCTGTTCCTGAGTTACTTCACTTAAGATTTGGCCTCCAGTTCCATCTAAGTTGCTGCTAAAGACATTATTTCATTTTTTTGTATGGCTGAGTAGTATTCTATTTTCTTTATCCACTCATTGGTTGATGGGCACTTAGTTTGATTCAATATTTTTGCAAGTGTGAATTGTGCTGTAATAAACATACAAATGCAGGTGTCTTTTTGATATAATGACTTGTTTTCCTTTGGATAGACACCAAGTAGTAGTACTGCCAGATCAAATGGTAGGTCTACTTTTAGTTCTTTGAGAAGTCTTCATATTGTTTTCCATAGAGGTTATACTAATTTACATTCCCATCAACAGTGCATAAGTGTTCCCTTTTCACCACAGCCATGCCAACATCCATTGTTTTTTGATTTTTTAATAATGGCCATTTATACTGGGGTAAGGTGGTATCTCACTGTAGTTTTAATTTGCATTTCCCTGATGATTAGTGATGTTGAGCATTTTTTCATGCTTCTTGGCCATTTGTCTATATTCTTTTGAAAGATGTCTGTTCATGCCATTTGCCCACTTTTTTTTTTTTTTTTTTTTTTTTTGAGACAGAGTCTCGCTTTGTTGCCCGGGCTAGAGTGAGTGCTGTGGCATCGCCTAGCTCACAGCAACCTCAAACTCCTGGGCTTAAGCGATCCTACTGCCTCAGCCTCCCGGGTAGCTGGGACTACAGGTATGCGCCACCATGCCCGGCTAATTTTTTCTATATATATATTTTAGTTGGCCAGATAATTTCTTTCTATTTTTAGTAGAGATGGGGTCTCGCTCTTGCTCAGGCTGGTATCAAACTCCTGACCTTGAGCGATCCACCCACCTTGGCCTCCCAGAGTGCTAGGATTACAGGCGTGAGCCACCACACCTGGCCTCATTTGCCCACTTTTTAACAGCATTATTTTTTTCTTGCTGATTTGAGTCCCTTACAAATTCTGGATATTAGTCCTTTGCCCAATGTATAGTTTACGAATATTTTCTCCTGTTCTGTAGGTTATCCATTTACTCTGTTGATTTTTTCTTTTGCTGTGCAGAAACTTTTTAGTTTAATTACATACCATTTTTCTATATTTGTTCTTATCACAGTTGCTTTTGGGGTATTAGACATAAATTCTTTGCCTAGGCCAATGTCCAGAATAGTTTTTCCTAAGTTTTCTTCTAGAATTTTTATGCTTTGATGTCTTACATTTACGTCTTTAATCCACCTTGAGTTAATTTTTTTATATGGTGAGAGAGAGGAATCCAGTTTCATTCCTCTGCACGTGGCTATCCAACTTTCCCAGCACCATTTACTGAATGGGGTGTCTTTTCCCCAGTGTATGTTTTTATCTGCTTTGTCAAAGATCAGTTGGTTGTAGGCATATGGTTTTATTTCTGAGTTCTCTATTCTCTGTTCCATTGGTCTATGTGTCTACTTTTATACCAGTACCGTGCTGTTTGGGTTATTATTGCATTGAAGTATAATTTGAAATCAGGTAATGTGATGCCTCCAGCTTTGTTCTTTTTGCTTAGAATCTGCTTTGGTTATTTGGGTACTTTTTTACTTTCATATGAAATTTAGGATTGTTTTTTTTCTACTTCCATGAAAAATGACATTGATATTTTTTATAAGAATTGCATTGAAGGCCGGGCGCAGTGGCTCACGCCTGTAATCCTAGCACTCTGGGAGGCCGAGGTGGGCGGATCGTTTGAGCTCAGGAGTTCGAGACCAGCCTGAGCAAGAGCGAGACCCCATCTCTACTAAAAATAGAAAGAAATTATATGGACAGCTAAAAATATATATAGAAAAAATTAGCCGGGCATGGTGGTGCATGCCTGTAGTCCCAGCTACTCGGGAGGCTGAGACAGGAGGATCGCTTGAGCTCAGGAGTTTGAGGTTGCTGTGAGCTAGACTGACGCCACGGCACTCACTCTAGCCTGGGCAACAGAGTGAGACTCTGTCTCAAAAAAAAAAAAAAAAAAAAAAGAATTGCATTGAATCTGTGGATTACTTTGGGCAGTATCATTTTAACAACATTGATTCTTCCTTTTTTCACTTGTGTCATCTATAATTTCTTTCATCAGTGTTTTGTAGTTCTCCTTGTAGAGATCTGTCACTTCCTTGGCTTAGTATATTCCTCGGTATTTTAATTTTTTTGCTGCTATTGTAAATGGGATTGAGCTCTTGATTTGATTATAGCTCAGTCATTATTGGTATGTAGAAATGTACTTATTTGTGTATATTGATTTTGTAACCTGAGACTTTGCTGAATTCATTTACCAAATCTAGGAGTCTTTAGGAGGAGTTTTTAGGGTTTTCTAGATATAAGATCATATCATAAGTAAGCAGAGATAGTTTGACTTCCTCTTTTCCAACCTAGATGTGTTTTATTTCTTTCTCCTACCTGATTGCTCTGGCTATGTTGAATGGAAGTGGTGAAAGTGGGCAGCGGACATACTTGTCCTCTTCCAGTTCTTAAGGGGAATGTTTTCAACTCTTTCTCATTGAGCATGATGTTGGCTGTGGGTCTGTCATATATGGCTTTTATTATTTTGAGGTACGTTTCTTCTATGCCTAGTTTGTTGAGGATATTTATCATGGAGATGCTGGATTTTATTGAATGCTTTTTCTGCATCTATTGAGATGATCATATAGTTTTTGTTTTTAATCCTATTTATGTGGGGAATCACATTTATTGATTTGCATATGTTGAACCATCCTTGCATCTCCGGTATGAAACTCACTTGATCATGGTGAATTGTCTTTTTGGCGTACCGTTGGATTTGGTTTGCTGGTATGTTGTTTAGGATTTTTGCATCTTTGTCATGAGTGATATTGGTCTGTCATCTTTTTTTGTTTGTTTGTGTCTTGTCCTTTCCTGGTTTTGGTATCAGGGTGACACTGGCTTTGTAGAATGAGTTAGGGAGGATTCCCTCCTTCTCCATGTTATGGAACAGTTTCAGTAGTATAGGTGCCAGTTCTTCTTTGCAGGTCTGATAGAATTTAACTGTGAACCTGTCTGGCTCAGAGATTTTTTGTTTTTGGTTTTGGTTTTTTGCGGGGGGCGGGGGGAGGTGATTTTTTATTACTGTTTCAATCTCAATAGTCATTTTTGGTCTGTTCAGGATCTCTATTTCTTCCTGATTCAAACTCGAGAGATTGTGCATTTCCAAAAATGTATCCATTTCCTCTAGATTTTCTAGTTTGTGTGCACACAGGTGTTCATAGTTTCAGATGATCTTTTGTATTTCTGTGGTATCAATTTTAACATCTCCTTTTTTGCTTCTGATTGAGCTTATCTGAATCCTCTCTCTTTTTTTTCTTGGTTAATCTAGCTAGTGGTCTATAAATTTTAGTTTTTCAAAGAACCAATTTTTTATTTCATTGATCCTTTGCATTGGTTTTTTTTTTTTGGTTTCAATTTTGTTTAATTCTGCTCTGATCTTTGTTATTTCTTATCTTCTGCTAGCTTTGGATTTGGTTTGTCCCTGTTTTTCTAATTCCTTGAGGTGTGACATTAGGTTGCTAATTTGTGATCTTTCTGTCTTCGTGATGTGGGCATTTAGTGCTATAAACTCCCTCTTAGCACTGCTTTTGTGGTATCCCAGAGATTCTGATAATTTGTATCACTAGTATCATCATTTCAAAAACTTTTTTAATTTACATCTTGATTTCATCATTGAGCCAAAGATCATTCAACAGCAGGTTGTTTAATTTCCATGTATTTGTGTGATTTTGAGAGTTCCTCTTGGAACTGATCTCTAACTTCATTCTATAGTGGTCTGAGAAGATACATGGTATGATTTAGATTTTTAAACATTTATTCAGATTTGTTTTATGGGCTAAGCATATGGTCTATCTTGGAAAATGTTCCATGTGATGATGAGAAGAATGTATATTCTGCAGTTTTGGGGGAGAATGTTCTATAAACGTCTGTTAGGTACATTTGTTCTAGAGTCATTTAAGTCTAGTATTTCTTTGTTGATTTTCTGCCTCAATGATCTGCCTAGTTCTGTCAGTGTAGTGTCGAAGTCCCCCACTATTACTGTATTGCTGTTTATTTCTTTTCTTTGGTCTGGTAGTATTTGTTTTATGAATCCGGGAGTTCCCGTGTTAGCAGCACATATATTTAGGATTGTTATATGTTCTTGTTGAATTGATCCTTTCATCATTATATAATGATCTTCATCTTTTTTCTTTCTTTTTTATTGTTGTTGATTTAAGGTCTCTTTTATCTGATGTAATAGCTACTCCTGCTCAATTTTGGTCTCCATTTGTGTGGGATATTTTTTTCCACCCCTTTACCTTGAGTCTTATGAGGATATTTATGAGTTAAGTCAGTTTCTTGAGGACAAGAGATATTTGAGTTGTGTTTTTTTTTATCCATTCCATCAAACTACCTCTTTTGAGTGGGACATGTAAACCATTTACATTCAAAGTTCATATTGATATGTGAGATACTGTTCCAGTCATCATATTGTTTCTTACCTAGCTGCTTTGTATTCTCCATTGTGTTACTGTTTTATAAGAGCTGAGTTTTTTACTTTTGAATGTTTTTATACTAGTGAGTATTGACCTTTCTTTTCAATGTTTAGAATTCCTTTGACCACTTCTTGTAGGACCAGTCTACTGGTGACAAATTCCCTTAGCATTTGCTTGTTTGGGAAAGATTTTATTTCTTCTTTGTTCATGAAACTTAGTTTTGCAGTATACAAAATTCATGTCTGACAGTTATTCTGTTTAAGAAGCCTAAAGATAGGACCCCAGTCTCTTTGGCTTGTATGGTTTCTGCTGTTAGTCTGATGGGTTTTCCTTTATAAGTTATTTGATGCTTTCATCTCACTGTTCATAGAATTTTCTCCTTCACATTTGTTTTGGCTAGTCATTAGACTGTCATCTGATGAATATATTCCTTGGTGACGTCCTTTTTGCAATGACTCTCCCAGGTGTTCTTTGACCTTCTTGTATCTGGATGGAGGGAGATTTAGATCTCCCTCAAATAGGTTTCCAGACTTTTTGATTTTTCTGCTTCTCCCTCAGAAATACCTGTGATTCTTACATTTGTATGTTTTACAGTCTCATATTTCTTGGATTTTGTTCATTTAATTCCTTATAGTTTTGTCTGGGTTAATTTGAAAGCCTTGTCTTCAAGCTCCAAAATCCTTTCTTCAGTTTGGTCTAGTCTATTGTCAAAACTTTGCACTGTATTTTGTAATTCCCTAAGTAAGTCTTTCATTTCCAGATGTTCTCAGGTTTTTGTTGTTGTTGTTTTTGTTTTTTGAGACAGAGTCTCACTCTGTTGCCCTGGCTAGAGTGCCATGGCATCATCATATCTCACTGTAACCTCAAACTCCTGGGCTCAAGCAATCCTACTGCCTCAGCCTCCTGAGTAGCTGGGACTACAGGTATGCGCCACCACGCCTGGCTAATTTTTTCTATATATATTTTTAGTTGTCCAGCTGATTTCTTTCTATTTTTACTAGAGATATGGTCTCACTCTTGCTCAGGCTGGTCTCAAACTTCTGAGCTCAAACAATCCACCCTCCTCGGCTTCCCAGAGTGCTAGGATTACAGGCGTGAGCCACCGCGCCTGGCCTGTTCTTGATTTTTAAAAATCTCTCTTTAGTGAATTTTTCGTTTATGTCCTGAATTTTTTTATTATTATTATTTCTTTGTGTTGGTTTTCAACTTTCTCTTGGATCTCATTGAGCTTAACTGCAATTCATATTTTGAATTCTTTATCTGTCATTTCAAACTTTTCCTTTTGGCTGGGATCCATTGTTCGAGAGTTAGTGTGATCCTTTGGGGGTGTCAAAACAGTCTGTTTTTTCATATTGCCAGAGTTCCCATGCTGGTTCCTTCTCTTCTGGAGAAAATATCACTTCTTATTTTTGAATTTACTATCATTTGGATGGGACTTTTTGGGGTTTTGTTTTTCTCTCCCTTTTGAGGATATGAGTATATTGTATGTTGTGTTTGGTGGTTTGGCTTTGATATTGGGTGCTTTCAGGAGACCAAGGCCCTGTACAAGTTCCTTGGCTATAGAAAGCTTTTGTGCAGTGGCTTTCTCAGATGCTGACTGTACTAGAGACTTACTGGGTATATGAGTAGACTCTCCACTTTCTGCAGTACTGGAATTTCAGCAGTCTCAGGAAGTTTGTCTCATTCTCCAGCACTATGCCCCCTGACAGCTAGTTTTAAATCGGGTTGTACACTTCAATCTCCAGGGCCAGGCCAGGCACGGTGGCTCACACCTATAATCCTAGCACTCTCGGAAGCTGAGGTGGGAGGATCACTTGAGGTCAAGAGTTTGAGATCAGCCTGAGCAGACCCTGTCTCCACTAAACAGAGAATAACAGAAAAAATTACCCGGGGGGGGTGGTGTGCACCTGTAGTCCCAGCTATTCGGCAGGCTGAGGCAGGAGGATTGCTTGAGCCCAGGAGCATGAGGTTGCTGTGAACTATGCTGATGCCATAGCACTCTAGTCCAGGCAACAAAGTGAGACTATGTCTCAAAAAAAAAAAAAAAAAAAAAAAAACCAACATAAAAACCTCTCCAGGGCCAGTAGGTGGCACTTACAGGTAAAAGCCAGCTGTAGTAGAAGCCAGTGGGTAGATGCTCGAACTTTGTTTACAGTGAGAGGTTCTCTGTTGTCTCAGGTGACGATGTACTGGTCTGTATTAGAAAAGTGATCCACTTTCCCTATCATGCTGTTAACCTGAGGCTCATGACTCTCTATTGAGTCAAACCTCAGAGAAGCCACAATGTTGCTGAGATCTGCAGAAAATGCCTTTCTGATGGTTCCCTGCCTTAAATGGGTTTTGAAGACTCTTTTCCCTCAGCTCAAAACAGACAGCTTTGTGACTTGCATGTTCTCCTCTATAGCGAGCACCGCTGCTCCATGTAGACAGGGAGACATGCACTGCTTTTCAGCTCATACAGGTGTGTACTCACTGTGGTGTTGCTGGCAAGTTGGGTCAGCTGGACCTCAGACCCAGGGAGAATGTTCAAGTGCCAGTGGTGGTGGACCAGGTCAGGTAATTCCCAGCGCCCAGATTCCCTGGATACTGTGCTTGAGTCCTGGGGAAGACTAGACTGAGACTGGGCTAGTGAACTAACTTGTCCTCGGGCCTCTCTGGGTTCAAGTGCGGGCTGTGATAGGGATGGGTGGGGTGATCTCCTGGTCAGCAGAATGCTCGGGGATAGGAAGGCTGGGTCACTGCAAGCCTGCCACCAGGTAGAACGCCTCATCCCAAAGTTTTGGTTCTCATACTCTTCAAGACCTAAGGATGCCATTCCCCACCACCCATCAACCAAATACATACCAAAAGAAAACTCACTTGATCCTGCTAGTCAGGAATAAATGACTCACAGCAGGGCAGCCTCAGGGTAATAAAACTTTTTATATATGGCGGCCCAGGCATGCAAACACTTTCCAATGAACCCAAGCCCACAGTTCTTCACTATATGCCATTTCCTATAGAATGCATCATTTTGCCATTCTAAGAGACTGGATATTTACGTTGCTTCCATCCAAGCTACACTCACCAACCTTGAGCATACATAATTTCATGTATGAAACTAGCACACATATCTAAGATAAATTCTCAGAGACAGAATTTCCAAGTAGAATATATACATTTGTATTTGATAGATGTTGCCAAATTACCCTCTATAAGGAGAGCTATTGCTAACATAATTATTTGTTCCCTTATAAAACTTAAATGATGTTATACAGAATCAAATTTCTGGATGTTTGTCACTCTAATAAGGAAAACAGTATCTTAGGGTGGTCTGTGTGAACTTCTTTTATTGAGGGTGAGGTAGACCAGCGGTCCCAAACTTTTTGGCACCAGGGAACAGTTTCATGGTAGCCAATTTTTCCACGGACTGGGGGTGGCGGGGTGGGGTGTCATGGGGGGTGATGGTGCATAGCTCAGGCAGTGATGCACAGCCTGTTTCCTAACAGGCCATGGAGGACTCGGCCCAGGGGTTGGGGACCACAGAGGTGGATCATCTTTCCACATTTTAAGAGTCATTTGTATTTCTCACATCAATTTCTAATATCTCTCTTTATCAGCCTGTTGCCTAGGATATGAATTGTAAAGGTTTCTTCCTGGTTTGTCATTTCACTTCATTTGTTATTTGACACGTAAACATTCTTAATTTTTACATAAGTTACAATTTTTTCTTTTATGGCTTCTAGATTGAGTCATATTAGGTAGGACTTTCACTGTAGAATTAAAGAAATATATTAAAGAAAGTAACAATCTTCTGTTGTTACACTTTATTTTAAGTAATTTACAAAGATAGTCTAAAGAGTTCCCTTATACCTCCTTTATGGAAGAACTCCAGCTAATAAATTCAGAAGAAATTAAAGGACCAAACATTATTTGACAACTTCTAACAAATACTGGGTCTAGACACTCACCAGTGACTACTAAAAGCAGTAAGTAAAATGCTGGTGAGAAACCCTGTAATGGACAAATGGGGCTGACAACACCTAAATCTGCTTGATCTTAACAACACAAAAAGACAACTAGACATTTAGCCGCCTCCTAATAGCCTCTATGTCTAAAAACTAGTACATAAGCAACGTAGGAGCTAAAGAGACATGTTACTAGATCATGAAAATTTAATAAGCAAAACCCAGAATGTGGGAAATGCCACAGGACAAATGACCCTGTTTCTTTAACAAATTATCAGGGACTAAGAAGATCAAACTGTAACAAATTAAAAGAACCTTAAGGAGACTTATCTAATATGTGTGAATCTTTTTTGGATCCTAATTCAAACAAACCAACTCGTAAAGAGACACCTGTGAGAAAAATCAGAGAAATGTAAACACTGGCTATATATTTGATACTAGGAATTTTTTGTTAAGTTCAAGTGTGATCATATTTTATGGGTTTTAAAAATCTTTACATTTCAGAGATATTTTGCAGTATTTATCGTGAAATGACATATCTGGGACTTGCCTTAAAATACTCCAGCGAGGGGCGGGTGTGTAATGCAGGAGGGATGCAGCAAGACAGACCTACGTTTATGTTGACAACTGCTGAGGCAGCATGATCAGTATGTAGAAGCTCATTATATTATTCTAATTTTGTGTATATTTGAACACTTCTACAATAAAGAGTTTAAAAACTGAAGTCCTGACCAATTTTCTGGAGATTCTTCTCCATAAGAATTTTGATGTGGCAGGGAAACAGCCACGTGCTTCAGCTGATGTCTTAGACTGACAAGCCAGCTGGATACAGAAGGAACCATGTGGACAAACAGGCGGGCTCCAGTGGAACAGGGCTTCATGAAGGATACAAAGATGTCTAAAGTATGATTGACTTGTGGCCTAGAAATGTTCAGGAGATCCAATAAGAATTACTTTTGTGGTTTTCTTTTTCATAAAGCTAAGTCTCCCGTGTTTTTTAGTTTATAAAATAACCCCCATTTATTGAGCACTTACAAACAGAGGCACTGTGCTAGGAGGAAGACCATAAGAGTTACGAAGTGGTCCCTGTCTTCAAGAAATTAATTCAAACATTCATCAAGTCCTGCACATGCGCTGGGCAATTTGCTGGAGATTCAAAGGTGTGTACAGACAATCCCTCTTCTCTAAAAGGGTCTAAAAAACTGCGACTAATAGGCCAAAATTCTAGTGAATCAATGTCCCCTTGGCCTTGAGTAAAACACACTTACCTCAGTTCAGATACTCTTTGATTAACCCAATCTAAATTATCCCTAATGTAATTACTAAAGACTCAATAGAGGATCTGTAACCATAGGAAATATTAGTATTTGTTTGATTAACCTGGAATCTTAATTCTTAAATGGTTCATACAATTCAGGATTCATAATCAAGGATCTAATTAGACAGTTGCCCTCTTCTGGTAAATTTTAATACTACAGTCTAATTCAACCAAATACCAGACTCCAATTACAGAAGTATGCTCCGAATGACTCAGTTGGGAAATGCCCAGGCATAGAAGGGTTTCTAGAGCTGGACAAAGCTAACAGCAGAGAAAATACAAAAGGGGTGTGAGGGTGGGGAAGAGGAGAAAGGATTCAAATAAATTAGTAAATATGATCAAAATTAAATAGAATATGAGAGGTTATGATGATTCTCATTCTCTATCATCCTCTGAACTCTGCTACTTTCAAGATATGATCTCAGGTAAGTTCTCTGTACCTCAGTTTCCTTACCTATAAAATGGAATAATATTACCTACCCCCTAGGGCTACTGTGAAGACCAAATGAGATAATACATGTGAGGACTCAGACAGCGTTCAGCACTGTTGTTATTCAAACATCAGTTCACCCATTCGTGCCCCCACCTCCCAGCATACATCAAGTTCCTTTACTAAATGCTTTCATTGAGCTGGGGTTTTTTTTATTATTTCAGCATATTATGGGGGTACAAAGTTTAGGTTACGTTATATTGCCTTTGCCTCCCCCGCCTCCCCCCAGTCAGAGCTTCAACTGTGTCCATCCCCCAGACAGTGCGCATCGCACTCATTATGTATGTATACATCCATTCCCCCCCTCCATCTGCCTGGCACCCGATTAATGTTATTCCTATATGTGCACTTAGGTGATGATCAGTGAAACCAATTTGATGGTGAGTACATGTGGTGCTTATTTTTCCATTCTTGGGATACTTCACTTAGTAGAATGGGTTCCAGCTCTATCTAGGAAAATACAAGAGGTGCTATATCACCACTGTTTCTTATAGCTGAGTAGTACTCCATGGTATACATATACCACATTTTATTAATCCACTCATGTATTGATGGGCACTTGGGTTGTTTCCACATCTTTGCAATTGTGAATTGTGCTGCTATAAACATTTGAGTACAGATGTCTTTTTTACAGAATGTCTTGTTCTTTTGGGTAGATGCCCAGTAATGGGGGATTGCTGGATCAAATGGTAGGTCTACTTGTATTTCTTTAAGGTATCTCCATATTGCTTTCCACAGAGGTTGCACTAGTTTGCAGTCCCACCGGCAGTGTATGAGTGTTCCTATCTCTCTGCATCCACACCAACATTTATTGTTTTGGGACTTTTTTTTTTTTTTTTTAACAGAGTCTTGCTCTGTCACCCTGGCTAGAGTACCGTGGCATCAGCCTAGCTCACAGCAACCTCAAACTCCTGGGCTCAAGCGATCCTACTGCCTCAGCCACCCGAGTAACTGAGACTACAGGCATGCGCCACCATGCCCGGCTAATTTTTTCTATTTTAGTAGAGACAGGGTCTCGCTCTTGCTCAGGCTGGTCTCCAACTCCTGACCTCAAGCGATCCTCCTGCCTCGGCCTCCCAGAGTGCTAGGATTATAGGATTATAGGCATGAGCCACTGTGCCCCGCCTCTCAGTAACTTAACAGTTTTAATCCATTTGGACTAGTCCCAAATTCCAATCATAGGCTATTTCAACAGTCTTATTTTTTGTTCTTTATTCACCATGCTTTTTCTGGCAACAAACAGAACTAAGTTCTATGTAAGTACTCATTAACAATATAAATTAAAAACAAAAATTATTAATGAATTAAGATTTAAACAAGCCAGACATCCAAAATAGCATGTCATAATGATGAGAGGAAATTTTCTATAATATACTTTAAAATTTGGGACATAAATTCACCTTTCACCCATGATATATAGGAGAGAATAGTAAATAACTTGAGTTTTTGTTCCTCTTCACACCTTAGAAGTTGTTAAACTTCCTAGGTCACCATGTCAGTCTAATTTAGTAAATCAAAGAGGTTTGAGATTCAAAAACAAAGACCTTCAGGATTGCTACCACATTTTAGTATGAAATAGCTAAAATGCATTTTTGTATAAACAAAGCATCTAATTGCCTTGCTTTATCTTTAGAAATTAGACATAATCTTGCAGTGAAAATGGTTGAGGCAGAGACGTGACTCACTGTCCTCCGCAGCCCAGATGGGGAAAGTGTTGAGGAGTCAGTCCCCTCCAGTGCCATCTTCTCATGCTGCATCACACACATGCTTCCCCAAATTCTGGAAACCGTCCATGTGATTTACAAAAACTGCCTTGGCAGCCCAGATAAGCTAAAACCTACTTTAACTAGAAATGTGACAGAAAAGTCAAGATTCGAGACTCTTGCATATTCCCATAAACTCATAAAAAGGACAACAGGGATAAGTTATACCTATCCAACCTTTGGTAGATAATGCTATCTAAAAGGTTGTTCCAATTCATGCCTGCAAGGGTCAGTCACAATGGCATGAAGACCAAGGACCTCAGGGAATGGTAGACCCTCCAATTTAATAAAGTGTAAGTTCTGAATAAAAGAATAGTAGAAACGTAGGAAAGGTACTTTATATAGAAAAGAGAACTCACCAGGGCAAAACTTTGAATATGTAAGAGAACTAGGATGTGGCTAAACTGAAGTGGAACAGAAATAAAGATTAGTTGTTCTGAGCTGGTCTAAAGATCAGCCTGTGATGCTAGATTCAAAGGACAGCTAGTACCCTGGGAGAGAGGAAGGCGTCTCCTCCAGCCCTCCCCCACAGCCCACAAGCTACAGTCCAGCAGTGAACAGTAACCAGGAGACTTGCACAACCCCGACAGCTCCGTCACAGGTGACCACAGTGTGTGTAAGGTACACACTGGAAAGTAGGGGAAAGGTACACCAGGCAAGGGTCTTGGAGAGCAGCTGCAGTGTAAGGAAAACTGACAAATTCCTCACAACAGCAGAAATTAGCATCAATCCATACAAAAGGAACTGGGGGAAAGAAAAATTTGAGGAATCTAAAATACCAACTTATATTTTACAACACTTAAGTCAACATTACTAACCAGGAATTAATATACAAAATACGAAAATAAAAAAGATATAACGTCCTGTATCTTGTTTACAAGCATAGAAAAGTGAGTTTCAGAGAAGTTTGTTTCTAACCAAAAACAACCTATAGTGGTCACTGACTTACGTTCTCTAAAGAAGTAGGCTGGGCACAGTGGCTCATGCCTGTAATCCCAGAATTTTGGGAGGCCAAGGTGGGAAGATTGCTTGAGGATAGGAGTTCGAGATCAGACTGGACAACATAGTGAAACCCCATTTCTACAAAAAATAAAAAATGTAGCCAGTCATAGTGGCATGTGCCTGTAGTCCTAGCTACTTAGGAGGCTGAGCCAGGAGGATGGCTTGAGCCCACCCAGAAGTTTGAGGCTGCAATGAGCTCTGATCGCATCACTGCGCTCTAGCCTGAGTGACAGAGCAAGAAAAACTGGGGATTGTGCAGGACTGTTTTCTCTTTTACTCTCTTCTATATTTTCTACAGACTTAAATATTTGGGTCCCAGCCGGGGCGGTGGCTCACGCCTGTAATCCTAGCACTCTGGGAGGCCGAGGCAGGTGGATCGTTTGAGCTCAGGAGTTCGAGACCAGCCTGAGCAAGAGTGAGACCCTGTCTCTACTAAAAATAGAAAGAAATTATATGGACAACTAAAAATATACATATATAAAGTTAGCCGGGCATGGTGGCGCATGCCTGTAGTCCCAGCTACTAAGGAAGCTGAGGCAGTAGGATCGCTTGAGCTCAGGAGTTTGAGGTTGCTGTGAACTAGGCTGACGCCACGGCACTCTAGCCCGGGCAACAGAGTGAGACTGTCTCAAAAAATAAATAAATAAATATTTGGGTCCCCATCCACTCCCATCTCCCACCTGTATCCTTCCTTCTCTTTCCCACCCAGATCTGTCTAAGACCTAGAACACCACCATTTTAGGTTCATTCCTTTAAGTTCAGCATCATCTGCTCCACTGTCTTCCCTTTAATTATGTATCTTTTAAAAAAGAAAAAAAAAATCAATATTAAACCCTTAAGCATGATCCCTTATGGAGAGACTTTGAAACTTTTGGCTACAACCCACAGAAATATATTTTACATCTGGAGCCAGTGCACAAAAAAAATCATACCTATAAAACCTACACATAAGTTCCTCAAAACATTTATCCTTACTACACGTGATAGATGGATCTTACCCATTCTACTCCACTTTTTCAATGCTGGTGACTCAACTCACAGTTTGAAATATGTAATAAATGAGGTACACTGATTCATTTCTCTACGTAGCAATAAGGAAGTAAATAGCTAAGAGTTCTGCAGTCCTGGATTCAAATACCAGCTGTACTCCTTGTAAGCTGTCAAGCTTTCTGCCTCAGTTTCCTTGTCATAGGGTAAGAGAAGTGTTTATCTCAAAGTTAAAGATTAACCAAGACCATCCATATAAAGCACTTAACCCATAAACAATACAGTCATGTATTGCTTAACAATAGGGATACATAGGTCGTTAGACAAGAAATGGGTTGTTAGGGTTAGGGTTAGGGTTAACATCATAGAATGTACTTACACAAACCTAGATGGTATAGCCTACCACACACCTATGCTATGTGGTATAGGCTATTGCCTCTGGGCTACAAACCTGTACAGCATGTTACTGTACTGAATGCTGTAGGCAATTGTAATACAATGGTAAGTGTGTATACCTAAACATATCTAAACATAGAAAAGGTACAATAAAAATATGGTATAAAAGATAAAAAATAAGGCCAGGTACAGTGGCTCAGGCCTATAATCCTAGCATACTGGGAGGCCAAGGCAGGAGGATCGCTTGAGCTCAGACCAGCTTGAGCAAGAGCAAGACCTCGTCTCTACTAAAAATAGAAAAATTAGCTGGACATCCATGGCACACCCCTGTAGTCCCAGCTACTCCGGAGGCTGAGGATGGAGGATGGCTTGAGCCCAGGAGTTAGAGGCTGCAGTGAGCTATGATGCCACTGCACTATACCCAAGGCAACAGCATGAGACTGTCTCAAAACAACACTTTAAAGATGAATTGTTTAAAAAAAAAAAAAATAGTACACCTGTGTAGGACTGAAAGTTGCTCCGGGTGAGTGAGTACATAATAAGTTGAATATGAAGGCCTGGGACTTTACTGTACACTACTGTAGACTTTGTAAATACTGTACACTTAGGCTACACTAAACTTACAAACAATTATTTCTTCAGTAAAAAATTAAACTTAGTTTACTGTAACTTTTTTACTTTATAAACTTTTTAACTTTTTTTAACAAACACATTGTACAACTGTACAAAAATATTTTCTATCTTTATTCCATAAACTTTTTTCTAAATTTCTTTTTAAGTTTTAAACTTTTTTGTTAAAAACTTAGACATAAACACACACATCAGCCCAGGTCTACACAGGGTCAGGATCATCAAGATGTCACTATGCAACAGGAATTTTTCAGCTACATTATAGGTTTTTTGTTTTTTTTTTTGGAACAGGCTCTTGCTTTGTTGCCCATGCTGGAGTGCAGTGGAGTCAGCGTAGCTCACAGCAACCTTAAACACCTAGACTCAAGCAATCCTTCTGCCTCAGCCTCTCAAGTAGCTGGGACTACAGGCATGTACCACCATGCCCAGCTAATTTTTCTATTTTTTGTAGAAACGAGATCTTGCTATGTTGCTCAGGCTAGTCTTGAACTCCTGGCCTCTCGCCTCAACCTCCCAAAATTGCTGGGATTACAGGCATGAGCCACCACACCTGACCTATCTCCATTATAATCTTATGGGATTATACCTTGTATATGTGGTCCATCACTGAAAGAAACATCCTTATGTGGCACATGACAATAATCAATAAATGGCTTATACTAATAATAATCATAAATGGTCTATGGACATTTTTGTGTGTGTGATGGGGTCTCACTATGTTGCCCGGGCTAGTCTCAAACTCCTGGGCTCAAGCAATCCTCCTATCTCAGTCTCCCAAGTAGCTCAGACCATAGGCATGTGCCACTGTGCCCAGCTTTACACTACAGTAAAATACACATAAAATTCATCATTTTAGCCATCTTAAAGTGTACAATTCAGTGGCATTCACAATGTTGTGCAACTACCATTACTTCTCTAGTTCCAGAACATTTTCATCACACCAAAAGGAAACCCCATACCCATTAAGCAGTCACTCTCCATTCCTCTCTTCCTCCCCAGCCCCTAAAAAAACTCATCTGTTTTCTGTCTCTAGGTCCGTGGACATTTTAAATAATGAATTAACACTTGATGGAACCATTTTCTAAGGTAGAATGAAGTATTCTTTGGAGTCACTCATCCTCTTTAGCTGAATCTTGGCTCAAAAGACAAACTTCTGCTAACCATTGTTCAAGTAAACCTGTGAGTCACTTTAGACAATTCTGTGACCTTAGGGTCAGAAATCCCTCTCCCTTTGAGTAATTAGACCCATGCTAGTTTATAGAACACTCTCCTGTGAATTTTCTAACAGCAGGATTCCCAGCCTGCCCGGCACTGTGGAGTAGGACCACCTTTCTATGTATGTAAGATGCAGAATGAGCAAGGCCCTAAGATGTTTTCTCATCACATGGTGGAATATCACCACAAAGAAAAAGAAAAAGAAAAAGAAAAAGAAACACCCCAAACCTCCAAAGAGTTGAACCCACAGAAATAAATCCTGAATGTTCATTCTTCAGTCTGCATTTTGAAACTGCTTCTGAGGCTCCAAATTTTTTTGATCAAGGGGTAAAAAAAGGGAACCTGGACACAGAACTAGAAGTCCATTTCTTGGCTTTAGGATGTACTTTCATTTTCTTTTTGGCCTCTGACCCTCTCACACCCTTCCTTTAGGGTGTGGAAGGCTGGGCAAAAATAACTTTGTTCTTCCCAGAGTCTATTCGTCCCGTGGTTCCATACCCCTTCAGGGCAATAACAGGGGCAGGCAATTCCAGGCAACACAGTTTTTCTTCCAGAAACGGTGAAGGCAGAAGGCTTCTTGGGCCAAAGAAATAAATGTCACCAAGACACACAGAAGACGTAAGACTGGAAAACAATGTCTTTGGCCCCAGATGTAGAAGTCAGCTGCTTTTGTTTATTTATTTTAAATAAAATCCAACACCGTTCCCACGGCAAACAGGCAGCAAAGTCTTGTCATTTTCCACTCTCCCTTCACCCTGCCTCTGCATCCTACCCACACTGCTTCCCCACCCACAGGGCGGAAGCTGGACACGACTCAGGCACGGACAGCAGTAGGTCAAGCCGGCTTTTGGGGGGGACGGGGCGGGGGAGAGCGCGGTGTCTCTGAGTCCCAGAACCCAGCGAGCCTCCCTGACTCCCCCTGACTCCCCGAGCAGCAGCCGGGGGTCGCTTTGTTGCTTGGGGCCCGAGGATGGGAGTGGGGGTAGGGTTAGGGTGAAAGAGGAGGGTTTTGGTTTTGTTTTTTATTAAAGAGACGGGGTTTTGCTCTCTGTCGCCGCCCAGCCTGGAGTGCAGTGGCCCAATCATAGCTCACTGCAGCCTCGAACTCCTGGACTCAAGAGATCCTCCCGCCTCAGCCTCCCCGGTAACTGAGATTAAAGGCCCACGCCACCACACCCGGTTGGGAAGAAGGCTTTGACAAGCAAATTAGCCCACGAAACTTCACATCGCGAACTCCCAGAACTGTGCCAAATTTTGGAAATGTCCTGAGCTAGAGTGACGTTGAGGTGGACAAAAGAGAATTACAACTCTCTGGGGACCCGGGTCCCCCGGCAAGTCAGTGAGAGTGCGGGTCCCCTGGTCTGCAGCGAAGCATCGCCCCACAGCTTCAACCCAGACATATCGAAAACTGGGATCTCAACAGAAGGGACGACCCAGGAAGTGTCACTACAACAAGCGCCCAGGTGATCCTCATCGTGGGCAAGTTTGGAGCCGCCCGTGCCTCGAGCATCCCGCCCTGGGCGCTCGGGCAAGAGGGGCTCCGGGGTCCCGCCCTCGGGAGAGTTCAGTGACCGCGGTCCCATCCACGCGAACCCCGGACGCTCGAGAAGAGCGTGCTGGGAGCCGGGAGGACCCAGCGAGGGCGGCTGCAGCAGGTCCCCGGGTGAAGAGGTCGCTGCCACTCAGGACGCCCAAACTGCGCCCCACGCACGGCCCTTGCCCAGACGAGGCCGCGGGCTGGGGCCGAGGGCGGGGTTCGGAAGTGGCAGCACTCCGCTCCCTGCGCCAAGAGTGAGGCAACTCCGGGAACTTCCCGGGGCTGGCGCGCACTTCCCGCAGGCACCTCCCCCGCGCCCCGCACGCCCGAGCAGCCCGCGGGCACACTGACCTGAGATGGTCTCCTGGTAGCCCTTGGTGAAGAACTGCATGGCCGTGGCCGCCCTCCAGGGCGTCTTGAGCAGCCCTTGCCGCTGGGGGTCCTCGCCCAGCGAGCGCAGGATAGACGAGTAGGCGGCCGCCAAGTTAGGGAGGTTCAGCTCGTTATCTTCCTCGCTGCGGGGCCGCTCGCCCTTCCAGCCGTCCGCGGGCTGGGCGCTCTTGGCCTCGGGCCGCGGGGACTTCTCCGCCGGCCGGCTGGGCCCGGGCCGCGGCGGCTCCCGCTCGGGGAACCCATTGCTGCACCTGGCGCCTCGCGGCTTCTCCGCCGGCGCTCGCACTGGGCCGTCCTCCATGGGCCAGCCGCTGCCGCTCTAGAAGGACTCTGGGACGCTTCAAGGGCTGCGACTAAACTTCGCCGGCGGCCGCGGACGAGGGGCTGTGGCTGGAGTCACCTGGTGAAGGTAGACCTATTGAAGTCACCCTCCTAGCCAGGGGCCGCTGCGGGCGAGAAAGCCCGGCGCGTCTCTTTTATACGGACCGACGCCTCGGCCGGCGCCGCGGGGCGTTCCCATTGGTCGGCGCCGCCTCGCGTCACTGCGCTCGCCCCGCCCCCGCGCCCTGCCCTCTGGGGGTGCCCAGAGCAGGGGCGGCGGCCCCGCCGGATGCCCGGAGGAAAGGCTAGGGACGCGGGCCACGGCTCCCACCGCGCCTCCCGCCCGGGCCCCCAGGAGCGGGTTAGACTCCTCCAGTTGTTGCGGGATGAAACGAATACGAAAAGAGTCAGGCGTCCAAGAGCTGGAAGCTCGGCGGGGGCAGACACGGTCTGAGCGCCGGGTCAGCCCTCTCTCCAGGCGGAGAGGGCGCTGCATCCGTGCTCTGGTCCCCTCACCCTGTGAAAGACCAGCAAACAGGTGGTCTTGCCCTGGACGAGACCGAGTTAAGCCCTTAATAAGGAAACCAACTCTTAAGCATTTAAGGCAAGAGAATAATGTGACTTGAAACTCTTGCTTTGTTAGTTAAAAATATGTCCACCTGGCCACCTATGAATCAGGTAGCACCGCTGTCAGGACAAGTGTTACATCGAGTGGCCCTTATGTGAGTCCCTATATTTAGAAGGATAGTATTTGTCTTGGCCAGAACTTTGACCCTGGAAAAACTGATTTATAAACAAAGAAGAGGTAAAAGCTTTCATTTAAAACCCTTTTGCGTTTTCTAGAAACGCAATTGTGAAAATTCCGTGCTCAATCGTTTTAAAGTGACGTGCAAAGCAAAGCCCCTTTCCTCAGATATTGGTAGAAATTGTGAAATGCTATTGATCAACTGGACTTTTAACCAGTGACATCTAATCTGCTTTGGCTGTTTTCTTTGACATTAAAAAATGGACTCTTTGGCCTGCGCGGTGGCTCACGCCTGTAATCCTAGCACTTTGGGAGGCCAAGGGAGGAAAGCTCGCTTGAGGTCAGGAGTTGAAACCATCCTGAGCAAGAGCGAGACTCCATCTCTACTACTATAAAAATAGAAAAAATTAGCTTGGCGTAGTGGCAGGCACCTGTAGTCTCAGCTACTCCGGAGGCTGAGGAAGGAGGATTGCTTGATCCCGGAGTTTGAGGGTGCAGTGAGCTATGATGACACCATTGCACTCTAGTTGGGGTGACAGAGTGAGAATCTGTCTCAAAAAAAAAAAAAAGGACTTTTTTCCTCACTTGAGGATTATCTCACAATGCAAAGATGAATTTTAAAACATGTATCCAATTACTATCATTGGACGGGGCATGGTGGGTCACACCTGTAATCCCAGCACTTTAGTTGGGGGAGATCACTTGAGGCCAGGAGTTCAAGACCAGCTCTGGCAACATAGTGAGACTCCATCTCTACAAAAAAAGGTTTTTAAAAATTAGCCAGGCCTGATGGTGTGTGCCTACAGTCCAGCTATTCAGGAGGCTGAGGCAGAAGGATTGCTTGAACCCAGGCATTCAAGGTTGCAGTGAGCTATGATGGGGCCACTACACTCCAGCTTGAACAAAGGTCCCTGTCTCTAAAAAATAAAAAAAAAAAAATTAATGTCATTATTTCTAACATATAAGCAGGTAGCAGTTATTAATAGGCTTAGGATCAGAAAAACTAATAGGGAAGCCCATGGAATTATTCTACACTAATTGTTTGGTCATTATATTAATAATTAGTAATTAGTACTTAATGGATGTCTGCTCCAAGCATATCCCTGCTCTAAACATTCAGGAAAGAAATATATCAGGCCTTGTAGGCACTTTTAGTCTAAAATAGAAGAAATATTCGTATCAATGGGGTTTTTTTAAAGATAATTTTTGAATTCCCATGTACATTAAATACCAAATTATGTAAATCAAGAAATTCATATTTCATTCCTTGAAAAAGGCTATTTGTCATTCTCCTCTTTATTGTAAATTTTTTGCTATCAGCAAGGCCCTGCAATGTTTTTTTCCTCTATCTGCACTGCATACTGTCCACTGATACTTCCTGGTCAGATTTATCTGCTGGGTGTCAAACTAATTCAAGCATAGTTGAAGACAACATTCAAAAGATGGCCTTGCGTGCATGTAACTCATGAAAACAAAGATACAAAGTGAGGTACTTTAAAGACAGAGGGATTAAATAGAGATGGTTTCAGTAAGAATTTTATTTTAGGTTGGGTGAGGTGGCTCATGCCGGTAATCTCAGCACTTTGGAAGGCTGAAACAGGAGGACCGCTTGAGGCCAGGAGTTTGAGACCAGCGTGGGCAACAAAGTGAGATGCTCATCTCTACAAAAAATTAAAAAAAAAAAATAGGCAGGTGGTACACATCTGTAGTTCCATCTGTTTGGGGGGCTGAGGTGGGAAGATGCCTTGAGCCCAGGAGTTTGAAGTTATAGTGACCTATGATGATGGTACTGGAAGCTCTCAGAACTCTGTCCTCTTGGGCCTTTTTGTGCCCACTGTAGCCCCAGAGAGACCCTGTCTCACTCTGTCACCTGGCTAGAGTGCCGTGGCGTCAGCCTAGCTCACAGCAACCTCAAACTCCTGGGCTCAAGCAATCCTCTTGCCTCAGTCTCCCAAATAGCTGGGATTACAGGTGCTTGCCACCATGCCCAGCTAATTTTTTCTATTTTTTAGTAGAGACAAGGTCTTGCTCTTGCTCAGGTTGGTCTCAAACTCCTGATCTCAAGCTATCCTCCTGCCTTGGCCTCCCAGAGTGCTAGGATTACAGGCATGAGCCACCAAGCCCAGCCAAAGAATTTCTTTTTAGTGGTAATCGTTTGCTTTCCTTTAAAAACATTCATAAACATTAACCAATATCATATTCATACCCAAAGACAATTGCTAAGGAAATTTTTACCCTAAAAATTAACATTTTCTTGTGCATACTGCTGCTGAGGCAGCAGCACCTTTGTTGCCAATTACCAGCAGTCTCTGGATTCATTCTGTCATATATTCACTTGTAAAATACAGGCAATGCCTTTCAGCCAAATGCCCAAAGGTAACACAAGGAAACTTTAAAGTAGCCAACATTATATAAACAGCTTAATGGGAAAACATAGATAGTTAGCAGGGGAGGTTATAAGTAGCAACAGGAGAAAAAAAAAGGAATAAACTAAAAGTGGAAAAGTATGTCCCATAGAATTTATTAGCACAAAAGGCTCAACAGTAGAACTATGAGCATTCACAGCCAAGAATTATTACAGCATGCATGTTTCTAACCCAGTAAGGGACCCATTTTCAGCTTGGACCCAGTCTAGGAATTTCTTTCTACCAAAAAAAACAAGGAATTTCTAAAAATTTTACCATTTCTAGGGTAGTAGCATAATAAATAAGAGAGACATATAATGCCAAAGACCTAACACCACAGGGGTACAGAAATGTAGAGTCACTTGCCAAGTGTGATATTATGATGTATGTATATATTGGTTTTTGTTCACAGTTCCTGGCTCATAACTCATGTATTTTTTTTTTTTTTTTTTTTTTTTTGAGACAGAGTCTTGCTCTGTCACCCAGGCTAGAGTGCCGTGGCATCATCATAGCTCAGTGCAACCTCCAACTCCTGGGCTCAAGCGATCCTCCTGCCTCAGTAGCTGGGACTACAGGCACCCGCCACTGTGCCCAGCCACCTAATTTTTCTATTTTTAGTAGAGACGGGGGTCTCACACTTACTCAGGCTACTCTCGAACTCCTGAGCTCAAGCAATCCTTCCAGAGTGCTAGGATTAGGATTATAGGCATGAGCCACCGTGCCTGGCAATAACTCTTTTGTTATAAGACTTGGAAAGCTTTAGGTCTCAGAAGCAGGCCTCAGAAAACAAAATCAATCTCTCTCTCTCTCTCTCTCTCTCTCTCTCTCTGACCTTCTCCTCCTCTCCTTTGACCAGCCCAAGGCAGAATTCTAATCTTACCCCACCTTTCTGATTGTGAGTCGTAAGACCCTTGCTCTAGAGAGGTCCCTGTCCCACAGCCTTGGAGGAAGGAATGCCGCACAGAGAGACTCAATCACAATTCCACAGGGTCGTCCTTGATTCAGTCATGCCTGTCCAATGAAGTCTCCATAAAAGGCCCAAGAGGACAGAGTTCCGAGAGCTTCCAGACAGCTGAACATGTGAAGGTTCCTGGAGGGTGGCACCTGGGGGAGGACATGGAAGCTCCGCACCCCTTCCTCCATGCTTTGCTCTATGCATCTTTTCATCTGCATCCTTTGTAATATCCTTTGTAATAAACCAGTAAATGTGTTTCCCTGACTCACAGTGAGCTGCTCTAGCAAATTAATCAAACTCAAAGAGGAGGTCGTGGGAACCCCAACTTGAAGCTAGTCAGACAGAAGTTCCAGAAGTGGGCCTTGCAACTTGCAACTGGTAGAAGGAGTGGGCAGTGTTGGGGACTGAGCCCTCAACCTCTGGAATCTGAGGCTGTCTCCAGGTAGACAGTGTCAGAATCGAATTGAATTAGAGGATGCCCAGTGGGCATCCCCTGCTTTCACAGAAGTCTTCTGTGTTGATCATTGTTGTAATGTGAGAGCAAAGGAAAAACATGGTTTGAATTTTTCCAAACACTAAGGGTAACAGATAAACTAAAATTAGGCATTTGGCAATGGTAATTGGAAAAAAGTAAATTTCTTTAAATGAACGTGATGGAGGCTCTGTATTTGAAATCCAAACTTTGGAGGAGATTCTGGATTAAGATACAAGGTATATAAGAAAAATATCTTTGGTTGGGCGCGGTGGCTCACACCTGGAATCCTAGCACTCTGGGAGGCCGAGGTAGGTGGATCATTTGAGCTCAGGAGTTTGAGACCAGCTTGAGCAAGAGCCAGATCCCATCTCTACTAAAAATAGAAAGAAATTAGCCAAACAACTAAAAATATGTAGAAAAAAATATTAGCCGGCCATGGTGGCGCATGCCTGTAGTCCCAGCTACTTGGGAGGCTGAGGCAGGAGGATTGCTTGAGCCCAGGAGTTTGAGGTTGCTGTGAGTTAGGCTGACGCCAGGCACTCTAGCCTGGGCAACAGAGTGAGACTCTGTCTCAAAAAAAAAAAAAAGAAAAATATCTTTATCCCACCCCTGTCTCCCATAAACAGGACTGTGGAGGCCATAGAATTCTGAGATGTCTCACTAAATCAACCCAATATAGGGAGAAACAAATTGAATGGGGGCTCTTACCTTTCCTCTCTTCTGTCTAAGGAGGAATGGAACAACTTTTGGAGAGAAAATGGAAGCACAGGAACACTAAGCTGACTCTGAGATGAAAGGGAGGGCCCAAAGGCTCCATACTGAGTTGAGGAAACTATCCAAAGCTCAAAGCTACCTCCTGAGGGAAAGGTAGACATACCCCAAGCAGTCGTGTGTCTCTGGTAGAGGATCTTTAATACATCTCAGAAGAACAAGCAGGTGCCAAGAAAGAGGGATGCGAATAGAGAATGTACCCAACCACAGCTGAACTCTGTCCCAGCCTTCACAGTCCCTCCCAGAAGAAGGGATGTAACACAAACTCCTCAAGCCCCAAACCATAGCAGAGTCAGGAAAACAAATGGGCTTCCGTTATAATAGGAAACATAAAGAAGTCACCCTCAACAATACTGGAGAAACAGAATGCCTGGAAATGGCCACCTAAGCATGGGCAGGAGGCAGAGAAACAACATGGCAACTGTGCAAACATACAACAGCCAAACAAAACAAAATGAAACCAGTGGGGGAAATTATATAGCATGCAGGAGACGTAAAGGCCAAGAATGCAACTGAGAAGAAAACAAAGCTCACGGGGTAGAAGAAAATTCCTCACAAAGTGTTTTATGCTACAGGGCAACTTAATAAAAACATGAATTTTCAATGTAGTGAAACTGCACTTCCGAGGCGGGTGGATCACTCGAGGTCAGGAGTTCGAGACCAGCCTGAGCAAGAGCGAGACCCCCGTCTCTAAAAAAAATTTAAAAAAAAATAAAAGAAAATAAAGAAAAAAAAAAAGAAACTGCACTTATACTCCATGAATATAGACAAATAAAAAATAAATTTTAGGGCCCGGCGAGGTGGCTCATGCATGTAATCCTAGCACTCTGGGAGGCCGAGGTGGGAGGATTGCTTGAGGCCAGGAATCCAAGACTAGCCTGAACAAGAGACCCCATCTCTACAAAAAAATAGAAAAATTATCCAGGCCTAGTCACATGTGCCTATAGCCCCAGCTACTTGGGAGACTGAGGCAGGAGGATCGCTTGAACCCAGGAGTTTGCAGTTACAGTGAGCTATGATGATGCCACTGTACTCCAGCCTGGGTGACAGAGCAAGATCCTATCATGAAATAAATAATAATAAGGAAAAAAATGAATTCAATAGGACAAAAGTCAAGATAATAAAATAACAGAATTGAAAAGGGAGCTGCAGATCTAAGGAAATAAATTGAGGGCCATCATTATTACAGAATTAATTAAAAAGAACCATATACAAAATAGACACTGTTGAAAATATAATTGCTAACATGAGGAAAGGCACGAGAATAAATGCAGAATAAAAAACAAAGATTAAAGCTGTTAGAGAAGACAAAGATGATCCAGTGTAAGGATATTAAGGTTCCTGAGGTAGAGAACTCAATAAATTCAAGGAACTGTAATCAAAGATATGAGCATGTTCCTCTACCAGAAAGAAATCCATACATTTTTTTTTTTTTTTTTTTTTTTTTTTTTTGAGACAGAGTCTCACTCTGTTGCCCAGGCTAGAGTGAGTGCTGTGGCGTCAGCCTAGCTCACAGCAACCTCAAACTCCTGAGCTCAAGCAATCCTCTTGTCTCAGCCTCCCGAGTAGCTGGGACTACAGGCATGCACCACCATGCCCGGCTAATTTTTTCTATATATATTTTTAGCTGTCTATATAATTTCTTTCTATTTTTAGTAGAGATGGGGTCTCGCTCTTGCTCAGGCTGGTCTCGAACTCCTGAGCTCAAACGATCCGCCCACCTCGGCCTCCCAGAGTGCTAGGATTACAGGCGTGAGCCACCGCGCCCGGCCCGAAATCCATACATTTATGTTCAGTTGATCTTCAACAAGGGTGCCAAGACAATTCAATGGGAAAAGAAGAATCTTTTCAACAAATGGTACTAGGACAACTGGATATCTATAATATATACACAAAAGAAAGACGTTGGACCTCTATCTGACATCATATACAAAAATTAACTTGACAATGTGTTGGCTTGTACCTGTAATCTCCCCTACTTGGGAGGCTGAGGTGGGAGGATCGCTTGATCCTCAAGGCCAGCCTGGGCAACATAGCAAGACCCTGTCTCTTAAAAAAAAAATTAACTCAACATATAATAGGTAAAATTATAAAATTCTTAGAAGAAAACATAGGTATAAGTCTTTATGACCTTGGATTAGGCAATTAAATTTCTTAAAAATGACAACAAAAGCAGAAGCAACAAAAGCAAAAAATTAGAAAAAATAAGAGCCATGTCATCTGGTGGTAAAGAAACAAATTACAATGTTGCATTGTTTTAGTTCATGCCTGGCTCCATCAATTATTTTTGTTGAGCACGGGCAAGTTTCCTACCTTCTTTAAGCCTCAATTTCCTCATGTGTTATAGTGTTATAGTGTTATAATAGTAGAATCTGTGTCATGGGCCTGCTGTGAGGGTTTAAGACAGCAACAGTATTAGACACATAAAAATTGAGCAGTAAGTGTTACCCATTATTGATAACAAGAGTGTTTATAATACAAAAGGAATATTTACTTTTTTCCCTTTTTTCTGGAATATTTTAATTCTAGAGAGATCCCTTGGAAAAATAAATATTTAAGTGCTGATTTACTTAAGAGAGTCCAAGTATAGACAGAGAAACTTAAAGTGCTATTTCTTATCATTGACAATTGGAAGTTAAAACATTTCTAAAATTATAATGTAAGTCAATAGGATATGATTTGTTTCGAGATTTTCAGCAATAGATTATATTAAGTGAGGTAAAATTGTATTGTAAATACAAGTTTGGTGTTTTTGTTTTTTTTTTTTTTTTTTTGAGACAGAGTCTCACTTTGTTGCCCAGGCTAGAGTGAGTGCCGTGGCGTCAGCCTAGCTCACAGCAACCTCAAACTCCTGAGCTCAGGGGATCCTCCTGTCTCAGCCTCCCGAGTAGTTGGGACTACAGGCATGCACCACCATGCCCGGCTAATTTTTTCTATATATATATTTTTAGCTGTCCATATAATTTCTTTCTATTTTTAGTAGAGATGGGGTCTCGCTCTTGCTCAGGCTGGTCTCGAACTCCTGAGCTCAAACGATCCGCCCACCTCGGCCTCCCAGAGTGCTGGGATTACAGGCGTGAGCCACCGCGCCCGGCCAAGTTTGGTATTTTTTTTAAATGTACTTGGTGCAACACCTGATTGTGGAAGTGCTGAATTATATCTCAGAAGATGCATTTTACTGTATGAAATTTACTCTTAAATGCCCATATGCTGGGTTCCCAATTAGGCATTGTGAAGTGGCACAATCCAACAAGAAAATTTGTCAGACATACGCATGATGGGAACACGGGAGCAGGGCTCTATCATCGGGGACAGGTACCTGCAGAGCGTTGCCTCCAACACACCAGGGCCTGCTGGCAAAGCCACACATCCATCTGTAGGATTCCACTGCTCCCCCCTCTCCCCATCTCCTCTAGCAATTAGGTGGTAGTTATTTGGGGAGGATGGCTAGTTTATCCAGAGTGGAAGATTTATTTTCTGGTCAACAGATGCTTTCAAGCAGCAATTTAACTGTCAATGAAAAATAAATAAAAGGTGTTGCAAATTGTGTAAGATCTTAGCAATTCATGGAAGCTCTGTTTTTATTGAATGTATCTGCCTCTCAGTTGCCTGGGGAACTGCATTTTAATGTCACACATCAAGCAGTTCTTTCCTGAATGTAATTGTAGTTTTTCTGATGCCATGGTTAAAGCTGTTCAAATGTTTGGCTTCTGGCAAATATTTCCTAACATCATTCATGACAGTGATGGATCTGAAGCAATATTAATAACATTTTAAAATCCCACTAACTTATTAAATAACCAGAGAAAGAATCCTATATAAATTGAAAATATCTTTATTACCAGAAGAAGTGTCTAGGGAGACACATATCAATCTGTAACAATCTGATGTTTTCAAGACTGTGATTGGTCCTTTGCAGGATGGCATCTGAGAGCCCAGCCCTGAAGTCACCTGGGGGATGCCATATAGCAAGATGAAGGCCGTACTGGATGGACCATTGGTTTCTGGAAGTCACTGCTAGATGCCTACCCGAGTAGCCTTTCTCCCTTTCTCCTTTGACTAAAATATTTCCAACTTAGTTCAGAGAGGCCTGGACATTTTCCAAGTTCCCTGCAGCTCCAATGGCACATGTCGTAGTTCTGTCCAGTGAGTTATCAGTAGTTGCTGGATGGCACTTCTGGGAAAGGCCTTTAAAAGGGGGCAGATAGGGCTCAGCTAATAGGTCTCCTTATGCCCATTACGTTCTTGCCAGGAGTGCAGAGGCCATGCTAGAAGTGGATTAGCCATCTTGACCCCAGAGGCCACTAGATCATGCTCGGGATGGCTGAGCAGAAAGATGGAAAAATCCTGAGTCCCCGCTGACACGGCCAAGCCTCCATTCTAGTCTGGGTCACTGCCCTCCAGACTTCCCGTTACTTGAGAAAAACAAAACAAGATACTGAGCCACTCGTGTCTGAATCCCTATCATCCCCAGCCAAACATAATCACTAACTGATACAAAATGAAGTTAAACCACATCACAATGAATATAATTATCAAGTCAAATTTTTAATGATAAAGCTATTGCATTAACAGTCATATATCCACAACTACTATGACAGTTTGAGTAAGAATTCCCTGACATCATATAAAATATACTGATGTCATTGTAGATAATTGAAAATTAAATACCAGACAATCTTTGGCCATACTCCACTTCAACCCTACTGGGCTCCCGACTCCCACCAGCTGCTGGGTCCCTCTTGGACCAAGTCCCTCTTCTCAAGGTTGGCACTATTTGCCTAGCCCTTCCTGCCACCTCAACCACCTGTCCACGTTTCTGTCCATTTACTATGTAAATTAGCTTGTCTATCTCTATGGTCCCCGCCTAGCTCAGCCCTGATGCTCCTGTACTTTCTATCCCCAAAAGATTTTTTGCTTATCAAAGACAGTTCTCTCCCCTGTGTCCCCCGACAGAATTCTGTATTAATTCAAACTAACATTTTTCCCTCTACTATTTATGTTATCTCAGAAATCTTGAAGCCTCCTCAACCAACTTTTAGCTATTTGTTGAAGTTCAATATCACTTAATATTTGTGGAAAAGCTTAGTCCACACAGGAAACTCCTGACCAAAAATGTATGTGCTGCGTTTATCCAAAGGCCTAACAATTGCTCCATACTCCATCTGCATAGTACAAATTGCTTTTCTAAGTCTAAGGACTATGATAATTAATACCTATGTTATATCTATTTGTTTATACCCATTTTGTTCCAGGAAAAAATTCTGAGTTAATGTACAGTCCTACTCAGGTATCAGATTCACATTTACATGAGGAACACTAGAGATAAAAATGTTTGAATTTTAGGCTGATAGGGAGGTATTTTTGAGCAAGAAAGGCTCAGTGAGACTCAATTTCCAACATATAAGAAGTTCCCTGTGGGAGTCTCTCTGAACCTATTCTGGTTCAGGAGCTGCCCAGTTTGCAAGTAGTAAAATAAAAAATTTAAAAAAATAGTCCCCCGTTTAGCCTCTGAACGGAGCTGGCTTTGGCTTCCATGTACAATGTGGTATGGGGAAAATGAGAAAGATTTGATGGCATTAGAGAAATAGGTATATCCCAGCAAGATCAGTGAGTAGGTGCTAGCTCTCGGGAAACAGCATCCCGTGGGTCTATATATTTGCAAAGTTGAGGAGAATCTAAAAGGAAAATTCTGTAAACTTTCTTTTCCAAGACTGCTTCATTTTCTTTCTCTTAACTTCCTGGTTTTACTTGACCTATTTCTTTCCTCTTCTTTTGGCTTCTTCCACACCTGCCAAAATCTGCTCTTTGTACTTTAATTATTAATATATACATATTAATTATATATATAATAATAATAATAAAACATGCTTCCAAACTGGTGAGCTTTTCTATATATGCATATATGGAAAAATGTTCTTATTGAAATCTACACAGAATTATACAGGAGTAGGCAGTTGTAAGTTTTGTAAGTGGGTTTGGAGATAGGGTTTAATTGAAAGATCAATGAGACCTTCTAGAATTCTAACACAATAAGAACATGTGTTTAAACAGTATATTCCAAGCTTCTATCATTCAAGGACCATCTGGCTCCCAGGACTGTCCCTGTTTCTGAGAATATTATAAAGGCTCCAGGATCTACCCCATCCAGCCAAAACCTTGGAGGGAATTACAAAAATGTTCCCAGCCTTGTATGTATGTTATAATCACTAACCTTAAATAAATTCAAACTATAAAGAGAACAGGCCCTTTGGGGGCTAGGCTGGGGAGTGGTAGCCAATTGAACATAGATCAGACTGAAATTAGGAAGTGATCAGATGGCAAAGAAACTCAACCCACACCCTGTATCCCTTCTCTACACTCCCTCAAGCCAAGTGAGAAAGCCACAGCTAAGTGCCGGGCTAATCCTGTCTTTCCATGGAAATTGGAGCAGTGGCAGAGATTAAAAGGAAAGCAATTTTGAAACTCATTGGTTCTGATTTTGGCAATGCTGCAGAGAAAGAACACAATTTGGCCTTTAGACAGGCCTAGGTGGAATCCCATTTAGAATCACTTATTAGAAGCTGTGTGACCTTGGACAGGTCCCTTAACCACTCTGCACTTCATTTTTGTCTTCTAGAAAATGAGATCGATAAAACTCTCTTTGCAAAGTTTCTGAAATGATTGATAAAAATATAACATGTATGAGAGGATTCCATTGATATAAGTTCCACAAACAGGGAAAACTAGTCTGAGATGTTACAAGTTAGGATAGTGGCTATCTTTGAGGGGAGGGGATGGTGTTGCTGGGGACAGGCACAGTGTGAACTTCTGTGATGTGGGCAGGGCCGCAGGAAGTAGACATACAGGTGTTCGCTTTGCGATAATTCACTGAGCTTAACATTTATGTTGTAGGCACTTTTCTGTATGTAAGTATACATGAATTTTGTTAAAGTTGAAAGAAATAACTCACATACGGGCCCATCACTGGTGCCCAACAGATTCTTGGTGCTCAGTGAATGACAGTCGTTATGTGTCATCCATTCTAGATGCCAAAGCCTGTTGAAAGATATGTAATTGATAAATCAATAAAAATGAAATCCAATTTTAAAACTTCTAGTAGTTTGTGCTTCTATAACACGTCATTACGGCCCACGGGGGAGTTTGAGAAATACTGTTGTCAGCATCAGAGAAGGACATGGCTGGAACGTGTGAAAACCCACATCCGAGGGTGCAGAGAAGAGGATTGATTTTGCCATTACGTGGCCATCCTCCTTGTTCCTGTGACCTATTGGAGATGTCCTGAAATCTTTCTGTCTAGTCTGTGACCCACCCACCGTTTAGGTCTGCATGTGTCCATTTTAAATTAAAATTGAGTTTCCACTAATTAAAAAACAAATTTTCCCATTGAAAAGCTGGGACAAGCAAAACCCTGTTGAATTTGTCAAACCCTCATTAGTGGCCCTGTTGCTTGCAACCCATGGAAGAAGGCATTTAAAATGAAATCCTTGTTTTAATATATTTTCTTCCCTGTCCTGGCTTTCCAATTAGTTTAGTATTTCAGTGATTCAAGTCTGCATTTATTTGGATGTCAGTAGCTGGAGAAGTCTATAAAATTGGGTAAGGAATATCCAGAAATATTCTTACTCTCCACTCTTAACTGCCCTTACCTCCACCCGTCCATTTTCTCAGATTGATTCCTCCTAATGTGTCAAGATTAAACCAAAACCTCACCTATTGAAAATAAAAAAAGACAGTTATAGAGAAACAAAATGGATCCGAAGATTAGCTTCGTTAGACTTAGCTTACATCCCAGGGAAAAAGTGGGATCTGATCTCTGTTATCAGCTGAAATGCACAGAGCAACACAAGCTGTCAAATGTAAATAAACAGGGATGATTATTGGGGAAACAGACAAGAGAAATTTAGCAGGAAACTAGTGGGAAATACTACTTTGTAGTCATGGTGTCAGGGAAGCTTTTTAAAACCATTGGGAGGTAAGTACTATTATTCCCATTTTGTAGAGGAAGAAACTGGTTTTACTTGTAGAATATCAGTAATTTGTTCAGCTAGTGAGTAGCTTGAATTCCAGAGCCATAACTGGACCAACCCATCATTCTAACCCCCAGGGGGAAAAAAAGAATGGTCAGATGGTCA
The DNA here is from genome assembly GCF_041146395.1 of Eulemur rufifrons. Classification (NCBI taxonomy): domain Eukaryota; kingdom Metazoa; phylum Chordata; class Mammalia; order Primates; family Lemuridae; genus Eulemur; species Eulemur rufifrons. Next base: position 85,228,092 of record NC_090984.1, read on the forward strand.
GCAATGATCATTTTCTTCATGCTTGTTCTCCTGAGGCAGGTCCTTGTCCCGTGTTGCCTTGTCCCGAGACTTCAGTATCAAGCCTAATTCCAGGGGGTGCTGGCCAATTTCCATGTCATCAGGGTCCACCTGCACTTTGTCCAGAGGGATCTGCTTGAGGCAGATCTCCTCTCCCTTCTCCCCTTTGATGATTGCCCTACTCTGCTCTGACTTTACCAAAATAAAGTCATCCGCCTCAGGCATCCAGTATCTTCCTATGATATATTGCCCCAGGCACCCTGCAAAGGGACAGTTCAGAATGTTGGCATCTGTGTAGAGTGACAATAGTGACTGGATAATGTATCTTTTTGCAAGCCAAGTGGCTCTCAATTATTTGCTTTCATCAAAAAATTGAAGGAGTACCTAATCATGTTGTCAGTTATACATCATTTAAAATAATTTTTGTATTATTTTATATGCTATTATATATCATATATTATGTATGATGTAATTTTACACATATAACTTGGAAGCCAGGTAAATAAGAGAGTTGTTAAAAACAAAACTCCTGCTATTCCCATCTATTCAGTGCTTACATCTATTAAAAAAAAATTAGAATAGAATTGATTCCGAATCTTGTCTCGTTCTAGCAATAAATAATAGTCATCCATGGCTACATGACCCAGTGGGGAGGCAGAAACAGTTCTGTTTTTAAGAAATGGATTTCCAGCTGGGTGCAGTGGCTCACGCCTGTAATCCTAGCACTCTGGGAGGCCAAGGCAGGAGGATTGCTTGAGCTCAGGATTTCGAGACCAGCCTAAGCAAGAGTGAGACCCCATCTCTACTAAAAACAGAAAAATTAGCTGGGCAACTAAAAATAGAAAAAATTAGCCCAGTGTGGTGGTGCACATCTATAGTCCCAGCTACTCAAGAGGCTGAGGCAGGAGGATCACTTGAGCCCAGGAGTTTGAGGTTGCTGTGAGCTAGGCTGACACCAGGGCACTGTAGCCTGGGCAACAGAGCAAGACTCGTGTCTCAAAAAAAAAAAAAAAAAAAAAAAATGTATTTCCAATAAAATTATACTGTTTAATAATTATCAAATTTTTTGACATATTTATTTTGCTGTGATACAATATAAACTACTAATAATGGAAAGATAACTCAATCCAGAATAACTTAATAACATTTAAAGCCTTATGGTCACAGAAAATATTTCTTCAATTTAATACACAAATTCTTTTTGAAGAGAGGCTCATCTGTGACAATGAATAAGAGAACTTTGGATAAAGTTATGTAGAAAAAGGAGAAATAGAAATGCAAGTTTAAGAAGAAAAATAAAGAAAAGGAAGAGCTTATTCAATGACTTGTACAACTGGATGACGGTAGGGAACAAAGTGCTATAGTATTTACATTCCATTGACTATTCTGAAAATGCTGTTATAGTTTTTCTTTAAAGCCAATGTTTAAAAGACACTGCAAATTATATCCTTTAAAATATTTAATCTTGTACAACTATAGCAATCAATCTATGAACCTGTGTGTGAGGCAGAGGAGCGTGGGGGCACACATAGGTTTCTAAAAATCTTTTGGAGTTACTTGAGCAAAAAAATGTTTGGTGAGAGCCACTGTGGGATATTGAGGCCCAGGTGGCAGAATCCCTCCTCACCTCTCCTAGACCTGCCGCCTGCAGTACAGCAACCACATGTGGATAATGAGCACCTGAAACACAGTCTGAATAAGATGTGCAGTAAGTTTAAAATACATACATGTTAAAATACATGTTTCAAAGACTTAGTATTAAAGAAAAAAGATTGTAAAATATCTTAAATAATTTTTATATTGATTGCATATTGAATAATAGTTTAGATATATTGGGTTAAATAAATTAGTAAAAACTAAAGCCGCCTATTTCTTTTTCACTGTGGCTACTAGAAAATTTAAAATTACATACCCATAGGTGGTTTGCATTTGTGACTCACAGGATATTAATATTTCTATTGGACAGCACTGTGCCTAGACAAATGTCTCCCAGACATGAGAAATCACTGCAGTCCTTCAAGGTTTTTGCAATATTACTGATGGCACTATTATGAAACTATTATTATTCACTTAATATTGACTCATATTTTAACTTAAAGTTATTTTAAAAGCAAGCTATAGATCATGGACTTAATATATTAGCTCGAAGTATTAATAAATATTAACTATATAACTCTTGAAATAAAAAAAAATCTGTCTCTCAGTGTACCTATGGAACCACGTCGTGTTACAGTAGTGACAGTCCCACCATGCATTGGGACTGAAGAAGAGGGATTTGGGGGGAATTTCCTTGGGTGGTAGAAGCTCTTGGCCCTCTCCTGAGCAATGCTATTCCTGACCCCAAAAGCCATGCCTTAGGAGCAGCTGTGAGGCAGAGTAGGATCTGAGCTTCAAATAGAGGTTGAAGTCAGGTTAAATTTGATTTAGAAAAATAACGTGTGGCCGGGCGCGGTGGCTCACGCCTGTAATCCTAGCACTTGGGAGGCCGAGGCGGGCGGATCCTTTGAGCTCAGGAGTTCGAGACCAGCCTGAGCGAGAGCGAGACCCCGTCTCTACTAAAAAATAGAAAGAAAGTATATGGACAACTAAAAATATATAGAAAAAATTAGCCGGGCATGGTGGCGCATGCCTGTAGTCCCAGCTACTCGGGAGGCTGAGGCAGTAGGATCGCTTAAGCCCAGGAGTCTGAGGTTGCTGTGAGCTAGGCTGACGCCACGGCACTCACTCTAGCCCGGGCAACAGAGCGAGACTCTGTTTCAAAAAAAAAAAAAAAAGAAAAATAACGTGATTCTTACTCCCAGGATTGTGGAATAAAACCCAGACCCCTTTAACACCCCTGCAACGTGGGTGCTATAATCCCCATGTATATAGAAGAAGCTCAGATGGCCTGACTCCCCCCAAGGCCATACAGACAAGGGACATCTCACTGGCTCCAAACCTGGAAGCATTGTTATTCCCGTTCGCTCCTGTTTTGCAATAGGCATCATGAACACAATGGAGATATGTCCCTGCCCTCTATTCTCTGGAAATCTAACCGGGACCCAAAATATGTTCCTCTATTAAATATTAGGAAAACACCAGAAAAAGTTTCTACTGGCAAACATACATCCAATTCCCACAAACAGAATCTAAAGCCATGTTCAGCACCCTTTTGTCTCCACTAAGAAATTTCTTGTTATTTTAATATTTTCCTGATCACAAGGAAATGATCATTTGGCAGCTGTGGTGAAAAGAGCCCAGGTTGAAGTCTGACAGACCCAACTTCCAAATCCTAGCTCCGCCTTTTACTGTGTGATCCTGGGGAAATAACCTCTCTGGGCTGCAATTTCCTCACTTGCAAAAAGGGAAAAGTTGTTTTGAAAATCAGAAGTAATGTATGCTAAAGGTCATGGTAAAAGTACCTAAGTAATAATTATGATGAATATAGCAAATGATCATCCCTTCATTCTTCTCTTTCCTCAAAATCTTCCATCAGCTTTAACACAGAACAAGAGCAAGCCTATCATCTAAGGGGGGTGGGCGGGAAGAGGCTAAAATGGTGTTTGTGTGGCTGCACCTGTCTATTCATTTCCTTAGTGTCACCATTTCCCAAGAATCAATATGCTTATTCGCCCCTGGACATAGTTTCCCAGCAACACACATCTTGAACCAATTCAGGTGAATTTCCTCTGTCATTTATGGTCACCTGGCTCTTGCATCAAGTGGCTCTTTGCAAGCTTCCATAAATATTACTATTATGCCTGCTAAAGGGAAATGAGCAAATATTATGCTTATACACTGTTCTTTTGGGATTTAATAATACTGAGCAAATAACCATCAGCTGCTGATGCCACAGTTTCCTTGAAGGCTGTTGGGTGGGTATTTTTGTGCCATGCAAACAGAGCAGAACAGATTTATCTGCAGGTTTTCTAATCCTCAGGAAAAGGAGTAGTCCCTCCATAAATAACAATCATTGTTAGTGATCAGGAGAGAGACCCAGGAAATAATCTGATTTTCCTGCACAGGGGTCTACCCTGACATTTTCTTTCTTCCCACCGAGAGCAGCCTGGCAAGCACCTGTAAGGCAAAACGACAGTCAAGTTATTGCCGAACCATTTAGCAAATAGTGTCTGAATTTTCCATGTTTTAAGCATAAATATTTCTCATTTTAAATTCCCTTTATCCTTTCAAGTCTGATTTTTTTTTTTACAAAAAAATTTACATTGTTAGAATTCCTTCAGGCAGGACATCTACTTTGCTATATATTAAGTGGTTTTTTGTGATTGTTAAGCAAGCTTTTAATATTTTTAATAATGATATACAGTTTTTAATTTGAAAAATAGTGACAATTATTTTCAATAGGATTAAAATATCTCCCATAATCTAACTACAATGTTAGAATCATTTGCTGTATTTCTTTTTAATGAGTTTTCCTATGTGCAGTTATGTTTTATTTTACATTGTTACATTCCATTGGTAACCTGCTTTTTTCTTTTACCACTATATTATCACTCTATTTTATGAGTTTTTCCATGTTACAACAAAATTTCCATACTTTTTAATTTTGATAAATTTCTTATTATCCAGTTAATTTGATAAAATCTCTTATTAACAATAGAATCCTAAGTGCCCATCGATTCATGAGTGGATTAAGAGAATGTGGTATATATACACCATGGGGTACCACTCAGTAATAAAAAGGAAACTGGATAGAACTGGAGACCATCATCCTAAATGAAGTATCTCAGGAATGGAAAAACAAACGCCACATGTATTCCCTAATAATTTGGAGCTAATGGATGGGCACACACAGGCACAAAGAGATGTAAGGAATTGGAAATCAAGAAGGGGGATGGGGGAGGAGAAGAGGATTAAAAACCTACCCATCAAGTACAAAACACTATTCAGGTGATGGGCACACTAAAAGCCCTGACTTAAGCATTATAAAAGTATCCATGTAACAAAAACATTTGTACCCCCTAATATTTTTAAATTAAAAAATAAAACAAAGTAATATAAGAAAACCACAGGCATTAACATTTTAACAAAACTTGAAAAAAAAAAAACAAAAGAGAGTCCTCCTTCATCTTTGACTATCACTTTAAGGACAGTGTCACTAAGATAATCTTTTTCAGAATCTATAGATAAGCAAATTGCTCATTTTTAAGAGACTTTTCCTTATTCTATACTTAGATAAAAATCTAAAGCACAGGGGTATCACAAGCATGTGACCTTAGGTAAGTTATTCAGCCTCTCTAAACTCAGCCTCCTTATCTGTAAAATGGGGATAATAGAACCCAGTTCAAACAGATCTGAGATCATGGCCTGTTACATGCTAAGCAATCAGTAAATGCTATTGATAATTGAAGTACATGTTTTAAATAACATTCATTTTCAATGAAAACAAATGAAAAAGAAAGTGCTGAACGTTTATCAGGGCTATCAAATTAAATTATACTCTTGGCAATGTATAGGGGGCAGCCTAAAGAAATATAAGTCATGTACGATCCATGCAAAATGTCTCCTGATTCAGCAGTGCCCAGCTGGCCTTTGTCAGGAACTGCCAGCCTCTCTCTCTAGTAGAGCCCCAGACAGACAACACAGCGACTCTCTGCGCCCGCCTCGGTCTGCACCGCCTCCAGGCAAGCATCTTGCCTGCACCTCGCAGTTGTCAAGCAAATCTCCAAGCTCCATCAGACAACACACAGATGGTTTCCTACAAAGAGCAGGACATTTCAGTTTTCTTTAGCCCTCAAATGTCTAAATGTTATTCCAAAGTTTTGTAATGAATCTCACATTTCTAATTTACAGTAAGCTATTTTTCAAAGATGCCGAAATGTCTAGTACAGAAGGGGGAAAAAAAATCTGAGACTCTAGATTTTCCAGGGTTTAAAAAAATATATATTTTATAATTTCAGATTTAAAGAAAATTTGCAAAAATAGTCAAAGAATTCCCATACACCCTTTAACCAGATCCCCTAAACATTAATGTTTGCTTCATCATTCACACTCTCACTGCCTTAAGTCAATCAGTACTGTGTGTGGGTTCAACATGTTTCTTTACAACCTCTTCTTCATGTGAACCGGGGTGCTCTCGACTGTACTTATTTCCTGTAATTTGCAAGCTAAGCTTTAAGATATATACGTATATCCGCACATTCATAATTAATGAAAGTGATACACACATACGGTCAGAAAAAAATCAAATAGAAAAATTGAGCTTATAATGGAAAGCCACAGTTCCACCTTTGGCTCTGCTCTTCTGAGGTACTTACTTTTTTTTTTTTTTTTTTTTTTGAGACAGAGTCTTGCTCTGTTGCTTAGACTAGAGTGCAGTGGCTTCATCATAGCTCACTGCAGCCCCCAACTCCTGGGCTAAAGTGATTCTCCTGCCTCTGCCTCCTCAGGTAGCTGGGACTACAGGTGCATGCCACTACGTATGCCTGGCTAATTTTTCTATAGAGATGGGGTCTTGCTTGTTGCCCAGGCTAGTCTTGAACTCCCAACCTCAAGTGATCCTCCCACCTTGTCCTCAAAGTGCTGGGATTATGGATGTGAGCAACTGCACCCAGACCGAGGCAGTATCTTTTGACCAACCCTTTCTGCTTTGGATTCTTCCAGTAGGGAGCACATCTCTACATAATATGTTCCAACTGCTATTTCTTACTCATCAACTTTGTACGTTTACTTTTAACTTACTGCTCTGCAAGACAAGACGTTAGCCCATTTACCCCTCCCCCCACAGAGACATCACTATTCTTAGTTCTTCTACTGGTCACCTCTGTATCTTCAATCAGCATACTGAAGTCTGGACTTTTGTTCTGGCCACTCTAGAAAGTGAAGGGACCTTCTACTTTATGAGCAGAGGACATCAGCACACTAATTCCTTACCCTCCTCCCCTCTTCTAAAGGCTGCCCCTTTACTCTCACATAACTCATTAAAACATCTTCATTCTCCTCTATAACCACCATTGAAATGTCCCTGATCTGGTCCTCTTAAGGCATGAAAGCCCAATGGGAAGAATTTTCCTTTCTGGGACTCTGGGACTCGTGGGTCCCTGCAGAGCAAGCAGCATGGGAGGATTCCTTCTCCAGAGGGCAGGATCGTGACCACCTGTGTGAAATTGAAAGGGGGGTTCTGCTTTACCTGCACCCTCCTTGGCCAAACCTTCATGCGATTCCAGGTTCCCAGTGCTGCCTGGTCATTGTCCTGGCATCCGTGTTCACCTCCTTGTCAGACTTTGTTGGTATGCAGGACCCAGAAATGCCAGAATATGCTGCCCTTGTTCTCCCTGGAAAACTTGCTCATTCTCTTTAGCTCAGAAGCCTTTCATTTTAATTAGCTGCCAAGAGTGAAACAAAATCGGGATATGTCACGCAAATTCTAGATTTCTGTCTTTTTAAAAATTTTAAGGTGGAGTAACTCTGGACTCTAGGCTGAGGGTGCAATAGTACTGGCTCTCTGGACGCTGTGGCTAATGGGTCTTCCACCCCTGAAATTAATCTCCGTGGCTCTACCCCCAGTTCTCACTCCTGACCCAGTCCATAGCCCCTCCTACACACGGTGCTATTCCCCTGCCGGGGCCACGCCTTATTTATTCGCCCCTGCAGCTTACTCAGTTTGTGGTCCTTGGACCAGGACAGCCTAGGTGGCATCCCCTGGGAGCTTGTTAGAAATGCAGAATTTCCCGGCCCACTCTAGACCTAGTAATCCGCATTTTAACAAGATCCCCAGGGGACTCCTGTGCCTGTGAACGTTTGAGGCTGGTCTAGGCTGTAGCTTTCCTGCCTCGCTTCATTGAGCATACTTCTTTCCATCTTCCTAAATTTATCGGAATTCTCTCACGCATGGATGTCCCCCACCCGCTTCACTTCATCATTGATTTTGTGGATTTATTTCCTTTTTATTTTCATTTTGTTTCCGTTATTTAATGGGCTCTCTAGAGCCCCAAAGGAAAACATTTTGTGTGGTCAGTAATTCAGCAAGTGATTTGCCAGTTTTCAGAGTCAGGCTTAAAACTCTAGAGTAATAGAAATTTTTACCATGCCCTGTTCTTGTTTTGTTTTGTTGGCGTGCTTGTTTGTATTTTGCTGCTCTCCTCCTAATAAAAGCACGGATGTGAGAGGGGATGGCAGACACTTACAATCTTAAGGGAACAATCCCTCATGCGGAAGTCTCCTGATGCCATTTGGTTGGTTAATTTACACCTGAAAAACTCAGAAACGTGCTGCCTGTTAAGGCCAGACCGGAGGCCACCATTTTGCCATAAATACCAGCATTAAAAAAGCAAATTGAAAATAACGATAGAGACAAAGAGAATGGAACAGCTCAGCAGAGAGATGCAAAACCATGTTTCTTTGTTGTTCTGGCTATATTTTTATTTTTAGCATCACAACTGCTACTGTACATTTGTCCCAGCCTGTCATCCAAGTATTTGTGGAAATTAACTGCAATGTTATGAATGTTTCACAGATGGATGAACCAAAGCTGATGAGAAAACAAACTGGTTCTGATCTTTTCACCATTTGGGGGCTCTGAGTTTTATCTAGCTGAAATTAAATATGTTTTCAATCAGTAACTGTAGCATGTGGAATTTTTTTCCCCACTAGAAATGTAATACCCATCTAAATGTGGCTTAAACCTGCAGTCCTTTTTTTTTTTTTTTTTCCCGATTTGAAAGCAGTCACTGTTTGTTAACTGACCAGATTGCAAAAATAATCATGGTAGCTACCTTAGATGAACTAAGGTATCTAAGAATGGGCTTATTATTATTATTCTAATAAGTCTATTGATCTGGTCTTCCCTGTTGCCAGCATCTCACCTTCTACAAAATGGGTTGTCTTTTTCTTCATTCCACCCCATGGAGATGATAACCTGAAGGCCCACAGGAGGTTATTTGCTTCTTTGAAGCGTTTTCCAACAGTATAGATCTCATGAATCAGATCCTCCATGCAGATGATGCCATATTTACCAAGAGATCCAGCAATCAAAGTGTTATCTGTCAACGCAATTCACTTATTGATTTTGCCATAACCACGCTTGTAGATTAGTTCATTTACTGACTTCAGGTTTGGGTACCCCCATGCTCTATATGGTTCCACAGTCCTCAGCATGTTAATTGAAGCCTTGTTGGGCTTAACAAAGGTTCTAATTGAAGATCTGGGGAAAGCGAAGAAGTCATAACACCTTTTGGACCTTTGGGCTCACACCACTGATACCTCTGATCCTGACGACAAATGCCAATTTGGGTTCTGCAGGTCCATAGAAGCTTCCAGCTTTCCTTGCCATCCTGGCTGTTCGAACCTCAGTTCTGTACGTCTGCCTATATTCCTTGTGATAATGCTTAGCTTTTTCATCAATAAGCTTCCTTCTTGCCTTTCGAAGCATCTTTTGGGTAAAACTTTTCTCAGGCGTTCTATCGTCAGCTCTGAGAAATTCCTTCACTTTTTCTTGGCACAGCAGGAACCTTTTTCTTCTCTTCCATACCCTTCATGGTTCCAGCCAGAAAAGAGGAAAGCCTGTAGTTCTTAAAATTGGCTGCACGTTGGAATCACTCAGGAAGCCTGGCTCCCGCCTGGCTCCCAGGTGGCGAGATCTGATTTCACTGGTTTGGGGTGTGGCCTGGGCATTAGAGTGGTTCTCATGGGCAAGGCTGAGGAACACTGGCTTCAACAATGCAGACACTTACTGTTTCACTGCACCACAAGTCTGGAGGTGGAGTTGCAGGCATGCCTTGGGGACTCAGTAAAGTCATCAAGGACTTAAGTTCTTAACAACTTTCTCCTTAGCTATTCTTAGCCTGTTGTCAATGTTTCCACATTGACACAGATGACTGCTATAGCTCTGAGCATAAAGGGTTCAAATACAGCAGGGAAAGGGAGCACTTCCTCCTAGTAGTGTCTTTCTAGGTCAGCAAGGAAGCCCCCAGGAGGTTTCTTTTTATCTCATTGTCTAGAATGTGGCCACCCATAGATCCACTGCCGGAAAAGACAATGGGATTGCCACAATTGACTCATGTCAACTACCTTGTTGCCTTACAAAACAAAATGAGGGTTCTATTAAACTAAGTAAGAAGAGGGGAATGGCAACCAACAGTGTCTGTCTCTGTAACTTTGTTATCCAAAAAAGAAAATGAGCAAAAACTCATTATTAACCATCAGGCTCCATTGAAACAGATTTTAGGTTTTTGGGGGTGTATTTTTGAGATAGGGTCACCCAGGCTGGAGTGTAGTGGCCCCATCATAGCTCACTATAAACTTTAATACCTGAGCTCAAGAGATCCTCCTGCCTTGGCCTCCTAAGTAGCTGACTACAGGTGCATGCCACCACTCCTGGCTAATTTTTTTACTTTTTGTAGAGACAGGGTCTCAATATGTTGCCCAGGCTGGTATCAAACTCCTGACCTCAAGCCATACTCCCACTTTGGCCTGGGATTACAGGTGTGAGCCACCATGCCTGGCTGATTTTAGTTTTTTATTTTCTTTTTGGAACATTTCTATTTGTAAAGAGTAGCAACTTATGAGTTTAATTCATTCTTAGAGTTTTTCAAAGAACAAAGAAAAATTTACTTCAAAAAATAGAACAAAATTCATTCTATTTTGCAATTACCTTATGGGTCCATTGATGCTTTTATAAATCTAACATACAATATGAGATCTTA